>NC_088791.1:356544937-356859469 GCF_011386835.1 Chrysemys picta bellii
TACATTTACAAGTTGAGAAAACAAAGATAAAACTAATACGCCTTGCCTGGCTGTTACTTACAAGTTTAAAATATGAGAGACTTGTTCAGAAAGATCTGGAGAACCTGGATTGATGTCTGGTTCCTCTTAGTCCCAAGAGCGAACAACCCCCAAAACAAAGAGCACAAACAAAAGCCTTCCCCCAACCAAGATTTGAAAGTATCTTGTCCCCTTATTGGTCCTTTGTGTCAGGTGTCAGCCAGGTTACCTGAGCTTCTTAACCCTTTACAGGGAAAAGGATTTTGGTGTCTCTGGCCAGGAGGGATTTTATAGTATTGTACACAGGAGGGCTGTTACCCTTCCCATTATAGTTATGACAGCATGGGACTTGGAACTACCTTGGAGGGCAACCGATCTTTCGGGCTAATGATAGTTGCTTATATATTAAGGATTTTCTTTTACAAGAGATACATCTTAATCTTACCACTGCTCCAGGAAGCTATGTTATCTATTGGCCTGCAGACTGAGATTTATGGTCAACCCTTAGGTTTCAAATACCCTTTAATTGGACTACTTTAGTACCTGATCAATTCCAAAACCTGCTTTCCTCTTACCAGAAGTACAGAAAATCTCTGAATTACAAGGTCAAGTTAATGGACTCCAAAATATGTATCAAATTGAAAAACATGCTTTCCATACCACCTACAGAACATCTCTCTTGTGTACTAATAACGATATATCATGTTATGTAACTAAGGCTCTGGGACAACCACATCATAAAATTATATTGGGGATATTGATAATTTTATTTGTTTTTGTTTATCCTATGAATGTTTTATTGTTGTTGTCAAAGGTGTAATAATGGAAATAGCTTTCCTGTTCATACTACTCATGTATTAACAACTTGAAGTTGTAAGGTTGATCTCACTAATCTGGAAACGGAACTACACTGTTTAATGAAAATAGAGCTTTAACAATATTAGTTGTGCTACAAGCACAAAAGGGGGGAATGTCGAAGCAGGATTAAAGCAGGGTAAATCAGGTTTAAGGATAGAATGAAATGTAACCCCTAAAACGTGAGAGTTGTAAGAGATGCTGATTGACACCTTGCTTTTCTGCTAACTTTAGTTGATAAGAATGGAATGCTGATTTAAGCAGAAACCTTGAGATAATGGAGTGTCTGGAGGGAGTTTGTATAAACAAAGGATAACCGTTAGCCGTTGGTGCATGTAACGGGAAGGTATAAATACTTCTCTTATGCTGCTTGTAGGAAGAAGGTCTGCCTAAGGTCAGCCCCCTCCCCCTTCCACCCCACCGACTGCAATCTTCCCTTGCAATTGCTCGTAATAAAACTGTCTCTGACTTGTTGCTCACAAATGTAGAGTGAGGACTTGTTTTCTTCCACACCAGGAAAGGGGGTGAAGGGGTTTGAGGGGATATTTCGGGAGGAATAGGGCTCCAAGTGAACATAAGAAAATAAGAATAGACTCATAGACTTTAAGGTCAGAAGGGACCATTATGATCATCCAGTCTGACCTCCCGCATGATGCAGGCCACAAAAGCTGACCCACCCACTCCTGGAATAATTCTCTCCCTTGACTCAGCTGTTGAAGTCCCCAAATCATGATTTAAAGACTTCAAGTTGCAAAGAATCCTCCAGCAAGCGACCCATGCCCAGCAAGCAACCCCTGCCCCATGCTGCGGAGGAAGGTGAAAAACCTCCAGGGCCTCTGCCAATCTACCCTGGAGGAAAATTCCTTCCCGACCCCAAATATCGTGATCAGTAGAACCCCTAGCATGCAGGCAAGATTCTCCAGCCAGACCTCCGGAAAAAGTTCTCTGTAGTAACTTTTAATATCCCATCATTGACCATGGTTACTAATTACCAGCGATGGCACGTTATTGACCTATTGACTAAATGGCCGTACTGGGTCAGACCAAAGGTCCATCTAGCCCAGTATCCTGTCTATTAACATTGACCAATGCCAGGTGCCCCAGAGGGAGTAAACCTAACAGGTAATAATCAAGTTCTCTCTCCGCTGCCGGCCATCACCACCCTCTGACAAGCAGATGCTAGGGACACCATTCCTTACCCATCCTGGCTAATAGCTATTAATGGACTTAACCTCTATGAATTTATCTAGTTCTCTTTTATACGCTGTTATAGTCCTAGCTTTCACAACCTCCTCAGGCAAGCAGTTACACAAGCTGATTGTGCGCATGAGAAGAGGAACTTCCTTTTATTTGTTTTAAACCTGCTGCCCATTAATTTCATTTGGTGGCCTCTATTTCTTATATTATGGGAACAAGGAAATAACGTTTTCTTATTCACTTTCTCCACATCACTCATGAATATATATATATATATATATATATATATATATATACCTCTATCATATCCCTCCTTAGTCTCCTATTTTCCAAGCTGAAAAGTCCTAGCCTCTTTAATCTCTCCTCAAACCCCTAATCATTTTAGTTGCCCTTCTCTGAATCTTTTCTAATGCCAATATAAGTTTTTTTGAGATGAGGAGACCACATCTGGATGCAGTATTCAAGATGTGGGCCTACCATGGATTTATATAAGGTCAATAGGATATTCTCCATCTTATTCTCTATCCCCTTTTTAATGATTCCTAACATCCTGTTTGCTTTTTTGACTGCTGCTGCACACTGCTTGGACGTCTTCAGAGAACTATCCATGATGACTCCAAGATCTCTTTCCTGATTAGCTGTAGCTAAATTAGCCCCCATCATATTGTATGTATAGTTGGGGTTATTTTTCGCAAAGTGCATTACTTTACATTTATCCACATTAAGTTTCATTTCCCATTTTGTTGCCTAATCACTGAGTTTTGTGAGATCTTTTTGAAATTCTTCATAGTCTGCTTTAGTCTTAACTATCTTGAGCAGTTTAGTATCATCTGCAAATTTTGCCACCTCACTTTTTAGCCCTTTCACCAGATGATTTAGGAATTAGTTGAATGGGATTGGTCCTAGGACTGACCCTTGGGGAAACTATCCATGAAAGGATCTTCCCTCTTATCCCATGACAACTTATTTTACGTAAGAGCCTTTGGTGAGGGACCTTGTCAAAGGCTTTCTGGAAATCTAAGTACACTATACCCACTGGATCTCCCTTGTCCATTTGTTTGTTGACTCCTTCAAAGAACTCTAATAGATTAGTAAGACACAATTTCCATTTAAAGAAACCATGTTGACTTTTGCTGAACAATTTATGTTCTTCTATGTGTCTGACAATTTTATTCTTTACTATTGTTTCAACTAATTTCCCTGGTACTGATGTTAGACTTACCGGTCTGTAATTGCCAGGATCAACTCTAGAGCCCTTTTTTAAATATTGGTGTTACATTAGTTATTTTCCAGTCATTGGGTACAGAAGCTGATTTAAAGGACAGGTTACAAACCATAGTTAGTAGTTCTTCAAGTGGCTCCTCCCTGAATGTTTGTTTAAATCACTTCGTGGTGGCAGTAGTACCGTCCAAGATCAACTTCCCCAAGGCCCCATTGCGTCTTGGGGAAGTTTTTAAACTAAGCTGGTGGAATATAAACGTAGGGAGTCTTTCATGTGGGTACTGACATCAGTAACCCAGAGTTCAGAGTGGGGAGGGAACCCTGACAGTACTCTACATCACCAAAAAAGGAGAGCTCCTGGCAACATGGAGAACCACCCTAGAGTCTCCGGTGTTCAATGTTGAAAAATGGTTGGATTCATTCTGAGGGCTGAGGAGGATCCTCGTGGGAAGGAGCATCCCCAGCCGGCCTTGCAACAATCACTGACTGACCTGAAAAGTTTGTCACAGAAGTTGCGGGCCCACTGGTAGACCAGGATGTTCTGCCTCCCTATTCCCCTCCACTCCTCCAAAACAGCCCTTGTGGCCCAGAAGAGGAGATGAGAGTCTCTCCAGTGCTGGAGAGGGAACTTCATTTTGCCCATGAAATCACAGGTTTCCACCATAAAACGATGACGCTCATCCAGCAGCACAGTGGGGGATGGTGTTGTGGATTTATGATGATTCTCTGGCTGGGTCCCTCTTATGACCGTGTGGCCCATGGAGATGGCAAAGAGAGAGGAGACCACTGGTTTGGCGACTCTACCGGTGATGCTGCAGAAAGGGAAAGGGAGCTGGAGGGAAGAGAGCAGCCCCTAAATGGTCAGGGAGGGGGAAAAATAAACCTCCCTCTGAGATTCATCCAAGGACACGGAAAAATGAATCAATCCCTGGATGGAAGCAGTATGGAAGATGGAGGGGACAAAAATGAGTAGGATTTCTCTCCCCCTCTCCCCCCACAGCTCCTGCCTCCACTCTGTGGCTGTGGCTAGGGGCAGCTTGAGATGAGGGCTTCTTCTGCCGCTGCAGCCAGGCAACCTGGGCTCTTCCCCTCCCCTGACAGCTCCTACTGGGGTTGGAGGTTTGAACTCCTGCCAGATGAAGCTGAGGCTTCCTGGGCTCCCGGCTCCTGTCCCCTTCTGCTGAGCTGCTCCACATGAATCACATGATGATTGCCACGTTCTGTTCATTCCCTCAGAAGCACCTGACACTGGGCACTATCCGAAGACAGGCTACTGGGCTACATTGACCATTGGTTTTACCCAATATGGCCATTCTGGTCTTCTTATTTAAATCCCAGATGTATCTGCCTCCTGCTGTATCCCACTATACCCCATTCCCCTCCCAGAGCTGTGATAGATCCCAGGAGTCCTGATAGGGTCTCTTTCTCCACTGGGTTAGTAACAAATTAAGAATAAACATTTATTCTTGGGGGGAGGGATAGCTCAGTGGTTTGAGCATTGGCCTGCTAAACCCAGGGTTGTGAGTTCAATCCTTGAGGGGGCCACTTGGGGATCTGGGGCAAAATCAGTACTTGGTCCTGCTAGTGAAGGCAGGGGGCTGGACTCGATGACCTTTCAAGGTCCCTTCCAGTTCTAGGAGATTGGATATCTCCAAAAAAAAATTAAATTTAAACAGGAATCAGTGCCCTTTAGGTGACTTGCCATCAGATGTGAGATCATATTGGTATTAGAGATGACTGGGTCACAGCTGAAAGGGAGGGGAAGACAGGAGGAAGTGACAGGGGCAGTGCCTTGGGGACAAGACACACAGCAGGGTCGAGGCTTCACAAAACATTTAGGGCTCTTTATGAATAAAGAGCTGGAGCAGTCTGTCCCGGATCTGTTTGGTCCTCACACCATAAATGATGGGGTGTAGCATGGGTGGCACCAGCTGGTACACAATGGTAATAAGAATGAGGAAGTGCATTGGCACATTGTGGCCAAACCTCTGAATGAGAGAGGAGAATAAATCTGGGATGTACAAAGCTGAGATGGCACAAAGATGAGAGATGCAGGTCCCAAAAGTTTTGAGCCGGGCGTCCTTTGTGGGGAGGCGGAAGATGGCCCTGAGGATCAGAGTATAGGACACAGCGATAAAAAACACGTCCATTCCGATAACAGAGAAAAGATTAAACAGGCCATAGTAACTATTGATGCGGATGTCAGCGCAGGCCAGCTTCACCACAGCTATATGCGCACAATAGAAGTGGGGGATAATGTTGGTTCTGCAATATGGCCACCGCCTCACCAGGAAGGGATAGGGTAATGTGAGTATGCCACTGCGCAGCACCACAGCCAGGCCTATCTTGGCCACAACAGAGTTTGTCAGGGTGGTGGAATATCGCAGAGGATTGCAGATGGCCACGTAGCGATCAAAAGCCATGGCAACAAGCATTCCAGACTCCATTGATGAGAATGAATGAACGAAGTACATCTGGGTGAGGCAGGCACTGAAATCAATCTCCCTGGAATTGAACCAGAAGATGCTCAGCATTTTGGGAAGGGTGGATGTGGACATGACCAGGTCGGTGACGGCCAGCATGCAGAGGAAATAGAACATGGGCCCATGGAGGCTCGGCTCTGTCTTCACGATGAAGAGGATGGTGAAGTTCCCCAACACGGCTATGGTGTACATAGCACAGAAGGGAATGGAGATCCAGATATGGGCTGCCTCCAGGCCAGGAATGCCAAGTAGGATGAAGGTGGAGGGGTTGGTGAAGTCGGTTCTGTTGGAATCTGACATGGATTATGGGAGAAAGTGTCCAGCTCTGAGGCATAAGGGTGTGTCCTGCATTTACCGTGTGCTCCCCTGACTTTCTGTGTGTTCCCAGGATCTCGGCTGATGTCTGCAGTAGAAATGCCTGAATGGAGAGACAACGTTAATATGACACTCTGCATGCACTAGTGGAGGCTGTTCACATGGGAAAAGAAGATTGATCTCTCTTCATACACTGAAAAATGACATTTTCATTATTCAGAGAAAATAACTATGAACAATGACTCTACTAAATCCAATTCCATATTTGTGTTGTGCTCCCTGCATTAAGAATTCCTACACTTTTTGGGGGGATGGGGGAAATTTAAGAGGCACCAGCAGTAAACACAGTGTGGATACTCATTATCTATCATTGTTCCTTTATGCAATGAGTGCCAGGATAGGGAGTCCATACTGAAGGGAGTTCCCCATTCATCCAGTTGCTGAAAATCAGAGAGAGGAAAAAAAAAACTTTTATGAAGACATGTGCTGAGAGAAACATTCCAACTAGAACATACCTCAGGGAAAAGACCTGGGCGCCATTGATAGCAGCTCAAGAGAAACACCTGCTCATTCCCAGCAGTGGACAAAACAAAACAATGTTCAGATCCCTAAGATATGGGATGGAGCATAACATGTTTGGGATATGTGGTTAGTTTTGGTCACCCAGTCTCTATTGAGGCTAGAAAAGTCCGGGACTTTTTATTTTTACAAGAGAGAAATATGAGAACATATGATATAGGAGAGGAAAATAAAAAAGAAACTGATTTACATTCAAATGGACAGTTCCCAACCAGTACTATCGATAGACACTAGGTGCTTCAAGAGGACTAATTCCCCAAAGCTGAGGAAAATTATCAGCAAAATTGATTGGGAGGAAAAATTTAGACAAAAAATATGAATCAATATTGGTAATTCTTTGATAACAGTTTAATCAATAGTGGAAAACTCACGATTCCACATTCAACAAAGTGAACAACTTTGGGTAAATCCCAGATCAGTGGCAAAGTGAAGACAGCAATTTGGGGGAGGGAAGCAATATGTAACAAATAGGAAAAAGGGAAAACAGCTAGCCAAGAATAGAAATCGGAAGTTAAGAAAATTGATAAAGAATGTTAAGACATCTTTGAAAACTCCATGTTTGGCAGGGCTATGGATCACAAAAAGGAGGTTATTAATTATATTAAGAACAAATAAAATCCTAATGAAGATTTATGTCAATTACCTTGTTAAATATAAAATATTAAAAAATAAAGGGAGAGGGTTTTTTTATAAAAGAATTGATGAGGTTAAGAAACAACGGAAAAGCTGATATGGGATTAGTTCAAGAAAAAGTCTAGAAATGTAAGTAACGCCAGCCACCAACAGGGTTTAAATTAAACAGATCTTGTCATCCTTTTATGAGAGTACACATTGGTTGATCAAGGGTACACATTTGGTGGATCAAGGGAACAACGCTGATGCAATGAACCTTGATGTATCAGAGGCATTTGATTTCGTAGTGGAAAATAGTGAGTTGGTGAGTTGGAGCAGGGGAAGGATTTTACCTCTGCACATGGGATTGGTGAAACAAACTGCATCCAGTTCTAGGGTCCACATTTGAAAAAAGATGTTGAAAACTTGGAGACGGTGCAGAAAAGAGCCACAAAAATGATTGGAGGATAGAGAAAAAGCTGGATCGTTAGACTTGAATGTGTATATCTCTTTAACTTATCAAAGAGATGATCAAGGAGAGACTTTAATTTGGAGAAAATCATGGGTAATAACAAGCTCTGTAATCTACCAGAGAAAGGCTGAGCAAGATCGAGGGGCTGGAAGCTGAAGCCAGGCAAATTTCAGCTAGAAATTAGGGACAAATATTTAGCAAGGAGGGTGATTAACCATTGTTTGTTTCAGTTTTCACCAAGATGGTTGGTGATGTTTGGACACCTAAAATAGTGAATGCCAGTGAAAATGGGGTAGGTTCAGATGCTAAAATAGGGAAAGAACAAGTTAAAAGTTACTTGGACAAGTTAGATATCTTCAAGTCACCAGGGCCTGACAAAATATATCCTAGAATACTCTGAGGGAACTAACTGAGGAGATATCTGAACCATTAGTTATTATCTTTCAAAAGTCATGGAAGATGGGGGAGATTCCAGAAGACTGGTGCCTATCTATAAAAAGGGAAATAAGCGCATCCCAGGCTATTACATACTAGTCAGCTTAACTTCTGTACCAGGTAAGAGAATGGAGCAAATAATTATGGAATCAATTTGTAAACATCTAGAAGATAATAAATTCATAAGTGATAGTCAGCATGGATTTGTGAAGAACAAATCATGTCAAACCAACCTGATAGCTTTCTTTGACAGGGTAACAAGCCCTGTGGATGGGGGGAAGCAGTAGATGTGGTATATGTAGACGTTAGTACAGATTTCGATACCGTCTTGCATGACCTTCTCATTACCAAACTAGGGAAATACAAGCTAGTTGGAGCTTCTATTCGGGAATGCATAACTGACTGAAAAAACGCTCACATTGAGTAGTTATCAGTGGTTCACAATGATGCTGAAAGGATGATTAGGGGTTTTGAAAAGACGACCTATGAGGAAAGACTGAAAGATCTAGGTTTGTTTAGTCTGAATAAGAAAAGACTGAAGGGGGACATGATAACAATTTTCAAATACCAAAAAAGTTGTTACAATGAGGGAGAAAAACTGTTCTCCTTAACCTCTGAAGGGAAGACAAGAAGCAATGTAAACAGTAAAAAACTTAAACTCCAGCAAGAATGGTTTAGGTTGGACATTAGGAAAAATGTTTCAAAAAAGGCAAATGCAATGTTTGGTTATATTAACAGAAATATAGCATGCAAGTCATGGTACGTGATAGTATTCCTCTACCCGGTGTGGGTTAGGTCTCAATTGAAGTAATGTGTCAAATTTTGCACACCAATTAACAGAAAGGATGTAGAGAACCTGCAAAGGATCTATAGGCAAGTAACAAATGTTACACAAGGGATGGAAAGCAAGCCATATGAGCAAGCCAAAGGAACCAGTATGTTTATTTGGAAAAGAGGAGATTAACGGGGGACATGAAAATAGTCCTCAAGCACTTGAAAGGCGGCCATAAAAAGGTGGAGAAAGTTATTCTATCTTACTACAGAGGGGCAGGACAAGAGGCAATGGGTTCAAATTCCAGCATAGCAGACTTAAATTAAATTTCAGGAAAATCTTCCTAACTTTAAGTACAGGAGGCCAATGGAACAGACTCCCAGGGAAGTCATGGAAGCTCCTTCTATGGAGGTTTTTCACAGACATGTGAATAGCCATCAGTCATAGATGACTAAGACAAAACAAATCCTGCATCTTGTCAGGGGGCTAGACTAACTGTCCTTTGTGTTCCGTTATAACTCTATGGCTCTATCATTCTATGATGTAAAATCCTAATGTAGACTTGGCCTTAGTCACACACAAGTCTTTTGGCTGAATACGGAGGCAACTGAGTGAAATGTAATGGGCTTGTGTTTTATGGCCATTCTTATGTTCTGATGTATGTCCTTATTTTAACAGCCAGAGCTTTGACAGACTCTTTGACAGGGTAACAAGCCCTGCGGATGGAGGGAAGCAGTAGATATAGGAGAGCAAAATAAAAAAAATAAACTGATTTACAGGCCGGATGCGCAGGGATACACAGAAATCAGTGACATTTTGGCCAGTGATTCTTTAGCAAACTCAATGCTTCTGGCAAGGGCCCTGGGGTGTTTCATGGTTATGCAGAGCGGAGAGGACCACAGACTTACTCCCTATCCCTCTACACCCACGTTACACTGGATTTGTTGCTCAGGTGAGCTCCTCAGCAAGAGATGGGTACCTGTGAATTCTGAGACAGAAGTGTCCTCCTTAGGAATCCCCCTCAGGTAGCCGTGTCCCACACCTTTCTCAGCCCAGCATCTGCAGCAGCATCCCACACCAAGAGCTGACAGAGGGGTGCGCACAGTTTATAATATAGCTCTGTGTAATCCCAGGGGAGTTTGCTCGGCCTCTAGAGGAGAAGGGAGGATCTGAGTGTGAACAGGCTGTAGACAAGCAACTCTCCACTTCTGTGCTAATTATCCAACTTTAGAGTAAACAGTAATTAAGGAACCTTCCAAAAGGGAGATCAGAGCTTGTGTGCTCTGTGCTGAGTCAGGGAGGAATTGGCTGCTCTGTATGTTTGTGTGTATGTATTTAAAAAGTATAGTTGTTGAGAAAGAAAATTAGCGATAAAGCCTAATTCTCAGGATAGATGTGTAGATAGTAGACAGAGAGATCTGAAGTAAGTTGACTAAGAGGAGACACAAGCACTTACAGCAAACACATGGGCTGTCACTAAGGGATCAGAGATCAATACTTCTCTTCAGTAACTATCATCATACTGTGTAGCACCTTTCATTGATGGATCTTCAAAACACGTAGCAAAGAAAAGTCACTATGAACCATCCCCATTTCACCGATCGGTAAACTGACGCACAGGGAGACATGACTTGTCCAAGGTCACACAGTGAATGACTGACAGAACCCAAGTGTCCTGACTTCCCCTGCATAACCACAGTCTCTGTGTTTGTAAGTGACCACATGACAACAGGGAAATTGACTTACGGTCTTGCAGGGCCTGTTCACTGGGGCACGGGAAAGGGGGGAAGGAATTCCCTGGAATGCAATCTGGAACTAGGGACCGCCAAGCCCTCTGGCATACCAATCTGGGCCCCCTCACACTGTGAGGCTGTGACAAGCTGCAATCCTCTCAGGTCCTGCACTTAAACAGCCATACACAGACAGGGACACACCCAGCTCCAGGTACATGAATGCTTTCACTAGCCATCCATGAAACAACAATAGAGAGTCTCCAACCAATTCCCCTCAGCTCTCCAGCCTAGGAACCAAGAGCTGTACCATCTGGCCCTGGCTAAAAGCCTGACCAGTATACGTTTATTTCCCAGTCTGCCCCTCCCTCAATGTGGAGAGGACAATAAATCAGCCTGAGCAGATTTCCCTTTTACTTTTCAAACAACATCCTGTATTAAGTAAAGCAATATAAAACAGATTTATTAATTACAGAAAAATCGATTGTTTACGTGATTATAAGTAATAATGTAAAGAACAAAGTTGAAATCTGAGAAATAAACAACATCACAATCTAAATTCTATACACTAGACAGGCTTTGAATCAAACAGCGTGTCACCCTGATGGGACAAACAATCCACCCATCTCCCATAGACAGGCTAGAAACCCCTTCAGCCTGGGACCACAGCCCCAGTTCAGTCCCAGGTTCTAACGTGTTTGGTGTTGAGTTGTAGGGGAGTGAGGCCAAGTGATGATGTTGCTTCCACATTTTATAGCTTCTGCCATGTAGAAGGAGCTTGATTTTTCCAAGCCAAAGCCCCCAGCACAATTATTGGAAAAGTACAGACACAATATCGAGTCCAGTGAACAGGAGCTGGTCACATGCCCTTTTATCCTTTCAGAGCTTTAGGTACAAAAATGATATATGTATACAAATACATCACATATTTTATATACTTTATAAAAACTAACATCATAGTCAGATCACCATGGTAAATATGGGGGCGACCGGGTGTTGCTTTGGGGCACAGAATGTCACACATTTCCCCTTACTTTACTGCAGGACTGTTAGTCACTGACTGATGCAGAAGCAGTGTGCTCAAGGTCCTCTTTATTTTTTGACCATACAACTCCCAAGTGTTACAATCATTGTAGTGTTATCCACAGATGTTCCTCCAAACTTCTATGTACCTTTCAACGCTTTGTAGATGAGCCTCATGATCTCAAAAGTCAGCAAGTGTGCTTTCTGTGCAGTATTGTTAACCATTGTGTTTTTCCAACTAGTTGTAATTCAATACATATATTCATCAACACCATGAGGTGTTGTGCCTCAGTTTCCCCCTCCAGACAGCACACCAGGTATATTATAATTTCCCTCCTATGACAAGCTTTTAGCCTGTGAACAGGTGTTCTCTGAGAAGCAATAGTCATGTACGGCTTCTTGTTGATTACTTCTAGTATGTCCAAAAGCTTTCTCTCAAAATCCTGCCTGCTTCACCTTTTCATAGGTTTACCATCAGTACTAATTTTTTTTGGTCATAAGATTTACCATTAGCAACTAACTTTCCATCATGATATTTACCAATACCATCAAATCTTTTATTACAGCTAGGCGTTTCCAAGTATAATTATTACACCACGCCTTCTGCTTCGACAGTGTGGTTTGTTGAAATTGCATTTTGGCTTTCAACTACTTCCTGAACCTTAACATATGTTTAGTTATTGGCTTTCCTTACCCTTCAGTGTCCCCTTAAGTAGGGATCTCAGTTCAAGGTCATCATTGAGTAAGTGTTATTCAATGGTCTGATGAGGTAAGGATGTAAGGACACTTTGCATGTTGTCTAGCCCTCACTGAAGCTATTTTCCAACCTAGGGTTATGCCCATGGAAAAAGTCCACCTCCCTTGGGCTTTCCGTGCGATCCTCACTCATAACACTTTTCCTAGAGGGTTGTGATGGTGATCTGTGCTCTCTGGGCAAAGAGTTGTGCCTTTTCCCAGCAGATCATTCATGGCCTCTTTCTGTGTCTTACCAGGCCAGAGAATTTCCTCCTCCCCTCTGTCAGGTGGGTCGTTAGCATTTTCACTGACAACCATTTTTTTAATCAGATCTACATCCTCTCTTAAAGCTGTGGGGGAGAGGTAGATATGCTGGAGGGTAGGGACAGGATACAGAGGGACCTAGACAAATTGGAGGATTGGGCCAAAATAAATGTGATGAGGTTCAATAAGGACAAGTGCAGAGTCCGGAAATTAGAATGGAAGACCCCCATGCACCGCTACAGGCTGGGGACTGACTGGATAAGCAGTATTTTTGCAGAAAAGGACCTGAGGATTTCAGTGTATGAGAAATGCAATAGGAGTCATCAGTGTGCCCTTGTTACCTAGAAGGCTAACAGCGTATTGGGCTGCATTTATCTCTCGTTTCCGTGTGACATCGTGTCACAGCTCTGGAAGGGGAGTGGGTTCCAGTGTGGGGGGGGAGATAAATCTTGGGACTGCATAAGAACATTGGAATGCCCATATTGGGTAAGACCAAAGCTCCATTTAGCCCAGTATCCTCTCTGCCGAGAGTGGCCAATGCCATGTGCCTCAGAAGGACTGAACAGAAAATGGAAATCATCAAGTGATTCATGTCACCCACACCCAGATTCTGGCAACCAAAGGCTAGGGACACCATCCCTGCTCTTCCTGGCAAATAGCCATTGACTGACCTTATCTAGCTCTTATTAGAACCCTGTTACAGTCTTGGCCTTCACAACATCCTCTGGCCCAGAGTTCCACAGATTGACTGTGAAGAAATACTTTATTTTTTTTTGTTTTAAAGCTGCTGCCTATTAATTTCATTGGGTGACCCCCAGTTCTTCTGTTATGTGAAGGAGTAAACAACATGTCCTCATTCATTTTTTCCAAATCATGCATGATTTACAGACCTCATATCCCACCTTCGTCATCTCCTAATTGCCTTCTATGATGAGATAACTGGCTCTGTGGATGAGGGGAAAGCAGTGGATGTGTTATTCCTTGACTTTAGCAAAGCTTTTGATACGGTCTCCCACAGTATTCTTGCCACCAAGTTAAAGAAGTATGGGCTGGATGAATGGACTGTAAGGTGGATAGAAAGCTAGCTAGATCGTCGGGCTCAACGGGTAGTGATCAATGGCTCCATGTCTAGTTGGCAGCTGGTTTCAAGCGGAGTGCCCCAAGGGTCGGTCCTGGGGCCGGTTTTGTTTAATATCTTTATTAATGATCTGGAGGATGGTGTGGACTGCACTCTCAGCAAGTTTGCAGATGACACTAAACTAGGAGGCGTGGTAGATACACTAGAGGGTAGGGATCGGATACAGAGGGACCTAGACAAATTAGAGGATTGGGCCAAAAAAACCTGATGAGGTTCAACAAGGACAAGTGCAGAGTCCTGCACTTAGGACGGAAGAATCCCATGCACTGCTACAGACTAGGGACCGAATGGCTAGGCAGCAGTTCTGCAGAAAAGGACCTAGGGGTCACAGTGGATGAGAATCTGGATATGAGTCAACAGTGTGCTCTTGTTCCCAAGAAGGCTAACGGCATTTTGGGCTGTATAAGTAGGGGCATTGCCAGCAGATCGAGGAACGTGATCGTTCCCCTTTATTCGACATTGGTGAGGCCTCATCTGGAATACTGTGTCCAGTTTTGGGCCCCACACTACAAGAAGGATGTGGAAAAATAGGAAAGAGTCCAATGGAGGGCAACAAAAATGATTAGGGGTTTGGAGCACATGACTTATGAGGAGAGGCTGAGGGAACTGGATTGTTTAGTCTCCAGAAGAGAAGAATGAGGGGGGATTTGATAGCAGCCTTCAACTACCTGAAGGGGGATTCCAAAGAGGATGGAGCTCGGCTGTTCTCAGTGGTGGTAGATGACAGAACAAGGAGCAATGGTCTCAAGTTGCTGTGGGGAAGGTCCAGGTTGGATATTAGGAAACACTATTTCACTAGGAAGGTGGTGAAGCACTGGAATGCGTTACCTAGGGAGGTGGTGGAGTCTCCTTCCTTGGAAGTTTTTAAGTCCGGGCTTGACAAAGCCCTGGCTGGGATGATTTAGTTGGGAATTGGTCCTACTTTGAGCAGGGGGTTGGACTAGATGATGACCTCTTGAGGTCCCTTCCAACCCTGATATTCTATGATTCTATGATCTCTTTTCCAAATTGAAACGTTCCAGACTTTTTAATCTCTCCTCATATGGAAAGTGTTCCATACCCCTTATCATTGTTGTTTCCTTTATCTGTGCCTTTTCCAATGCCCCAGAAAAGGGATCGGACAGAGGAAGTGTTGTTCAGCCCTTCAGAACCAGAGAGACTGGATGAGTCAGGAGCAGCTGGGGCAGGAGAGAGGCAAGAGGGTGGCAGAGGGGACTCTTCGGTTGCAGGGCTCTGGCTGCAGCAGACAGACAGTCTCAAGCTGGAGGAGAAGCCATGAATTGCAGGAGGGACAAAGTATGCTCCAGGGACTTGTGGACACTGTAATGGAAAACATAATCCCAACTGTACATATAAAATGATGGGGTCTAAGCTATCTGTTACCACTCAAGAAAGAGAGCTTGACTTCACTATAGATAGTTCTCTGAAAACATCCACCCCTTGTGCATCACGGAATCAGTTAGAAAGTGAAAGATAATAAGACTGAAAATATCATATTATCTCTATATAAATCCATGGTAAACCTAAAATACTGCCTGCAGATCTGGTCTCCCATTTCCAAAAGATATATTGGAATTTTAAAAGTTATAGAAAAGGGCAACCACAATGATTGGGGGTATAGAACAGCTGCCATCTGAGGAGAGAATAATAAAAATGGGTCTTTTCAACTTGGGAAAGAGACAACTAAGGGGGGATATGAGAGAGATCTATAAAATCATGAATGGTGTTGAGAATGTAAATAAGGAAGTGTTATTTACTCTTTGTCATAACACAAAAACTAGGGATCATCCAATGAAATTAATTGGAAGTGGGACTATTAGCCAGGAGGGGCAGGCATGAAGTCCCTAGCCTCTGTTTGCTGGAAGCTGGGAAAGATTGATGGGGAATGGATCACTTGAGAATTACACCGGCAGACAGTGATTTTGATTCTTCTTTTATACCTCTATAATGTCGGAGAAAAACTGAGTTCTCACTATTTTTGTTTAGGTACAGCAAGTCAGAAGCTTTATTAACTCTCACATGTGCAGAGGGAGAGAGCAAAGCAGGTCTCTCCCTGGTAACTAATTACAGCAAGCATTTATACCTTTCATTACAGAAATAATGAGGGACAGCAGCATTTTGTTTATACATAGGCCATCTTGATATCTCATTTCTTCACTTGTTTTGACTCTTGCCAACATACAATTAGTTTCTATACCTTATCTACACAAGGTCTTCTACACCTTATCTATACTGAGGTCACAATGACTTCTTACACAGCTCTTTCTCACCCGTCTCACACAATCCTCACACAATCCTCGCTTCTACAAATCTCGCGTTATCAGGGTTATCAGGGTCACAGCTAGCTTGACTCTTGCTAACAAAGACTGTCTCTTGCTAACGAAGCCTGACTCTTGCTAACAACCATCATGCATTGCAGTTCCCTTCTACGAAGCCTGACTCTTGCTAACAACCATCATGCATTGCAGTTCCCTTCTACGAAGCCTGACTCTTGCTAACAACCATCATGCATTGCAGTTCCCTTCTGTCAGTTCTTTTCTCTGCTTCCACAATAATTAGCTTAGTGATAAGAATACACCTGAATTCCTAAAGTCTAGGCCTCTGCAGACAGGCCTGAATAGCTATATCCTAACAATCACCTCCCAGGTGAATGAATATTTTAGATATTACCCAAATACTGACTTAGAGCCAATTAACCTCCAACAAGCTGTTGGTAAACAGAGACTACTAGAAACACTAACTACTTCCAGTTCTTTAATAATACAAGTCTACATTTCAAAGCTGTAGCCTACCTAAGATGGAATTGTCCTAATTACCATTTACATACTTTTCTAACCTGTCTCTAAAGGGTGAATCTGGGTCAATAGCCTGCAAGTTGCTTAACTCTTTCTAGCCATGTGTCACACAACCCCTTTTGCAAGGCCTGGGGCTGTTTGCTTTAGCGATCATGTGACCTGAAAAGAAGAAACTGGAAACAGCGTGCGCCCAAGGGGGAGCTCTGGGAAGGGTGGGCTGAAGCAACTGGAGAGTCTGGGGGAGCCAAGCCAAAGCTAGCCTCAGGGCCTTGTGCTTGGCGGGCAGGTTTTTGCTCCCAGAGGGAGGCGATAGAATGGAAGCTGCACTGCGAGAGTCGGCCTAGAAACCCAGAGCCAGGGGCAGGGCCTGAACAGTGCTGTGACTCAAAAACACATGGGTCTTGTTTATGGGCCCCAATCACGCTCGGCTGGTGAGTGTCCAGCTGCACGAGCTTGAGCAGGGCTGTGACTGGAAACCTGGAGCTGCTACTCAGATGTGGAAGGGGAGTGGGCCTGGCCGGGAAAGTGCCACAAGATATTTCCTCCACCTATATGTGGCTCCTCTGCCATCTGTGTTTCCCCAAGTGCTCTCGTTCCAGAACTGATCCAGCCGGGCTTCCCTGAGGGAAATGTTTCTGGCACACACAGTGCCTGTTTGGGGTCAGAGAGAGAGTTTGTGTCTCCCTCGGAAAGTGCTCCCCAGAACGGCAGAGACAGGGAGTCCCTGTTCTAGTGGGTTTTGTCCCATCTCTCTCTCTCTCTTTCTCTTGGTGCATTTAGGACCAGCTCTCTCTTTCCTTTGTAACTCACCCCCACACACACATGCCTCCCTCTTCCTGTCACTTCTAAGTCCTTGGCCATTACCAACTAGCAGCCTGCAGCTGTGGTAGCCTATAGTCTAGTCTACTTGCTTGCCTATATAACTTTTCTTATAAGTTTCTTATTTTCTTATGGGTTTGATTATTTGTTTTATTGATATGTTTACAGATTTCACCTGTAACACAAGGGACCTGCAGGCCACGTCCTGTATGTTGAGCTAAAGCAGGGAGCATGTATGAAAAGGTGTGGGGAAAAGTGCAGCCAGAACCTCCTGTGGAAGTTGTGGAGCAGTTTGAAGAGGGGCTGCAACCTTGTGCATTGTAGAGTGGCATGTACCATGGTCTGCCTCATGCTACAAAATGGACAGGCATCTGGAATGGGGGTGAACTGTGCCATGTACATGCCTGTGATCAATGTAGCTCCATGAACAAGCCACCAACCGATATCCATGGTGGGCCGTGGGACCAGGGTGTAGTACTTTCTGGCCCACCAGGGTTCCTCACCATCCAAAGGTGGTACTAGGTTCTGCCACATGGTATCAGGGCATCTGAGGAAGTGAAGTATGTGGACCATGAGCATGGAAAGTTGTTCCCTTGGTGGAATTCAGAAATGAACCGGCTGAAGGATGTGCCGCTGGCTCAGGTTATGAAAGGAAGGGGGCTGAGGGGACCCATGGGCAGGAGCCCAATCAAGAATTCCAGACGCATTGGGGTGAGGGGTGGGTGGGGAGCACCCTCTTGTAGTACCTGTTCAAGGAAAACCAGAGCAGTAAGCAATATGGTGGCCCCCAACCTCCTGGAGTATGCTCAGTAGGGTCGGAAGAGCCCCAGGTGAGCTCCAAGATGAAAGACACCATCCTGGCCACTAAATGGTGGGCCAAGAACTGGGCCAGTGAAATGCTGGAGGAGTGGGCCCGGGCAAGGTGAAAACAAAATAAATACATGCGGTCCAACCAGGAGTAGTGCAACCGATCGACCTCCACCTGGACACAGGTAAAGATGGAATTCTCATCCGGGTGTTCGTCGTTCAAGATGTTCACAATGGAGTGATGATTGATGATCTCTCCGAGGATGCCTGCAGCAGCCTGGCTGCTTTTGAACCCTGAGTGAGTGATTCTGGGCCTCAAAGATGGTATTAAAGTCCTCACCCAGGTCAGGCACCCTTGGGGATCCAAAGTGCCGAGGAAGGCAGACACCTGTTGACCAAAACACACCCAGGCCGTAGTCTGCATCTGGGGGGTAGACATTGAACAGATTAAAAAAAAATTCAGAAAAGATGGATGGCTTCATTCTGAGGGCTGAGGAGGATCCTCGTGAGCATGGAATCCCCATCTGGCCTTGCAACAATCACTGACCAACCTGAAAGGCTTTTCACAGAAGTTGCAGGCCCACCGGTAGCCCATGGAGATGTGCATAGAGGGAGCAGACCACCGATGCGGCAACTGTACCGGTGGTGATGCGCAATATGTCTCTATCTCCAGAAAGGGAAAGGGAGATGGAAGGTAGAGATCAGCCCCTATATGGTGAAGGAAGGGAGGCAAAAAAAAAAAAAAAACACCCCATGAGGTTCATCTAAGGACATGGGGAAAGGAGAAAACCCCTGGTTGGCAGCAGTATGGAAGGTGGAGGGGACACAAATGAGCAGTGCTTCTCTCCCCCTTCCCTCCCGCAGCTCCTGTCTCTGCTCTTTGGCTGTGGCTAGGGCTTGGGGCCGCCTGAACTGAGGGCTTCTTCTGCCCCTGCTGCCAGGGCAGCTTGAGCTCTTCCCCTTCCCCAGTGGCTCCTACTGGGGCTGGAGGCTTGAACTCCTGCCAGCTGTAGCTGAGGCAGCCTGGGCTCGGGGCTTCTGGCCCCTTCTCCTGAGCTGCTCTACAAGAATCAGATGAGGATTGCCATGTTCTGTCCATTCCCTATGAAGCCCCTGGCACTGGGCACTATCAGAAGACAGGCTACTGGGCTACATGGACTATTGGTTTTACCCAGTATGGTCCTTCTGATTTTCTTATTTAGACCCCAGATGTATCTGCCTCCGGCTGTAACACACTATACCCCACTCCCCTCCCAGAGCCGAGATAGATCCCCGGAGTCCTGATGGGGTCTCTCTCTCCACAGAGTTAGGAACAATTTAAGAATAAACATTAAAATTTTAACACTAACCAGTGTCCCTTAAGTGACTTGCCATAAAATGTGAGCACATATTAGTTTTAGAGTTGACTGGGTCGCAGATGACAAGGGGAGGGGAAGACAGGAGCAAGTGATGGAGCAGCGCCTTGGGAGAAGACACACAGCAGGGTTGAAGCTTGACAGAAGAGATGAGGCAAGGTTACAGTTTCAGGGATCCAGCTACCAGCAATTAGAAAGGTCACAACCAGTGTACTCTACACAGACTGATTCCACATGTAACTTTGACTGTCCAGTCAGTGATTCGGGGAAGAGGCCCCAGCACCATGCACCAGCCAGCTCTGCACAGAGCTCAATCTGAGAGCCAGAGCACAAGGAGGAAACATTTAGGTTTCTCCATGTGTAAAGAGCTGGAGCAGCCTGCCCCGGATCTGTTTGGTCCTCACCCCGTAAATGATGGGGTGTAGCACGGGGGGCACCAGCAGGTACATACTGTCAAAGAGAACAAGGAAATGCAGTGGTACATTGTGGCCAAACCGGTACATGAGAGAGGAGAAGAAATCTGGGACGTACAAAGCTAAGATGGCACAAACATGAGAGATGCAGGTCCCAAAAGTTTTGAGCCGAGCATCCTTTGTGGGGAGGCGGAAGATGGCCCGGAGGATCAGAGTATAGGACACTGTGATAAAAAACACATCCATTCCGATCACAGAGAGAAGATCAAACAGGCCATAGTAACTACTGATGCTGATGTCGGCACAGGCCAGCTTCACCACAGCTATATGCCCACAACAGAAGTGGGGGATGATGTTGGTCCTGCAATATGGCCATTGCCTCGCTAGGAAGGGATAGGGTAATGTGATTATGCCACTGCGCAGCACCACGGCCAGGCCTATCTTGGCCACAACAGAGTTTGTCAGGATCCTGGAATGTCTCAGGGGATGGCAGATGGCCACGTAGCGATCAAAAGCCATGGCCACGAGGATTCCAGACTGCATCCCTGAGAAGGAGAGAACAAAGTACATCTGGGTGAGGCAGGCAGTGAAACTGATCTCCCTGGAATTGAACCAGAAGATGCTCAGCATTTTGGGAAGGGTGGATGTGGACATGACCAGGTCGGTGACGGCCAGCATGCAGAGGAAATAGAACATGGGCTCGTGGAGGCTCGGCTCCCTCTTCACGATGAACAGGATGGTGAAGTTCCCCAACAAGGCTATGGTGTACATAGTACAGAAGGGAATGGAAATCCAGATATAGGCTTTCTCTAGGCCAGGAATGCCAAGTAGGATGAAGGTGGAGGGGTTGGTGAAGTCGGTTGTGTTCAAATCTGACATGGTCTAGAGGAGAAAGAGTCCAACTCTGACGCGTTAGGGTCTCTCCTGCATTTAGCGTATGCTCCCCTGATTTTCTGTGTGTTCCCAGGATCTCAGGTGATGGTCACAGTAGAAATGCCTGAATGAAGAGACAATGTTAATATGAGACACTGCATGCAGTAGTGGAGGCTATTCTCATGGGAGAAGCACATTGATCACTATTCACACACTGAGAAATTATATTTTCTTTATTCTGAGAAAATAACTATGAACAGTGACCCTACTAAATCCAATTCCATATTTTGTGGTGCTTCCTGCATTAATAATTCTTACACTTTTGGGGGGGGGGGGGAAACCTTAAGAGGCATCAGCAGGAAATACAATTGGGGATACCGGTCATCCATCATTGTGCCTTAATGCAATGAGAGCCAGGATAGGGAGTCCATACTGAAGGGAGTATCACATTCATCCAGTTGCTCGAAATCAGCAAGGGGAAAAAAACAAACTTTTGCAAAGACATGCTGAGAGAAACATCCCAACTAGAACTTACCTCAGGGAGAAGACCTGGGTGCCATTAATAGCAGGTCATGATAAACACTTGCTCATTCACAGCAGTGGACAAAACAAAACAATGTTCAGATCCCTAAGATATGGGATGGAGAATAACAGGTTTGGGATATGTGTTCAGTTTTGGTCATCCAGTATCTATTAAGGGTATAGCTATATGTAAAAGGGATTTGCAAGACAGCCTTTGAGAATGGGGGAGGCTGCCATATGCAAACAGATAGAAGAGTCTGGGACTCTGTAGTTTGCACAAGAGACAAAGAAGAGAGTATGATATAGGAGAGAAAAATAAAAAATAAAACTAATTTACATTTAAATGGACAGTTCCTAACCATTACTACCGATAGACACTTAGTATTCCAAGACGACTAATTCCCCAAATCTGAGGAAAATTATCAGCAAAACTGATTGGGAGGAAAAATGTAAACAGAAAAATGTGAATGAAAATTGGTAATTCTTTGATAACAGCTTATTAGATAGCGGAAAACTGATGATTCCACAGTCAACAAAGTGAACAACTTTGGGTAAAAACCCAGATCAGTGGCAAAGTGAAGGCAGCAAGGTGGGGGGGAGGGAGGAAGCAATATATAAGAAAAAGGAAAAAGAGAAAATATATATCTAAGAACAGAAATTGGAAGTTAAGAAAATTCATAAGGGACGTTAAGATATCAGGGAAAATTCCATGTTTGGCAGGGCTATGAATCACAAAAAGGAGTTTATTAAGTATATTAACACCAAGAGAAATCCTGGAAAAGTTGTATGTGTTAAATATAAAGTATTAAAAAATAAAGGGAAAGGGATTTTTTATATATAAAAGAATTGACTAGGTTAAGAAACAATAGAAAAGCTGGTATGGGATTAGTTAAAAAACAAGTCTAGAAATGTAAATAATGCCAGTCAGCAACACGGTTTATGCAAAACAGATCTTGTCAAATAAACCTGATTTCATCCTTTTATGAGAGTACACATTGGTTGATCAAGGAAAAATGCTGATGCATTGAACCTTGATTTCTGAGAGCCATTTGATTTAGTAGGGGTAAATATTGAGTTGGTGAGTTGGAGCAGGGGAAGGATTTGACCTCTTCACATGGGATTGGTGAAACAAACTGCATCCAATTCTGGGGTCCACACTGGAAAAAAGATGTAGAAAACTTGGAGAAAGGGCAGAAAGGAGCCACAAAAATGATTTAAGGATAGAGAAAAGGCCGGGTTTTTAGACTTGAACGTGTATATCTGTTCAATTTATCAAAAAGATGGTCAGTGGAGACATTCATGTGGAGAAAATCACAGGTGATAATGGGCTATGTAATCCACCAGACAAAGGCGGAGCAAGACCGAAGGGCTGGAAGCTGAAGCCAGGCAAATTCCAGCACGAAATTAGGGGCAAATATTAAGCACTGAGGGTAATTAAGCATTGGGACACACTGTGAAGGGAATTGCTGGATTCTCCAATTCCCCATATTGGCAGATCCAGACTGGATATTTTTTTGGAAGATCTGATTGAAGGATTGTTTACACTTAAAATGCTACAGCCGTGCTGCCGTAGCACTTCAATATAGACACTACTTACACAGATGGAAGGGGTTCTCATCATAGGTAATACCTGAGAGGTGGTAGCTAGGTCGATGGAAGAATTCATCTCCTGCTGTCTACACCAGGGCACAGATTATTCAACAAGTTCTTGGAATGTCTTGGAGACAAATTTTTGTTCCAGGAGCTGGGTAAAGGTACTAGGAGACAGGCTGTTCTAGACTTTATTTTGACATATAAGGAGGAACAGGTTGAGAATTTGAAACTGGAAGGCAGTTTGGGGGAACGTGATCATGAAATGACAGAGTTCACGATTTTAAGGAATGGTAGGAAGGAGAACAGCAAAATAAAGATAATGGATTTCGAGAAGGCAGACTTGGGCAAACTCAGAGAAGAGAGTTGGTAGGTAAGATCTCATGGGAAGCAAATCTAAGGGGAAAAAAGGTTTTAGGAGAGACATTTGTAAGGCCACAAGCGCAAACTATCCCACTGAGTAGGAAAGTTAGGCTGTATGGCAAGAGACCAGAATGGCTTAACCAGGAGATCTTGAATGATCTAAAAAACAAAAAAGGATCCTACAAAAAGTGAAAACAAATTCAAGTTACAAAGGAGGAATATAAACAAATAACACATGTATGTAGGGGCAAAATTTGAAAGACCAAGGCACAAAACAAGATCAAACTAGATAGAGACATAAAGGCTAGCAAGAAAATATTCTACAAATACATTAGAAGCAGCAGGAGACCAAGGACTGGGTAGATCTGTAACTAAATGAAGGGGGTTAAACAAGAACAATAAACGTGGAAATGGCATAGGTACTTAATGACTTCTTTGTTTAGATTTTCACCAGAAAAGTTGTTGGTGTTTGGACACCTAACTTAGAAAATGACAGTGAAAATGGAATAGGTTCAGATGATAAAAAAAGGAAATAACAAGTTAAAAGTTAGATGGAAAAGGCAGGTGTCTTCAAGTCACCAGGGCCTGACGAAATGCATCCTAGAGTACTCTGAAGGAAGTGATTGAGCAGATATCTGAGCCATTAGCTATCTAGATGTTAGTACAGTTTTTGATATAATCTCGCATAATCTTCTCATTAAGAAACTAGGGGAAAATAAACTAGATGGAGGTACTATACAGTGGATGCATAACTGGTTGGAAAACAATTTCAGAGAGTAGTAATGAATGGTTTACAGTGATGATATAAGGGCATAACAAGTCGGGTACTGCAGGGAACAGTTCTGGGTCCGGTTCTTTTCCATGTCTTCATCAACAATTTAGATCATGGCACAGAGAGTACACTTATTAAGTTTGCAGATTATAGCAAATTGGAAGGGGTTGTAAGTCTTTGGAGAATTGGATAAAAATCCAAAATGATCTGGAAAAACTGGAGAAAAGGATGATTAGGGGTCTTGAAAACATGACCTAAAAGGGACAACTGTAAGAGCAAGGTTTGTTCAGTCTGAATAAGAGAAGACTGAGGGGGGACATGATAACAATTTTCAAATACCTAGAAGGTTCTTACAAGGAGGGAGAAAAAGTGTTCTCATTAACCTTTGAAGAAAAGAGGCAATGGACTTAAATTGCCGTAAGGGCAGTTTAGGTTGGACATTAGGAAAAATGTTTCAAAAAAGGCTAATGAAATGTTAGGTTATATTATCTGAAGTATAACATGCAAATCATGGTACGTGATAGCATTCCTCAACTTCCTTGTGAACTAAGTCTCAATTGGTGACTAAGACAAAACAAATCCTGTATCTTGTCAGGGGGTTAGACTAGCTCTCCTTCGCGTTCCCTCATAACTCTATGGCTCTATCATTCTATATTGTAAAGTCCTAGTGTAGACCAGGCCTTAGTCACACACAATTCTTTCGGCTCAATACAGAGGTAACTGAGTGAAATTTAGTGGGCCTGTGTTTTACAGGAGGTCAGACTGGATGATCAAATGGTCGCTTCTGACCTTAAACCCTATGGATCTATTGATAAAAAAGTAGATCAGGCATTTCTATTTAATGTGTCTCAAAACATGAACAAGGGAACATTTAGTTAAATTGAAAGTCTGAACATATAACATTAAGAAAAGATAATTGCTAAAATAATTTCTATTTGGCCTGTGGAACTCCTAGCTATCAACATTATTGGAGCAAAGAGAATAGAAGAATGGGATTCACAAATGGATTGGCCATTGCAGGCTGTCTGACACCTTCCATTAGATGACCTCATTTCCAGTTGCTTATAAGTTTGCCAAATTTTCTGTGTTTTTACTGAAATTTCCCATGCTGGGGGTCTGCTTTGAGAAGAATTTTTTTTTTTGAAAGTTTCAGGCATTATAGTTCAGCCGACTTCTTGAATGAATCTAGGAGAAAGTATGTGTTACCCATGTTGAAAAATTCTCATTATTGTTCTAGCGAGGAGCCCTAGCACCTCCAAGCTTTCCAGCAGATAAAAGTCAGATAACAGACCCTGTCCCTCTGCTCTGAAATGCAAGAGGAGGGGGTGACAGTGTCTGTGCATTAACACACAGTTGGCTTCTGACATCTGTACTTAGTTCTTCCTCCAAGGGAGGATTGCATCACTGGGGCCTGAGCAAAGCATGGGTAGTGGTCTCAGAATTTGACCTTGTATTGCACATCTACTAACATCTTTCATCCTGAAGGATTCACTGTGCCACTAAAATGCACCACTTTGGGGCTGCAATCCATCAGGCGGGATGCGCAGGGGTGCACAGAAAAGAGTGAGATTTTGGCCAGTTATTCTTTAGCAAACTCATCACTTATGGCAAGGGGCCTGGGAAGTTTAATGGTCGTGCAGAGCGGAAAGGACCACAGACTTACTCTCTATCCCACCACAACCACGTTGCACAGGGTTTGTCAATCAGTTGAGCTCCTCAGCAAGAGATGGGTACCTGTGAATTCTGAGACAGAAGTGTCCTCCATAGGTAGTCCCCGCAGCTATGCATGACCCACACCTCTCTGAACCCAGCATCTGCAGCAGCATCCCACACAGAGAGACAACAAGGGGATGCGCACCATTTATAATATAGCTCTATGTAATCCCAGTGGGGTTCGCTCAGCCTCTACAGAAGAAGGGAGGCTCTGAAAGAAAACAGGCTGTAGAGAAGCATGTCTCCGCTTTTGTGCTAATTATCCATCTTTAGGAGTAAACAGTAATTAAGGAACCTTCCCTAAGGGAGATGAGAACTCTTGGGCTCTGTGCTGAGTCAGAGGGGAATTGGCTGCTCTGTACGTTTGTGTGCATATATTTAAAAATTATAGTTGATGAGTAAGAAAACTAAGGATAATGAGTAACTCTCCAGAGGATCTGATATCCTGTAAATTCTCAGAACACATGGGTAGATTGTAGACAGAGAGACCTGGAGAAACTTGTCTAAGAGGAGACACAAGCGCTTACAGCAAACACATGGGATCAGAGATCAGTAATTCTCATCAGTAACTATTATCATACTGTGTAGCAGCTTTCATTGATGTATCTTCAAAACACCTAGCAAGGAAAAGTCATCATGAAACATCCCCATTTCAATGATCGATAAACTGAGGCCTGGGGAGACAAGGTCACATAGAGACAGACAGACAGAACCCAAGTGTCCTGACTTCCCTTCCATAACCACGGTTTCTCTATTAGTCAGTGACCACATGAAAACGTGGAAATGGACTCACAGTCTTTCAGGGCCTGTTCACTAGAGGGGGGCGGGGAATTACTTGGGTTGCAACCCAGTTCCAGTTTCTAACGTGTTTGGTGTTGAGTTGTGGGGGAGTGAGGCCAAGTGATGATGTCGCTTCCACATTTTATAGCTTCTGCCATGTGGAGGAAGCTTCATTTTTCCAAGCAAAAGCCCCCAGCACAGTTAGTGGAAATGTACAGGCACAATATGGAGTCCAGTGAACAGAAGCTGGTCACATGCCCTTGTATGCTTTCAGAACATTAGGTACAAAAATGATATATGTATACAAATACATCACATATATTATATACTTTATAAAAACTAACATCATAGTCAGATCACCATGGTAAATATGGGGGCGACTGGGTGTTGCTTTGGGGCACAGAATGTCACACCTCTCCCCTTACTTTACTGCAGGACTGTTAGTCACTGACTGATGCAGAAGCAGTGTGCTCAAGGTCCTCTTTATTTTTTGACCATACAACTCCCAAGTGTTACAATCATTGTAGTGTTATCCACAGATGTTCCTCCAAACTTCTATGTACCTTTCAACACTTTGTAGATGAGCCTCGTGATCTCAAAAATCAGCAAGTGTGCTTTCTGTGCAGTATTGTTAACCATTGTGTTTTTCCATCTAGTTGTAACTCAATACATATATTCATCAACACCATGAGGTGTTGTGCCTCCAGACAGCACACCAGGTATATTATAATTTCCCTACTGTGACAAGCTTTTAGCCTATGAACAGGTGTTCTCTGAGAAGCAATAGTCATGTACGGCTTCTTGTTGATTACTTCTAGTATGTCCAAAAGCTTTCTCTCAAAATCATGCCTGTTTCACCTTTTCATAGGTTTACCATCAGTGCTAATTTTTTTTTGTCATAAGATTTACCATTAGCAACTAACTTTCCAAAATGATATTTACCAATACCATCAAATCTTTTATTACAGCTAGGTGTTTCCAAGTACAATTATTACACCACGCCTTCTGCTTTGACAGTGTGATGAGGGCTAGACAAAATGGAAAATGTTCTTACATTCTAAACTCATCAGGCTTTCCCTGTGATCCCCACTCATAACACTTTTCCTAGAGCGTTGTGATGGTGATCTGTGCTCTCTGGGCAAAGCATTGTGCCTTCTCCCAGCAAATCATACCTGGCCTCGTTCTGTGTCTTACCAGGCCAGTGAATTTCCTCCTCCCCTCTGTCAGGTGGGTCATTAGCATTTTCACAGACAACTATTTATTCAGTCAGATCTACATCCTCTCTTAAAGCTGGGGGGAGAGGTAGATATGCTGGAGGGTAGGGATATGGTCCAGAGTGACCTAGACAAATTGGAGGATTGGGCCAAAAGAAATGTGATGAGGTTCAACAAGGACAAGTGCAGAGTCCTGAAATTAGGATTGAAGAATCCCATGCACCACTACAGGCTGGGGACCAACTGGCTAAGCAGTATTTCTGCAGAAAAGGACCTGGGGATTACAGTGGATGAGAAGTGCGATATGAATCAGCAGTGAGCCCTTGTTACCGAGAAGGCTAACAGCATATTGGTCTGTATTAATAGGAGCATTGCCAGAAGATCGAGGGAAGTGATTATTACCCCCTAATCGGCACTGGTGAGGCCACATCTGGAGTATTGTGTCCAGTTTTTAGCCTCCCCACTACAGAAAAGATGTGAACAAGTAGGAGAGAGTCCAGCAGAGGGCAATAAAATGATCAGGCAGTAGGGGCGCATGACTTATGAGGAGAGGCTGAGAGAACTTGGCTTGTTTAGTCTGCAGAAGAGAAGAGTGAGGAGAGATTTGATAGTAGCCTTCAACTACCTGTAGGGGGATTACAAAGAGGGTGGAGCTCGGCTGTTATAAATGGTGGCAGATGACAGAAGAAGGAATAATGATCTCAAGTTGCACTGCGGCAGGTGTAGGTTGGATAATAGGAAACACTATTTCACTAGGAGGGCGGTGAAGCACTGGAATGGGTTATCTAGGGAGGTTGTGGAATCACCATCTTTAGAGGCTTTTCAGGCCTGGATTGACAAAGCCCTGTCTGGGATGATTTAGTTGGGGATTGGTTCTGCTTTGAGCAGGGGGTTGGACAAGATGACCTCCTGAGGTCACTTCCAACCTTAATCTGTGATTCTATGATTCTATAGAGACAGTTCATTTTCACAAGCACACCAGGAACCTGGATTGGGGTACCCACTGTCACCCCTCTCTCTATCCCCAATAAGTCAGTTGTGTGACTGCTCCCCTCCAGGTGATCAGTTACACAGTTCCCTTGCAAAACTTGAGTCACAGGCGGAGTGCCTTTGATGGACAGATGCTGAATCAGCCATTTTGTCCCGTGCATCCTGTCTCAAGTGAACAGGGAGGAGACATTCCTGTACTCCCACTGTTCCTTTACCAGATTCCCCCTCTGCCCTCCTCCCCAAGACAGATACCCTTTGGCTCTCTCTAGGGTGGGATCTGCCCCCTGTTCAGTTGTGAAGGGCTCACAGCTAACAGACTGGACAGCTGTCACACTGAGCGGTGCTACTCCCCCCTCCCTTCCTGAGGTGCTGTTGCCTCCTGCTGCAGTGTTAAAGGAACTCATACCCACCTCCCCAGTGGTTTCTAGGATTCCAACTCCCTTCTCTGTTCTCCCTTCTGGGACACAACTTCCAGTGCCCTCCCTTGAGCCTGCCGTGCCCTCACTCCTCCCCCTCCCCGGAGCCTCCTGCACGCCTCGACAGAGCTGGGAGCAGAAAGAGGGATGATGGGGGAGCGGCAGACGTAATACTTTGTCTCTTTAGCAATGTACATTGGAAAATTCTGGCTCCTTCTCAGGCTCAGGTTGGCCACACCTGTACTACCCAAACTGATAATAAAGC
The DNA here is from genome assembly GCF_011386835.1 of Chrysemys picta bellii. Classification (NCBI taxonomy): domain Eukaryota; kingdom Metazoa; phylum Chordata; order Testudines; family Emydidae; genus Chrysemys; species Chrysemys picta. The sequence continues at coordinate 356,574,474 of NC_088791.1, forward strand.
TTCCCAACACTCAGTTTGTATGTGCACTTGAGCTGAAGGCACAAGGATTTTTTGACGTCCTCTACTAGAAGCTCTATCATCTCTCCTGGCAGTGTCTTGTCTTCTTGTTCTATACCCTGCTAACCACAGAAACGTCTGCCCTGTATCTTCCCACCCAAGGTGTTCCCTGCAATTAATGATGACAGCCTTGATGTGCCTCCTATGTGATTGTGTAGAGGATAATTTTACAAACCCAGTATGATAAGTGACAGGTGACTGAGGAGTTTCTGTGCTCAGGGTCGCAGCATTCACATGGCTTACGTGCTGCCTGTTTCCTTCCAGCACAAGGCATTTATTCCTCATATGGTCAGAGAAATTACAATGATAGCACCTGCTGGACTCTTCTGATTTAACAGGAGATATGAGTCGAGGATTAGAGGAACGGAGTAAAAGAGAACCATGTTTTCCAACAAATTTATACCCCTTTCTCTGTGGTTTATTCACAATAGATGCTGTGTCTGCTCGAAATCAACTGCTAGAGAAGCCATTTCATCCATCTTTTTCACCTTTTTGTCCCATAGGCACTGTTTTACATCAAATGTACATATGTTTAAGAAACACTCCTGAGCAACAAGGTCAAACATTCAATCAAACTTGTAACACCTTTGCTCCTTATACAGTTTCCCATCAGATCTTTCAGTTTGTTTACTTATTCCACATTACTCATACCAGCACCCCTCTTAAGATCCCTTGTATTTGCTTTGTGGTTTTTCCTCGCCTTCTGAGTCAGTTGGAGGCCACTTTGCCTCACTACACCGCTTGGTGTCACCCACAGTTAGGGAATTTGAAAGGCAACCCAAAGGGTGTGTCTCCGGACAGCAGTCTGGGTAAAGCAGTTGTCAGTTAGGGTCTCTAACCTGCAATCGGCAAAGGAGCAAAATGTTTTGAGTCCAAGCCCTTCATCAGGGCAGGGCAGTAAAGAGTCTATGGCTTTGGCCTGTATTCAGGGTTGAGCAGCAAACAGTCAGTTATGAGCCCCTGGCCCTCAGTCAGGGCGGGTAGTAAAGGGTCTATGGCTTGGGCCTGTACCCAGGGCTGAGCAGAAAAGGAATCATTATTATCCCCAAGACCTCAGTCAGGGTGAGCAGCAAAAAGTCTATGGCCTCTATTCAGGGCCGAGCAGAAAAAGGGTCGGGCATTCTAGCTCCATTGGATGGTTGACAATTGCAGGCTCATTAGCCTAGAGAGGGGGGGACTTCCACCCCAGGACTGCAGTTGCAGGGGTAGAGAGAGGTGGGCCTTCCTGACTCCATTGCATCCCAGCCCCAACAGTGGTGTAGAATTTCGCCACTGGGTCAGCTGGGAATCCAGCCAAAACATGGTGACTGGATCTCTGGCCACAACGCAATCAGACTAGGGTCAGCTGCTTCAGGCCACTTGCTACCCCCCTGTCGGTTGGCACCTGGATCCCTAGGGGTTCCTCTGGTTCATCTGAGTAGAAGGCCAGAGGCAGTCCTAGTTGCAGACAGTAAGTAAACCACAAGAGGTACTTCTCAATGATGCTGCAAGCACTGGTGGATCATAAGGGGATGTTTCACCGACATCAAAGTGGGATGGCTGGGAAAGGTATATGACACTCGCATCTTCAGGCACTCTGGTCTGTTTTAACAGCTGCCAGAAGGAACTAACTTCCCAGACCAGAAAATTAACATTGGGGATGTTGAAATGCCTATAGTTATCCTTGGGGACCCAGCCTACCCCTTCATGCCATGGCTCATGAAGCCATACACAGGTACCCTGGACAGTAGTAAGGAGCAGTTCAACTATAGGCTGAGCAAGTGCAGAATGGTTTTAGAATGTGCATTTGGACGTTTAAAAGTGTGTTGGTGCAGTTTACTGACTAGATTAAATCTCAGTGAAGCCAATATTCCCATTGTTATTGCTGCTTGCTGTGCACTCCACAATATCTGTGAGAGTAAGGGGGACATGTTTATGGCGGGGTGGGAGGTTGAGGCAAATCGCCTGGTGGCCTATTACACGCAGCCAGACACCAGGGTGATTAGAAGAGCACATCAGGGTGTGCTGCACATCAGAGAAGCTTTGAAAACCAGTTTCATGACTGGCCAGGCTACGATGTGACAGTTCGGTTTGTTTCTCCTTGATGAAAATCCGCCCCTTGGTTGACTCTACTTCTGTGTTAGCCAACCGATCTACCCCTTTCGATCACCACTTTCAGAGGCAATAAAGTCATTATTGTTTCCAAATCATGCATTCTTTATTAATTCATCACACAAATGGGGGTGTGACGGGGTCGGCGTTCCCCGCACTAGCCCAGACAGGGTTAGGCCCCAGGGGTTGACAGCAGAGGTTCCGCCTCCCTGGCAAGACTGGGCATGCTCCACGTGCTCTAGTAATATAAAGGGAGGGAGACTGGCTCATTCTGGGCTGGAGGCCGCAGGGGAAGGACCTGCCAAGGAAGCTCCTGCGGAGGGCCAGCCACAGCCTCTGACCACACCGGGAATGGCAGCCATCCAGAGCTCACCTGCACCCTGGCGACTGGAGGAGACCCTGGAGATGACTGGACCTGTCAAACACAGGGGAATCGACTTCTCATGGGAAACCACACCACAGACTCAGGTAGGAAGTAACCCAGGGATTGTGTTGGAGTGGTACCTCCCACCCAGGGAAACTCAGGGTGTTTAGGCAGGACCTCCCCACGCTGAGTCAGTTGCAAGCAGCTATGCCACTGTTAGGGTCCTGGGTCGGGACCTGGTGGAGTCGGGTGGGCCCGGGCCCCCCTACTGGGGTAGCCACACCCCAATGCTATAGACTCTGGCCACTAGGCCACGCTACCCTGCACCAAAGGGTCACTTTATGGACTCCCACCGTTAGGCCACACTGCCCTGCAACAAAGTGAGCACTATAGACTCCAGCCGCTAGGCCATGCTGCCCTGCACCGCACGGTGGTGCTATAGACTGTGACTGATTGTCCACACTGCCCTGGCCCCATGAGCGTGGACCATCACAGGGGGAAAACTCGCAAGGTAGCCAGGGAGGGGTGGGGGAGTAGGGAAGCACTGGGTGGGGTGGTGGAGGAAGGGAGGAGGGAAGGACAGAGCCACACTACAGTTCAAAATGTATTGAATACCAGCCTTCTGTTGCTTGAGCAATCCTCTGGGGTGCAGTGGCTGGGTGCCCGTAGCCTCCCCCTCCTTGCGTTCTTGCGTGTCTGTGTGAGGAGGATATGGAACTTGTGGAGGAGGGCAGGCAGTTATACAGGGGCTGAAGTGGCAGTCTGTGCTCCTGCTGCCTTTCCTGCAGCTCCATTAGGAGCCTGAGCATGTCAGTTTGCTCCCCCATTAGCCTCAGCATTGCATCCTGCCTCCTCTCAGTGTGCTCCTCCCTCATCTCATTGCGTTCATTTAATGCTGTCCTGGACTCTGCCATTGTTTGCTTCCACACATTCTGCTGAGCTCTTTCAGTGTGAGAGGACTTCATGAGCTCTGAGAACACCACATTTTTTTCGCCTTCTAATCTGCACTAGCCTCTGGGACGGAGACGATGGGGGGAGCATAGAAACATTTGCAGCTGCAGGAGGAAAAAAGGGAAGAGTAGCATTTAAAAAGATACATTTTAGAGAACAAAGGGAAGACTATTTCACACTGAATCAAGTCATTCACATTACATAGCACATGTGCTTTTGCTACAAGGTCATATATTGAGTGCCTGCTGGTTTGGTGTGAGACATCACACATGTTTGGCTGGGCAACTGAATTCGGCTTGCAGGCAGCCATGGTAAAGCAAAGGGTTTTGGCTTCTTCAACCTTCATAACATGTGGGAATGGTTTAAAACAGCAGCGCTCTCAAGCAAAGCCCACTGGGTTTTAGGGTGAATGTGCAGCAGAATCCAACCCCCCCACACACCCAATTCTCTGGGATGATCGCTTCACCCCCCCACCCCGCCTGGCTAGTATCTGGGAAGATCCCGGTCAGCCATGAACGGGCCTCCCCCCACTGCGTGGCTAACAGGGGGGATGATTTATTTTCATCCAAAGGCAAACAGCCAAAGCCTGGCCTATTTGCTGCAAGGTTTTATTCTGCAATGATTCCAGACTGCTTACTACTAGCTTGGCACGGTAAATTAATCATTAAACACACTTGCTTTTAAACCCTGTATTATATTTAGAAAGGTACACTCGGCTTCATGATCCGGGAGCCAGGCTTGGGAGGGTTGGGAGTGTATTGGCTCCTGGGTGATGAACAGTTCCTGGATGCCCGGGAGAAGGGATTCTCTGCTTGCCTGCTGTGCACTATCCTCAACCTCCTCCTCCTCATCATCATCATCTTCCTCATCTTCAAACTCATCATACCTGTTGCATGAGACTCCCCCCTTGCAGGTGTCCATGGACAGTGGTAGGGGACTGGTAGGGGCCACCCGCAGAATTTCAGACAGCTCATCATAGAACCAGCATGTACGGAGCTCTGTCCCAGAGTGACCATTTGCATCCTTTGGTTTTTTGTAGGCTTGCCTCAGCTCCTTAACTTTCATGTGGCACTACTGTTTGTCACTGTTGTAACCTCTGTCCATCATGCCCTTGGAGATTTTGCAAATATATTTCCATTTCATCTTTTGGAACAGAGTTCTGCCTGCATGGATTCTTCTCCCTATACAGCGATCAGATCCAGTACTTCCCGTTCGGTCCATGCTGGAGATCTTTTGTGATTCTGGGACTCCATGGTCACTTGTGCTGATGAGCTCTGCATGGTCACCTGGATGATCAGGTAGCCACACTGGCCAAACAGGAAATGAAATTCAAAATTCGCGGGGCTTTTCCTGTCTACCTGGCCGGTGCATCTGAGTTGAGAGTGCTCTCCAGAGTGGTCACAATGGAGCACTCTGGGATGGCTCCCGGAGGCCAATCCCGTCGAATTGTGTGCACACTACCCCAAATTCGACCCAGCTAAACCCCTAGCTGGAGAGGAGTACAGAAATAGATTTTAAGAGCTTGTTCGTGTGGACGGGTGCAGGCTTAAATCGACCTAACACTGCTAAATTCGACCTAAAATCATAGTGTACAAGGGGGTTAGTCTCCTCTTCCAAGCAGAAAAATCCTAGACTCTTTAATCTCTCTTCATATGGGACCCATTCGAAACCCCCAATCATTATAGTTGCCCTTCTCTGAACCTTTTCTAATGCGAGTATATCTTTTTTGAGATGAGGAGAACACATCTGTACACAGTATTCAAGATATGGGCATACCATAGATTTATATAAGGACAATAAGATATTCTCCATCATAGTTTCTATCCCAGTTTTCTGAAATCATCCACTCAATATGCAGCAGCATTCAAAAAAGCAAACAGAATGTTGGGAATCATCAAGAAAGGGATAGATAATAAGACAGAAAATATCATATTGCCTCTATATAAAGTCATGATACGCCCATCCCTTGAATACTGCATGCAGATATGGTCGCCCCATCTCATAAAGATATATTGGAATTGGAAAAGGTTCAGAAAAGGGCAACAAAAATTATTAGGGGTATAGAATGGCTTCCGTATGAGGAGAGATTAATAAGACTGGGACTTTTCAGCTTGGAAAGGAGTCGACTAAGGGGGGATATGATAGAGGTCTAAAAATCATGAGTGATATAGAGAAAGTAAATAAGGAAGTGTTATTTATTCCGTCTCATAATAGAATAACAAGGGGCCACCAAATGAAATTAATAGGTAGCAGGTTTAAAACAAACACAAGAAAGTATTTTTTCATGCAACGTACTGTCAACCTCTGGAACTCCTTGCCAGAGGGTATTGTGAAGGCCTATACTATAATGGGGTTCAAAACAGAGCTAGATAGATTCATGGAAGATAGCTCCATCAATGGCTATTAGCCAGGATGGGCAGGAATGGTGTACCTAACCTCTGTTTGCCAGAAGCTGGGATTGGGTGACAGGGCATGAGTCACTTGATGATAACACTGCTCTACAGCCAAAATGCTTCTGAAATAAATGTAGTCAAACTTTACTAATTCGGGGTCACTGAGAACAAAAATGATGCTTAAAATTGTTGATTGGCTCTAGTTTTCAAGATATGCTATTGGGTCAGTATATACGACCCTTGACTTGGGAATGGCGGAGGATAAGTGAGTTATAAAGGGAAGAGATCTCAATTTAAACCAGAAATGACTAAAATGCATCTTTGACTGGATCTATGAATAAATCTATGACTGGGTTTGGACAGTACTTGCTTTTTAGGCAAAACAATGAATGATGCAATCTGAAGCTGGTATTGCATCATCCATGATATGAATTGCATCATGTTATTCCTAGAAGTCATGGATGATGCAATCATAACGAAACTTACATCACTCTGCGGAACAAATTGTCCTATATCAGCTCTAGAATTCATACAGTGTCGTGCTCTCTTATTTGTCAGTGTTTGATTTTGCAAAGGGACACATTTCTGTTTAACCAAAGTGAGCAGAGATGCCTCGTACTTGTGTGAACAGTGCAGATAACTTCTGCTATGTTTGTGGTGAAGTGAGTTTTGCATCACAAAAGCGCAGTATAACCACTATGGTTAAGAAAGCCTATCACCTTTATTTTGGCTGCAAAATTGGAGATCAGGACAAGAGATGGGCCCCACACGTATGCTGCAACTCTTGTGCAACAAATTTTCGCCAGTGGTTGAACAGGAAAAGGAAATCTATGCCTTTTGCAATGCCAATGATTTGGAGAGAGCCAACAGATCATCCCAGCAATTGTTACTTCTGCATGGTGCCTCCAGTTGGGAAAGGTGTGTCAAAGAAGAAAAAGTGGACTGTGCATTATCCAAACATTCCATCAGCTATACGCCCAGTACGCCTCGGAGAAGGACTGATGGTTCCTGATGCACTAGAATCATTCTCACTTGAGTCAGACAAGGAAGAGGAAGAGGATGAAACATCTGGTCCTGAACCATCAATGTCACAGGACCCACATTTTCTCCCATCCTCCTCCTTTGAACCACACCTCATAACACAAGGTGAACTGAATGACCTTGTCAGGGATTTGGAACTACCCAAGAGTAAGGCAGAGCTGTTGGGCTCCAGACTACAGCAGTGGAATCTCCTGGCAGGTGATGTTAGGGTTTCCACGTTCCGTGACCGTCAAAAGGATCTTGTCCCATTCTTCTTCATGGAAGGTGATCTTGTAGCCTGCAACAACATCGATGGTGTGATGGCAGCCCTCAACATCGTTCATAATAAATGAGTGGAGACTGTTCATTGATTCAACGGAGACGGGTCTTAAAGGTGTTTTACTGTATAATGGCAATGTTTTGCCATCAATTCCAGTTGGTCATGCAGTCCATATGAAGGAAACCTATGACAACATGAAACAACTTTTGAGGTGCATAAACTATGACCAACATCAGTGGCAGATTTGTGGCGATTTGAAGGTTGTTGCTCTCTTTCTTGGTCTGCAGGCTGGATACACAAAGTACTGCTGTTTTGTCTGCGAATGGGATAATCGTGCAAGAGATTCTCACTACATCAGGAAAGATTGACCACTCTGACAGTCATTGGAGCCTGGCAGGAAGAGTGTTCAGCATCCACCACTTGTTGAATCAAGGAAGATTTTGTTACCACCCTTACACATCAAGCTGGGTCTGATGAAGAACTTTGTCAAGGCCATTGACAAAACACAAGCAGCTTTCAAGTACCTCCGTGGAAAATTTCCAAGGTTAAGTGAAGCTAAGATAAAGGAAGGTATCTTTGTTGGTCCTCAGATTCGTGAACTTCTTCGAGATGATGCATTTGACCATGCACTGCGTGGCAAGGAAAATGACGGCATGGAAAACCTTCCAGTTAGTGGCAATAAAATTTCTCAAAAACAACAAGGCAGACAACTACAGGTTGTTGGTGGAAAACCTCCTCAATGCAAACAAAAGCCTTGGTTGCAACATGTCACTAAAGATACATTTTTTGCACTCTCATCTAGATTTTTTTCTACCAAACTGCGGAGCAGTGAGCAACAAGCACGGCGAGCGATTTCACCAGGACATTGCAACAATGGAGAAACGCTATCAGGGCAAATGGAGCCCATCAATGCTTGCAGACTATTGCTGGAGAGTGACAAGAGATGCTCCATTTAATGAATACAGGAGACAAGCCAAAAAACGCCGAGTAGACACTGAATAGGACTAAACTATGTACAGAATAGTTTTTGCCTTTTGTTTCATAATAAATTTTATTTATATAACTCTTTTGCTGATTTTTAAAGTGTTACATAAACAGGAGAGGTGAAATATTATCATGTAAAGCAACCATAACACACATGAAAAGACCTAGATTTACGATTTATGATTAAAACTCTACTATCTACACAATATACATAGACATAAAATGTAAAAACTTAAATATCTTAGAAACAGTAGCCAATCAGTTGTTTTAATTGTCATATTTGAATTCAGCACATCAAAATACATAATAAATAGCACATTTTATCTCTGAAGCAGACGACTTCTCAAAAATTGTAGACCAGTGTAACCTGTCTGTTCATTCCCTTTCGGGCACCTGCCATTGGCCACTGTCAGAGGACAGGATACTGGGCTTGATGGTCTGACCCAGTATGTCCATTCTTATGTTCTTATCTTCATGGCAAATCCCAAAGGAATTTAGCCTCCTTAGAAACCAAATGCTGCCCAGATCGATCTCTGGGAATGTGCTTAAGAGGGTCTCGCTACTTCCTTTCAGTTATGTCGGAGAACTAGCCTGGCCGCGGGGGATTTGCACTGCGTCAGTTGTAGAGGCAAAACAAAACAGTTTCTCCCACCTGGTTGGTGAGCAGTAGCGAGTCTCGGGCTCCGGTCCTCAGACAGGAGCTGAGCAACTTCTATAGAACGAGCAGGCACCGGCCCTGGGTTGGGGCAGAGCAACAAAGATTCAGTCCCTCCGGCCCTCGGGCAGGGGCTGAGGAAACATTTATATTCAGCAAGACCAGGCCCTGGGTCTCTGGAACTCAACCATCTCATGGTCACTGCTGTTCCAATCACATCATAGTTCCTTGATTGTGCCAGGACTTCCAATTCTTCCTGCTTGTTTCCCAAGCTTCTTACGTTCTTGTACATGAACCTAAGATAACAAGCTGATTGCCCTGCTTTCTCACTATGAATCAGGAGGGTTCCCGACTCGTAACATCCTCCTTGTGTTTCCTCCTGGTATTCTACTTCCCCACTTACCTCTGGGCTTAGGTCCCCATCCCTCGGTGTACCTAGTTTAAAGCCCTCCTCACTAGGTTAGCAAGGGTGTCTGCAAAGATGCTCCTTCTTCTCTTCGTTAGTTGGAGCCCATCTCTTCCTAGCAATCCTTCTTCCCAGAACAACATCCCATGTGGAAGAATCCAAAGCCCCCTCTCTGACAACATCTGCATAAACACGCATTCACCTCCACAATTCAATGGTTTCTACCTGGGACTTTTCCTTCAACAGGGAGGATGGATGAGAACACGACTTGTGAGTCAAAGTTTTTTATCCTTCCCAGAGCCACGTAGTCTGCAATGATCTGCTCAAGGTACTTCTTGGCAGTACTATTGGTGTCCACGTGGAGAAGTAGGAAATGATGTGCTGCAAGGTATCAAATCAATGCAGTGTGTGATTCTACAGCCCTGATTATTGCCTTTTGGTAGAAGTACACTGGGGATAATAAATAATAATTTTCATGTAATGCATGTAGAGGTTGTGGTTCAGAGTGAGGAAGTTACTCTGGTCACCCAGTGACAAGGTCACCCAGAGAATCCATGGCAGAGCTTGCACTCTTTGCTCTGAGCTCACTGTTGATGCTTTATCTATAATTCATTCACATGGGCCAAATCCTCAGCTGCTAAAAGTGGGTGCAGCCCCATGGAAATCACGGGAAAATCCCTCACTAGAGAAATAAAGGGAGAGACAACATCACACCTCTTTGCTGTTGCATGGAACATATGAGCCAGGTCTGAGAGACACTAAGCAATGGATTGGCAGCTAGGGAATCATGGGCGATGTTCCTGGCTCAAGACACTTCCTCTTCTGCTGCCTCAGTTTTCCCATCTGTAAAAGGGGGATACCTCCTGGAAGTAGTGAGCAATAGTCTGTAAAGCACCTACCTGTGGTTTCCATGTGACACCGTGCCACAGCTCTGGAAGGGGAGTGGGTTCCAATGTGGGGGGGAGATAACTCTTGGGACTACATAAGAACATTGGCATGCCCATATTGGGTAAGACCAATGCTCCATCTAACCCAGTATCCTCTTTGCCGAGAGTGGCCAATGCCATGTGCCTCAGAAGGACTGAACAGAAAATGGAAATCATCAAGTGGTTCATGTCACCCACACCCAGATTCTGGCAAACAAAGGCTAGAGACATCATCTCTGCTCATCCTGGCGAATAGCCATTGATTGACCTTATCTAGCTCTTATTAGAACCCTGTTACAGTCTTGGCCTTCACAACACCCTCTGGACCAGAGTTGCTCAATTTGACTGTGAATAAATACTTTATTTTTTTGTTTTGTTTTAAAGCTGCTGCCTATTAATTTCATTGCGTGACCCCCAGTTCTTCTGTTACGTTAAGGAGTAAACAACATTTCCTTATTCATTTTTCCCCCCAAATCATGCATGATTTACAGACCTCATATCCCACCTTCATCATCTCTCTTCCAAGAGGAAACATTCCAGACTTTTTAATGTCTCCTCATATGGAAAATGTTCCATACCCCTTATCATTTTTGTTGCCTTTAGCTCTGCCTTTTACAATGCCCCAAAAGAGCGATGAGAGAGAGGAAGTGTTGTTCAGCCCTTCAAACCAAAGAGACTGGATGAGTCAGGAGAAGCTGGGGCAGAAGAGAGGCAAAAGGGTGGCAGAGGGGACTCTTCACGGGCAGGACTATGGCTGTAGCAGAAAGACAGACTCCAGTTAAAGAAGAAGCCATGAGTTGCAGGAGGGACAAAGTATGCTCCAGGGACTGGTGGACAATGAAATGGAAAACATAATCCCAACTATACATATAAAATGAGGGGGTCTAAGCTATCTGTTCCACTCAAGAAAGAGAGCTTGACTTCATTGTGCATAGTTCTCTGAAAACATCCACCCCTTGTGCATCACAGAATCAGTTAGAAAGTGAAAGATAATAAGACTGAAAATATCATATTATCTCTATATAAATCCATAGTAAGCCCACACCTAAAATACTGCCTGCAGATCTGGTCTTCCCATCTCAAAAAGATATATTAGAATTGAAAAAGTTATAGAAAAGGGCAACCACAATGATTGGGGGTATAGAACAGCTGCCATCTGAGGAGAGAATAATAAAAATGGGTCTTTTCAACTTGGGAAAGAGACAACTAAGGGGGGATATGAGCGAGGTTTATAAAATCATGAATGGTGTTGAGAATGTAAATAAGGAAGTGTTATTTACTCTTTGTCATAACACAAAAACTAGGGGTCACCCAATGAAATTAATTGGAAGTGGGACTATTAGCCAGGAGGGGCAGGCATGAAGTCCCTATCCTCTGTTTGCTGGAAGCTGGGAAAGGTTGATGGGGAATGGATCACTTGAGAATTACACCGGCAGACAGTGATTTTGATTCTTCTTTTATACCTCTATAACTAGCTTAGTGATAAGAATACACCTAAATTCCTAAAGTCTAGGCCTCTGCAGACAGGCCTGAACAGCTATATCCTAACAATCACCTCCCAGGTGAATGAATAGTTTAGATATTATCCAAATACTGACTTAGAGCCAATTAACCTCCAACAAGCTGTTGGTAAACAGAGACTACTAGAGTCACTAACTTCTTCCAGTTCTTTAATAATACAAGTCTACATTTCAAAGCTGTAGCCTATCTAAGATGGAATGGTCCTAATTACCATTTACATACTTTTCTAACCTGTCTCTAAAGGGTGAATCTGGGTCAATAGCCTGCAAGTTGCTTAACTCTTTCTAGCCATGTGTCACACAACCCCTTTTGCAAGGCCTGGGGCTGTTTGCTTTAGCGATCATGTGACCTGAAAAGAAGAAACTGGAAACAGAGTGCGCCCAAGGGGAAGCTCTGGGAAGGGTAGGCTGAAGCAACTGGAGAGTCTGGGGGAGCCAAGGCAAAGCTAGCCTCAGGGCCTTGTGCTTGGCGGGCAGGTTTTTGCTCCCAGAGGGAGGCGATAGAATGGAAGCTGCACTGCGAGAGTGGGCCTAGAAACCCAGAGCCAGGGGCAGGGCCTGAACAGTGCTGTGACTCAAAAACACATGGGTCTTGTTTATGGGCCCCAATCACGCTCGGCTGGTGAGTGTCCAGCTATACGAGCTTGAGCAGGGCTGTGACTGGAAACCTGGAGCTGCTACTCAGATGTGGAAGGGGAGTGGGCCTGGCCGGGAAAGTTCCACAAGATATTTCCTTCACCTATATGTGGCTCCTCTGCCATCTGTGCTTCCCCAAGTGCTCTCATTCCAGAACTGATCCAGCCGGGCTTCCCTGAAGGAAATGTTTCTGGCACACACAGTGCCTGTTTGCGATCAGAGAGAGAGTTTGTGTCTCCCTCAGAAAGTGCTCCCCAGAACGGCAGAGACAGGGAGTCCCTGTTCTAGTGGGTTTTGTCCCATCTCTCTCTCTCTCTCTCTCTTTCACTCTCTCTCTCTTTCTCTTCGTGCATTTAGGACCAGCTCTCTCTTTCCTTTGTAACTCACCCCCCCACACACATGTGCCTCCCTCTTCCTGTCACTTCTAAGTCCTTGGCCATTACCAACTAGCAGCCTGCAGCTGTGGTAGCCTATAGTCTAGTCTACTTGCTTGCCTATATAACTTTTCTTATAAGTTTCTTATTTTCTTATGGGTTTGATTATTTGTTTTATTGATATGTTTACAGATTTCACCTGTAACACAAGGGACCTGCAGGCCACGTCCTGTATGTTGAGCTAAAGCAGGGAGCATATAAGAAAAGGTGTGGGGGAAAGTGCAGCCAGAACCTCCTGTTGAAGTTGTGGAGGAGTTGGAAGAGGGGCTGCAACCTTCCACATTCTAAATAGGCATGTACCATGGTCTGCCTCATGCTACAAAATGGACAGGCATCTAGAATGGGGGTGAACTGTGCCATGTACATGCCTGTGATCAATGTAGCTCCATGAAGAAGCCACCAACTGATATCCATGGTGGGCCGTGGGACCAGGGTGTAGTACTTTCTGGCCCACCAGGGTTCCTCACCATCCAAAGGTGGTACTAGGTTCTGCCACATGGTATCAGGGCATCTGAGGAAGTGAAGTATGTGGACCATGAGCATGTAAAGTTGTTCCCTTGGTGGAATTCAGAAATGAACCGGCTGAAGGATGTGCCGCTGGCTCAGGTTATGAAAGGAAGGGGGCTGGGGGGACCCATGGGCAGGAGCCCAATCAAGAATTCCAGAGGCATTGGGGTGAGGGGTGGGTGGGGAGCACCCTCTTGTAGTACCTGTTCAAGGAAAACCAGAGCAGTAAGCAATATGGTGGCCCCCAACCTCCTGGAGTATGCTCAGTAGGGTCGGAAGAGCCCCAGGTGAGCTCCAAGATTAAAGACGCCATCCTGGCCACTAAATGGTGGGCCAAGAACTGGGCCAGTGAAATGCTGGAGGAGTGGGCCCGGGCAAGGTGAAAACAAAATCAATACATGCGGTCCAACCAGGAGTAGTGCAACCGATCGACCTCCACCTGGACACAGGTAAAGATGGAATTCTCATCTGGGTGTTCGTCGTTCAAGATGTTCACAATGGAGTGATGATTGATGATCTCTCCGAGGATGCCTGCAGCAGCCTGGCTGCTTTTGAACCCTGAGTGAGTGATTCTGGGCCTCAAAGATGGTATTAAAGTCCTCACCCAGGTCAGGCACCCTTGGGGATCCAAAGTGCCGAGGAAGGCAGACACCTGTTGACCAAAACACACCCAGGCCGTAGTCTGCATCTGGGGGGTAGACATTGAACAGATTAAAAAAAATTCAGAAAAGATGGATGGCTTCATTCTGAGGGCTGAGGAGGATCCTCGTGAGCATGGAATCCCCATCTGGCCTTGCAACAATCACTGACCAACCTGAAAGGCTTTTCACAGAAGTTGCAGGCCCACCGGTAGCCCATGGAGATGTGCATAGAGGGAGCAGACCACCGATGCGGCAACTGTACCGGTGGTGATGCGCAATATGTCTCTATCTCCAGAAAGGGAAAGGGAGATGGAAGGAAGAGATCAGCCCTTATATGGTGAAGGAAGGGAGGCAAAAAAAAAAAACACCCCATAAGGTTCATCTAAGGACATGGGGAAAGGAGAAAACCCCTGGTTGGCAGCAGTATGGAAGGTGGAGGGGACACAAATGAGCAGTGCTTCTCTCCCCCTTCCCTCCCGCAGCTCCTGTCTCTGCTCTTTGGCTGTGGCTAGGGCTTGGGGCCGCCTGAACTGAGGGCTTCTTCTGCCCCTGCTGCCAGGGCAGCTTGAGCTCTTCCCCTTCCCCAGTGGCTCCTACTGGGGCTGGGGCTGTAGCTGAGGCAGCCTGGGCTCGGGGCTTCTGGCCCCTTCTCCTGAGCTGCTCTACAAGAATCAGATGAGGATTGCCATGTTCTGTCCATTCCCTATGAAGCCCCTGGCACTGGGCACTATCAGAAGACAGGCTACTGGGCTACATGGACTATTGGTTTTACCCAGTATGGTCCTTCTGATTTTCTTATTTAGACCCCAGATGTATCTGCCTCCGGCTGTAACACACTATACCCCACTCCCCTCCCAGAGCCGAGATAGATCCCAGGAGTCCTGATGGGGTCTCTCTCTCCACAGAGTTAGGAACAATTTAAGAATAAACATTAAAATTTTAACACTAACCAGTGTCCCTTAAGTGACTTGCCATAAAATGTGAGCACATATTAGTTTTAGAGTTGACTGGGTCGCAGATGACAAGGGGAGGGGAAGACAGGAGCAAGTGATGGAGCAGCGCCTTGGGGAGAAGACACACAGCAGGGTTGAAGCTTGATAGAAGGTTACAGTTTCAGGGATCCAGCTACCAGCAATTAGAAAGGTCACAACCAGTGTACTCTACACAGACTGATTCCACATGTCACTTTGACTGTCCAGTAAGTGATTCAGGGAAGAGGCCCCAGCACCATGAACCAGCCAGCTCTGCACAGAGCTCAATCTGAGAGCCAGAGCACAAGGAGGAAACATTTAGGTTTCTCCATGTGTAAAGAGCTGGAGCAGCCTGCCCCGGATCTGTTTGGTCCTCACTCCGTAAATGATGGGGTGTAGCACGGGGGGCACCAGCAGGTACACACTGTCAAAGAGAACAAGGAAGTGCAGTGGTACATTGTGGCCAAACCGGTACATGAGAGAGGAGAAGAAATCTGGGACGTACAAAGCTAAGATGGCACAAACATGAGAGATGCAGGTCCCAAAAGTTTTGAGCCGAGCATCCTTTGTGGGGAGGCGGAAGATGGCCCGGAGGATCAGAGTATAGGACACTGTGATAAAAAACACATCCATTCCGATCACAGAGAGAAGATCAAACAGGCCATAGTAACTACTGATGCTGATGTCGGCACAGGCCAGCTTCACCACAGCTATATGCCCACAACAGAAGTGGGGGATGATGTTGGTCCTGCAATATGGCCATTGCCTCGCTAGGAAGGGATAGGGTAATGTGATTATGCCACTGCGCAGCACCACGGCCAGGCCTATCTTGGCCACAACAGAGTTTGTCAGGATCCTGGAATGTCTCAGGGGATGGCAGATGGCCACGTAGCGATCAAAAGCCATGGCCACGAGGATTCCAGACTGCATCCCTGAGAAGGAGAGAACAAAGTACATCTGGGTGAGGCAGGCACTGAAACTGATATCCCTGGAATTGAACCAGAAGATGCTCAGCATTTTGGGAAGGGTGGATGTGGACATGACCAGGTCGGTGACGGCCAGCATGCAGAGGAAATAGAACATGGGCTCGTGGAGGCTCGGCTCCCTCTTCACGATGAACAGGATGGTGAAGTTCCCCAACAAGGCTATGGTGTACATAGTACAGAAGGGAATGGAAATCCAGATATAGGCTTTCTCTAGGCCAGGAATGCCAAGTAGGATGAAGGTGGAAGGGTTGGTGAACTCGGTTGTGTTCAAATCTGACATGGTGTAGAGGAGAAAGAGTCCAACTCTGACGCGTTAGGGTCTCTCCTGCATTTAGCGTATGCTCCCCTGATTTTCTGTGTGATCCCAGGATCTCAGGTGATGGTCACAGTAGAAATGCCTGAATGAAGAGACAATGTTAATATGAGACACTGCATGCAGTAGTGGAGGCTATTCTCATGGGAGAAGCACATTGATCACTATTCACACACTGAGAAATTATATTTTCTTTATTCTGAGAAAATAACTATGAACAGTGACCCTACTAAATCCAATTCCATATTTTGTGGTGCTTCCTGCATTAATAATTCTTACACTTTTTTGGGGGGAAACCTTAAGAGGCATCAGCAGGAAATACAATTGGGGATACTGGTCATCCATCATTGTGCCTTAATGCAATGAGAGCCAGGATAGGGAGTCCATACTGAAGGGAGTATCACATTCATCCAGTTGCTCGAAATCAGCAAGGGGAAAAAAACCAACTTTTGCAAAGACATGCTGAGAGAAACATCCCAACTAGAACTTACCTCAGGGAGAAGACCTGGGTGCCATTAATAGCAGGTCATGATAAACACTTGCTCATTCACAGCAGTGGACAAAACAAAACAATGTTCAGATCCCTAAGATATGGGATGGAGAATAACAGGTTTGGTATATGTGTTCAGTTTTGGTCATCCAGTATCTATTAAGGGTATAGCTATATGTAAAAGGGATTTGCAAGACAGCCTTTGAGAATGGGGGAGGCTGCCATATGCAAACAGATAGAAGAGTCTGGGACTCTGTAGTTTGCACAAGAGACAAAGAAGAGAGTATGATATAGGAGAGAAAAATAAAAAATAAAACTAATTTACATTCAAATGGACAGTTCCTAACCATTACTACCGATAGACACTTAGTATTCCAAGAGGACTATTTCCCCAAATCTGAGGAAAATTATCAGCAAAACTGATTGGGAGGAAAAATGTAAACAGAAAAATGTGAATGAAAATTGGTAATTCTTTGATAACAGCTTATTAGATAGCGGAAAACTGATGATTCCACAGTCAACAAAGTGAACAACTTTAGGTAAAAACCCAGATCAGTGGCAAAGTGAAGGCAGCAAGGTGGGGGGGAGGGAAGAAGCAATATATAACAAAAAGGAAAAAGGGAAAATATATATCTAAGAACAGAAATTGGAAGTTAAGAAAATTCATAAGGGACTTTAAGATATCAGGGAAAACTCCATGTTTGGCAGGGCTATGAATCACAAAAAGGAGTTCATTAAGTATATTAACACCAAGAGAAATCCTGGAAAAGTTTTATGTGTTAAATATAAAGTATTAAAAAAGAAAGGGAAAGGGTTTTTTTATATATAAAAGAATTCACTAGGTTAAGAAACAATAGAAAAGCTGGTATGGGATTAGTTAAAAAACAAGTCTAGAAATGTAAATAATGCCAGTCAGCAACACGGTTTATGCAAAACAGATCTTGTCAAATAAACCTGATTTCATCCTTTTATGAGAGTACACATTGGTTGATCAAGGAAAAATGCTGATGCATTGAACCTTGATTTCTGAGAGCCATTTGATTTAGTAGGGGTAAATATTGAGTTGGTGAGTTGGAGCAGGGGAAGGATTTGACCTCTTCACATGGGATTGGTGAAACAAACTGCATCCAATTCTGGGGTCCACATTGGAAAAAAGATGTAGAAAACTTGGAGAAAGGGCAGAAAGGAGCCACAAAAATGATTTAAGGATAGAGAAAAGGCCGGGTTTTTAGACTTGAACGTGTATATCTGTTCAATTTATCAAAAAGATGGTCAGTGGAGACATTCATGTGGAGAAAATCACAGGTAATAATGGGCTATATAATCCACCAGACAAAGGCGGAGCAAGACCGAAGGGCTGGAAGCTGAAGCCAGGCAAATTCCAGCACGAAATTAGGGGCAAATATTTAGCACTGAGGGTGATTTAGCTTTGGGACACACTGTGAAGGGAATTGCTGGATTCTCCAATTCCCCATATTGGCAGATCCAGACTGGATATTTTTTTGGAAGATCTGATTGAAGGATTGTTTACACTTAAAATGCTACAGCCGTGCTGCCGTAGCACTTCAATATAGACACTACTTACACAGGTGGACGGGTTCTCATCATAGGTAATACCTGAGAGGTGGTAGCTCGGTCGATGGAAGAATTCATCTCCTGCTGTCTACACCAGGGCACAGATTATTCAACAAGTTCTTGGAATGTCTTGGAGACCAATTTTTGTTCCAGGAGCTGGGGAAAGGTACTAGGAGACAGGCTGTTCTAGACTTTATTTTGACATATAAGGAGGAACAGGTTGAGAATTTGAAACTGGAAGGCAGTTTGGGGGAACGTGATCATGAAATGACAGAGTTCACGATTTTAAGGAATGGTAGGAAGGAGAAGAGCAAAATAAAGATAATGGATTTCGAGAAGGCAGACTTGGGCAAACTCAGAGAAGAGAGTTGGTAGGTAAGATCTCATGGGAAGCAAATCTAAGGGGAAAAAAGGTTTTAGGAGAGACATTTGTAAGGCCACAAGCGCAAACTATCCCACTGCGTAGGAAAGTTAGGATGTATGGCAAGAGACCAGAATGGCTTAACCAGGAGATCTTGAATGATCTAAAAAACAAAAAAGGATCCTACAAAAAGTGAAAACAAATTCAAGTTACAAAGGAGGAATATAAACAAATAACACATGTATGTAGGGGCAAAATTTGAAAGACCAAGGCACAAAACAAGATCAAACTAGATAGAGACATAAAGGGTAGCAAGAAAATATTCTACAAATACATTAGAAGCAGCAGGAGACCAAGGACTGGGTAGATCTGTAACTAAATGAAGGGGGGAAAACAAGAACAATAAACGTGGAAATGGCATAGGTACTTAATGACTTCTTTGTTTAGATTTTCACCAGAAAAGTTGTTGGTGTTTGGACACCTAACTTAGAAAATGACAGTGAAAATGGAATAGGTTCAGATGATAAAATAAGGAAATATCAAGTTAAAAGTTAGATGGAAAAGGCAGGTGTCTTCAAGTCACCAGGGCCTGACGAAATGCATCCTAGAGTACTCTGAAGGAAGTGATTGAGCAGATATCTGAGCCATTAGCTATTAGCTTTTAAAAGTGATGGGAGTCAGGGAAGATTCTGGAACACTGGAAAGAGCACATATAGGGCCTATCTATAAAAAAAAAGGGATATAAGGGAAACCTAGACTATTATAGACCACTAAGCTTATCTTCTGTACCAGGTAAGATAATGGAGCATATAATTAAGGATTCAATTTGCAAATGTGTAGAAGATAATGAAGTGATAAATGATAATCAGCATGGATTTGTCAAAAACAAAGCATGTCAAACCAACCTGTTAGCTTTCTTTCACAAGGTAACAAGCACTGTGGAAGGGGGGAGGAAGTAGATGTGGTATATCTAGACGTTAGTACAGCTTTTGATATAATCTCGCATAATCTTCTCATTAAGAGACTAGGGGAAAATAAACTAGATGGAGGTACTATACGGTGGATGCATAACTGATTGGAAAACAATTTCAGAGAGTAGTAATGAATGGTTTACAGTGATGCTGTAAGGGCATAACAAGTCGGGTACTGCAGGGAACAGTTCTGGGTCCGGTTCTTTTCCATGTCTTCATCAACAATTTAGATCATGGCACAGAGAGTACACTTATTAAGTTTGCAGATTATAGCAAATTGGAAGGGGTTGTAAGTCTTTGGAGAATTGGATAAAAATCCAAAATGATCTGGAAAAACTGGAGAAAAGGATGATTAGGGGTCTTGAAAACATGACCTATAAGGGACAACTGTAAGAGCAAGGTTTGTTCAGTCTGAATAAGAGAAGACTGAGGGGGGACATGATAACAATTTTCAAATACCTAGAAGGTTCTTACAAGGAGGGAGAAAAAGTGTTCTCATTAACCTTTGAAGAAAAGAGGCAATGGACTTAAATTGCCGTAAGGGCAGTTTAGGTTGGACATTAGGAAAAATGTTTCAAAAAAGGCAAATGCAATGTTAGGTTATATTATCTGAACTATAATATGCAAATCATGGTACGTGATAGCATTCCTCAACTTCCTTGTGAACTAAGTCTCAATTGGAGACTAAGACAAAACAAATCCTGCATCTTGTCATGGGGTTAGACTAGCTCTCCTTCGTGTTCCCTTATAACTCTATGGCTCTATCATTTTATATTGTAAAGTCCTAGTGTAGACCAGGCCCTTAGTCACAAACAATTCTTTCTGCTCAATACAGGGGTAACTGAGTGAAATTTAGTGGGCCTGTGTTTTACAGGAGGTCAGACTGGATGATCAAATGGTTGCTTCTGACCTTAAACTCTATGGATCTATTGATAAAAAAGTAGATCAGGCATTTCTATTTAATGTGTCTCAAAACATGAACAAGGGAACATTTAGTTAAATTGAAAGTCTGAACATATAACATTAAGAAAAGATAATTGCTAAAATAATTTCTATTTGGCCTGTGAACTCCTAGCTATCAACATTATTGGAGCAAAGAGAATAGAAGAATGGGATTCACAAATTGATTGGCCATTGCAGGCTGTCTGACACCTTCCATTAGATGACCTCATTTCCAGTTGCTTATAAGTTTGCCAAATTTTCTGTGTTTTTACTGAAATTTCCCATGCTGGGTGTCTGCTTTGAGAAGAATTGTTTTTTTTGAAAGTTTCAGGCATTATAGTTCAGCCGACTTCTTGAATGAATCTAGGAGAAAGTATGTGTTACCCACGTTGAAAAATTCTCATTATTGTTCTAGCGAGGAGCCCTAGCACCTCCAAGCTTTCCAGCAGATAAAAGTCAGATAACAGACCCTGTCCCTCTGCCCTGAAATGCAAGAGGAGGGAGTGACAGTGTCTGTGCATTAACACACAGTTGGCTTCTGACATCTGTACTCAGTTCTTCCTCCAAGGGAGGATTGCATCACTGGGGCCTGAGCAAAGCATGGGTAGTGGTCTCAGAATTTGACCTTGTATTGCACATCTACTAACATCTTTCATCCTGAAGGATTCACTGTGCCACTAAAATGCACCACTTCGGGGCTGCAATCCATCAGGCGGGATGCGCAGGGGTGCACAGAAAAGAGTGAGATTTTGGCCAGTTATTCTTTAGCAAACTCATCACTTATGGCAAGGGGCCTGGGAAATTTCATGGTCGTGCAGAGCGGAAAGGACCACAGACTTACTCTCTATCCCACCACAACCACGTTGCACAGGGTTTGTCAATCAGTTGAGCTCCTCAGCAAGAGATGGGTACCTGTGAATTCTGAGACAGAAGTGTCCTCCATAGGTAGTCCCCGCAGCTATCCATGACCCACACCTCTCTGAACCCAGCATCTGCAGCAGCATCCCACACAGAGAGACAACACGGGGATGTGCACCATTTATAATATAGCTCTATGTAAGAACCCCCAGTGGGGTTCGCTCAGCCTCTAGAGAAGAAGGGAGGCTCTGAAAGAAAACAGGCTGTAGAGAAGCATGTCTCCGCTTCTGTGCTAATTATCCATCTTTAGGAGTAAACAGTAATTAAGGAACCTTCCCAAAGGGAGATGAGAACTCTTGGGCTGTGTGCTGAGTCAGAGAGGAATTGGCTGCTCTGTACGTTTGTGTGTATATATTTAAAAATTATAGTTGATGAGTAAGAAAACTAAGGATAATGAGTAACTCTCCAGAGGATCTGATATCCTGTCAATTCTCAGAACACATGGGTAGATTGTAGACAGAGAGACCTGGAGAAACTTGACTAAGAGGAGACACAAGCGCTTACAGCAAACACATGGGATCAGAGATCAGTACTTCTCATCAGTAACTATTATCATACTGTGTAGCAGCTTTCATTGATGGATCTTCAAAACACCTAGCAAGGAAAAGTCATCATGAAACATCCCCATTTCAATGATGGGTAAACTGAGGCATGGGGAGACAAGGTCACATAGAGACAGACAGACAGAACCCAAGTGTCCTGACTTCCCTTCCATAACCACGGTTTCTCTATCAGTCAGTGACCACATGAAAATGTGGAAATGGACTCACAGTCTTTCAGGGCCTGTTCACTGGAGGGGGGCAGGGAATTACTTGGGTTGCAACCCTGAACTGGGGACCGCCGAGCCCTCTGGCATACCAATCTGGGCCTCTTCCCACACTGTGAGGCATTGACAAGCTGCAATCCTCTCAGGTCCTGCACTTACACAGCCATACACAGACATGGACACACCCAGCTCCAGGTACATGAATGCTTTCACTAGCCATCCATGAAACAACAATAGATAGACTCCAGCCAGTTCCCCCCAGCTGTCCAGCCTAGCACCCAAGAGCTGTACCGTCTTGCCCTGGCCAAAAGCCTGACAAGTATAAGTTTATTTCCCAATCTGCCGCTCCCTCAATGTGGTGAGGACAATACATCAGCCTGAGCAGATTTCCCTTTTACGTTTCAAACAACATCCTGTAGTAAGTAAAGAAATAGAAAACAGATTTATTAATTACAGAAAGATCGATTGTTTATGTGATTATCAGTAATAGTGTAAAGAACAATGTTGAAATCTGAAAAATAAAAAATATCACAATTCAAGTTCTATACACTAGACAGGCTTTGAATCAAACAGCGTGTCACCCTGTTGGTACAAACAATCCACTAATCTTCCATAGACAGGCTAGAAATCCCTTCAGCCTGGGACCACAGCCCCAGTTCAGTTCCAGGTTCTAAGGTCTTTCGTGTTCTGTTGTTTGGGGAGTGAGGCCAAGTGATGATGTCGCTTCCACATTTTATAGCTTCTGCCATGTAGAGGGAGCTTCATTTTTCCAAGCAAAAGCCCCCAGCACAGTTAGTGGAAATGTACAGGCACAATATGGAGTCCAGTGAACAGAAGCTGGTCACATGCCCTTGTATGCTTTCAGAACATTAGGTACAAAAATGATATATGTATACAAATACATCACATATATTATATACTTTATAAAAACTAACATCATAGTCAGATCACCATGGTAAATATGGGGGCGACCGGGTGTTGCTTTGGGGCACAGAATGTCACACCTCTCCCCTTACTTTACTGCAGGACTGTTAGTCACTGGCTGATGCAGAAGCAGTGTGCTCAAGGTCCTCTTTATTTTTTGACCATACAACTCCCAAGTGTTACAATCATTGTAGTGTTATCCACAGATGTTCCTCCAAACTTCTATGTACCTTTCAACACTTTGTAGATGAGCCTCGTGATCTCAAAAATCAGCAAGAGTGCTTTCTGTGCAGTATTGTTAACCATTGTGTTTTTCCATCTAGTTGTAACTCAATACATATATTCATCAACACCATGAGGTGTTGTGCCTCCAGACAGCACACCAGGTATATTATAATTTCCCTACTGTGACAAGCTTTTAGCCTGAGAACAGGTGTTCTCTGAGAAGCAATAGTCATGTATGGATTCTTGTTGATTACTTCTAGTATGTCCAAAAGCTTTCTCTCAAAATCATGCCTGTTTCACCTTTTCATAGGTTTACCATCAGTGCTAATTTTTTTTGTCATAAGATATACCATTAGCAACTAACTTTCCATCATGATATTTAACAATACCATCAAATCTTTTCCATTCTATATGCATCCGAAGAAGTGGGCTGTAGTCCACGAAACCTTATGCTCTAATAAATTTGTTAGTCTCTAAGGTGCCACAAGTACTCCTGTTCTTCTTTTTATCAAATCTTTTATTACAGCTAGGCGTTTCCAAGTATAATTATTACACCACGCCTTCTGCTTCGACAGTGTGATGAGGGCTAGACAACATGGAAAGTGCTCTTACATTCTAAACTCATCAGGCTTTCCCTGTGATCCCCACTCATAACACTTTTCCTAGAGCGTTGTGATGGTGATCTGTGCTGTCTGGGCAAAGCGTTGTGCCTTCTCCCAGCAAATCATACCTGGCCCCTTTCTGTGTCTTACCAGGCCAGAGAATTTTCTCCTCCCCTCTGTCAGGTGGGTCATTAGCATTTTCACAGACAACTATTTATTCAGTCAGATCTACATCCTCTCTTAAAGCTGGAGGGAGAGGTAGATACGCTGGAGGGTAGGGATATGGTCCAGAGTGACCTAGACAAATTGGAGGATTGGGCCAAAAGAAATCTGATGAGGTTCAACAAGGACAAGTGCAGAGTCCTGCAATTAGGATGGAAGAATCCCATGCACTGCTACAGGCTGGGGACCAACTGGCTAAGCAGTATTTCTGCAGAAAAGGACCTGGGGATTACAGTGGATGAGAAGTGCTATATGAATCAGCAGTGAGCCCTTGTTACCGAGAAGGCTAACAGCATATTGGTCTGTATTAATAGGAGCATTGCCAGAAGATCGAGGGAAGTGATTATTACCCCCTAATCGGCACTGGTGAGGCCACATCTGGAGTATTGTGTCCAGTTTTCAGCCTCCCCACTACAGAAAAGATGTGAACAAGTAGGAGAGAGTCCAGCAGAGGGCAATAAAATGATCAGGCAGTAGGGGCGCATGACTTATGAGGAGAGGCTGAGGGAACTTGGCTTGTTTAGTCTGCAGAAGAGAAAAGTGAGGAGAGATTTGATAGTAGCCTTCAACTACCTGTAGGGGGATTACAAAGAGGGTGGAGCTCGGCTGTTATAAATGGTGGCAGATGACAGAAGAAGGAATAATGATCTCAAGTTGCACTGCGGCAGGTGTAGGTTGGATAATAGGAAACACTATTTCACTAGGAGGGTGGTGAAGCACTGGAATGCGTTATCTAGGGAGGTGGTGGAATCACCATCTTTAGAGGCTTTTCAGGCCTGGATTGACAAAGCCCTGGCTGGGATGATTTAGTTGGGGATTGGTTCTGCTTTGAGCAGGGCGTTGGACGAGATGACTTCCTGAGGTCACTTCCAACCTTAATCTGTGATTCTATGATTCTATAGAGACAGTTCATTTTCACAAGCACACCAGGAACCTGGATTGGGGTACCCACTGTCACCCCTCTCTCTATCCCCAAGAAGTCAGTTGTGTGACTGCTCCCCTCCAGGTGATCAGTTACACAGTTCCCTTGCAAAACTTGAGTCACAGGCGGAGTGCCTTTGATGGACAGATGCTCAATCAGCCATTTTGTCCTGGGCATCCTGTCTCAAGTGAACAGGGAGGAGACATTCCTGTACTCCCACTGTTCCTTTACCAGATTCCCCCTCTGCCCTCCTCCCCAAGACAGATACCCTTTGGCTCTCTCTAGGGTGGGATCTGCCCCCTGTTCAGTTGAGAAGGGCTCACAGCTAACAGACTGGACACCTGTCTCACTGAGAGGCGCTACTCCCCCCTCCCTTCCTGACGTGCTGTTGCCTCCTGCTGCAGTGTTAAAGGAACTCATACCCACCTCCCCAGTGGTTTCTAGGATTCCAACTCCCTTCTCTGTTCTCCCTTCTGGGACACATCTTCCAGTGCCCTCCCTTGAGCCTGCCGTGCCCTCACTCCTCCCCCTCCCTGGAGCCTCCTGCACGCCTCGACAGAGCTGGGAGCAGAAAGAGGGATGATGGGGGAGCGGCAGACGTAATACTTTGTCTCTTTAGCAATGTACATTGGAAAATTCTGGCTCCTTCTCAGGCTCAGGTTGGCCACACCTGTACCACCCATACTGATAATAAAGCTTCCCAACACTCAGTTTGTATGTGCACTTGAGCCGAAGGCACAAGGATTTTTTGACGTCTTCTACTAGAAGCTCTATCATCTCTCCAGGCAGTGTCTTGTCTTCTTGTTCTATACCCTGCTAACTACAGAAACTTCTGCCCTGTATCTTCCTACCCAAGGTGTTCCCTGCAATTCATGATGACAGCCTTGATGTGCCTCATATGTGATTGTGTAGAGGATAATTTTACAAACCCAGTATGATAAGTGACAGGTGACTGAGGAGTTTCTGTGCTCAGGGTCGCAGCATTCACATGGCTTACGTGCTGCCTGTTTCCTTCCAGCACAAGGCATTTATTCCTCATATGGTCAGTGGAATTACAATGATAGCACCTGCTTGACTCTTCTGATTTAACAGGAGATATGAGTCGAGGATTAGAGGAACGGAGTAAAAGAGAACCATGTTTTCAAACAAATTTATACCCCTTTCTCTGTGGTTTATTCACAATAGATGCTGTGTCTGCTCGAAATCAACTGCTAGAGAAGCCATTTCATCCATATTTTTCACCTTTTTGTCCCATAGACACTGTTTTACATCAAATGTACATATGTTTAAGAAACACTCCTGAGCAACAAGGTCAAACATTCAATCAAACTTGTAACACCTTTGCTCCTTATACAGCTTCCCATCAGATCTTTCAGTTTGTTTACTTATTCCACATTACTCGTACCAGCACCCCTCTTAAGATCCCTTGTATTTGCTTTGTGGTTTTTCCTCGCCTTCTGAGTCAGTTGGAGGCCACTTTGCCTCACTACACCGCTTGGTGTCACCCACAGTTAGGGAATTTGAAAGGCAACCCAAAGGGTGTGTCTCCGGACAGCAGTCTGGGTAAAGCAGTTGTCAGTTAGGGTCTCTAACCTGCAATCAGGCAAAGGAGCAAAATGTTTTGAGTCCAAGCCCTTCATCAGGGCAGGGCAGTAAAGAGTCTATGGCTTGGGCCTGTATTCAGGGCTGAGCAGCAAACAGTCAGTTATGAGCCCCTGGCCCTCAGTCAGGGCGGGTAGTAAAGGGTCTATGGCTTGGGCCTGTACCCAGGGCTGAGCAGAAAAGGAATCATTATTATCCCCAAGACCTCAGTCAGGGTGAGCAGCAAAAAGTCTATGGCCTCTATTCAGGGCCGAGCAGAAAAAGGGTCTGGCCACTCCATTGGATGGTTGACAATTGCAGGCTCATTAGCCTAGAGAGGGGGGACTTCCACCCCAGGGCTGCAGTGGCAGGGGTAGAGAGATGTGGGCCTTCCTGACTCCATTGCATCCCAGCCCCAACAATGGTGTAGAATTCCGCCACTGGGTCAGCTGGGAATCCAGCCAAAACACGGTGACTGGATCTCTGGCCACAACGCGATCAGACTAGGGTCAGCTGCTTCAGGCCACTTGCTACCCCCCTGTCGGTTGGCACCTGGATCCCTAGGGGTTCCTCTGGTTCATCTGAGTAGAAGGCCAGAGGCAGTCCTAGTTGCAGACAGTAAGTAAACCACAAGAGGTACTTCTCAATGATGCTGCAAGCACTGGTGGATCATAAGGGGATGTTTCACCGTCATCAACGTGGGATGGCTGGGAAAGGTATATGACACTCGCATCTTCAGGCACTCTGGTCTGTTTTAACAGCTGCCAGAAGGAACTAACTTCCCAGACCAGAAAATTAACATTGGGGATGTTGAAATGCCTATAGTTATCCTTGGGGACCCAGCCTACCTCTTAATGCCATGGCTCATGAAGCCATACACAGGTACCCTGGACAGTAGTAAGGAGCAGTTCAACTATAGGCTGAGCAAGTGCAGAATGGTGGTAGAATGTGCATTTGGACATTTAAAAGTGTGTTGGTGCAGTTTACTGACCAGATTAAACCTCAGTGAAGCCAATATTCCCATTGTTATTGCTGCTTGCTGTGCGCTTCACAATATCTGTGAGAGTAAGGGGGACACGTTTATGGCGGGGTGGGAGGTTGAGGCAAATCGCCTGGTGGCCTATTACACGCAGCCAGACACCAGGGCGATTAGAAGAGCACAGCAGGGTGTGCTGCACATCAGAGAAGCTTTGAAAACCAGTTTCATGACTGGCCAAGCTACGGTGTGAAAGTTCTGTTTGTTTCTCCTTGATGAAAATCCGCCCCTTGGTTGACTCTACTTCTGTGTTAGCCAACCGATCTACCCCCTTCGATCACCACTTTCAGAGGCAATAAGGTCATTATTGTTTCCAAATCATGCATTCTTTATTAATTCATCACACAAATGGGGGTGTGACGGGGTCGGCGTTCCCTGCACTAGCCCAGACAGGGTTAGGTCCCAGTTGGTAGGTAGGGGTTGACAGCAGAAGTTCCGCCTCCCTGGCAAGACTGGGCATGCTCCACATGCTCTAGTAATATAAAGGGAGGGAGACTGGCTCATTCTGGGCTGGAAGCCGCAGGGGAAGGACCTGCCAAGGAAGCTCCTGCGGAGGGCCAGCCACAGCCTCTGACCACACCGGGAATTGCAGCCGTCCAGAGCTCACCTGCACCCTGGCGACTGTACGAGACCCTGGAGACGACTGGACCTGTCAAACACAGGGGAATCGACGTCTCATGGGAAACCGCACCACAGACTCAGGTAGGAAGTGACCCAGGGATTGTGTTGGAGTGGTACCTCCCACCCAGGGAAACTCAGGGTGTTTAGGCAGGACCTCCCCACGCTGAGTCAGTAGCAAGCAGCTATGCCACTGTTAGGGTCCTGGGTCGGGACCTGGTGGAGTCGGGTGGGCCCGGGCCCCCCTACTGGGGTAGCCACACCCCAATGCTATAGACTCTGGCCACTAGGCCACGCTACCCTGCACCAAAGGGTCACTTTATGGACTCCCAGTGTTAGACCACACTGCCCTGCAACAAAGTGAGCACTATAGACTCCAGCCGCTAGGCCATGCTGCCCTGCACCGCACGGTGGTGCTATAGACTGTGACTGATTGTCCACACTGCCCTGGCCCCATGAGCGTGGACCGTCACAGGGGGAAAACTCGCAAGGTAGCCAGGGAGGGGTGGATGAGTAGGGAAGCACTGGGTGGGGTGGTGGAGGACGGGAGGAGGGAAGGACAGGGCCACACTACAGTTCAAAATGTATTGAATACCAGCCTTCTGTTGCTTGAGCAATCCTCTGGGGTGCAGTGGCTGGGTGCCCGTAGCCTCCCGCTCCTTGCGTTCTTGCGTGTCTGTGTGAGGAGGATATGGAACTTGTGGAGGAGGGCAGGCAGTTATACAGGGGCTGAAGTGGCGGTCTGTGCTCCTGCTGCCTTTCCTGCAGCTCCATCAGAAGCCTGAGCATGTCAGTTTGCTCCCCCATTAGCCTCAGCATTGCATCCTGCCTCCTCTCAGTGTGCTCCTCCCTCATCTCATTGCGTTCATTTAATGCTGTCCTGGACTCTGCCATTGTTTGCCTCCACACATTCTGCTGAGCTCTTTCAGTGTGAGAGGACTTCATGAGCTCTGAGAACACCACATTTTTTTCGCCTTCTAATCTGCACTAGCCTCTGGGACGGAGACGATGGGGGGAGCATAGAAACATTTGCAGCTGCAGGAGGAAAAAAAGGAAGAGTAGCATTTAAAAAGATACATTTTAGAGAACAAAGGGAAGACTATTTCACACTGAATCAAGTCATTCACATTACATAGCACATGTGCTTTTGCTACAAGGTCGCATTTTGCCTCTTATATTGAGTGCCTGCTGGTTTGGTGTGAGACATTACACATGCTTGGCTGGGCAACTGAATTCGGCTTGCAGGCAGCCATGGTAAGGCAAAGGGTTTCGGCTTCTTCAACCTTCATAACATGTGGGAATGGTTTAAAACAGCAGCGCTCTCAAGCAAAGCCCACTGGGTTTTAGGGGATGATCGCTTCACCCCCCCCACCCCGCATGGCTAATATCTGGGAAGATCCCGGTCAGCCATGAACGGGCCTCCCCCCACTGCGTGGCTAACAGGGGGGATGATTTATTTTCATCCAAAGGCAAACAGCCAAAGCCTGGCCTATTTGCTGCAAGGTTTTATTCTGCAATGATTCCAGACTACTTGCTACTAGCTTGGCACGGTAAATTAATCATTAAACACACTTGCTTTTAAACCCTGTATTATATTTAGAAAGGTACACTCGGCTTCATGATCCGGGAGCCAGGCTTGGGAGGGTTGGGAGTGTATTGGCTCCTGGGTGATGAACAGTTCCTGGATGCCCGGGAGAAGGGATTCTCTGCTTGCCTGCTGTGCACTATCCTCAACCTCCTCCTCCTCCTCATCATCATCATCTTCCTCATCTTCAAACTCATCATACCTGTTGCATGAGACTCCCCCCTTGCAGGTGTCCATGGACAGTGGTAGGGGACTGGTAGGGGCCACCCCCAGAATTTCAGACAGCTCATCATAGAATCAGCATGTACGGAGCTCTGTCCCAGAGTGACCATTTGCATCCTTTGTTTTTTTGTAGGCTTGCCTCAGCTCCTTAACTTTCATGTGGCACTACTGTTTGTCACTGTTGTAGCCTCTGTCCATCATGCCCTTGGAGATTTTGGCAAATATATTTCCATTTCATCTTTTGAAACAGAGTTCTGCCTGCATGGATTCTTTTCCCTATACAGTGATCAGATCCAGTACCTCCCATTCGGTCGATGCTGGAGATCTTTTGTGATTCTGGGACTCCATGGTCACTTGTGCTGATGAGCTCTGCATGGTCACCTGGCTGATCAGGTAGCCACGCTGGCCAAACAGGAAATGAAATTCAAAAGTTCGCGGGGCTTTTCCTGTCTACCTGGCCGGTGCATCTGAGTTGAGAGTGCTCTCCAGAGCGGTCACAATGGAGCACTCTGGGATGGCTCCCGGAGGCCAATCCCGTCGAATTGTGTGCACACTACCCCAAATTCGACCCAGCTAAACCCCTAGCTGGGGAGGAGTACAGAAATAGATTTTAAGAGCTTGTTTGTGTGGACGGGTGCAGGCTTAAATCGACCTAACACTGCTAAATTCGACATAAAATCATAGTGTACAAGGGGGTTAGTCTCCTCTTTCAAGCAGAAAAATCCTAGTCTCTTTAATCTCTCTTCATATGGGACCCATTCGAAACCCCCAATCATTTTAGTTGCCCTTCTCTGAACCTTTTCTAATGTGAGTATATCTTTTTTGAGATGAGGAGAACACATCTGTACACAGTATTCAAGATATGGGCCTACCATAGATTTATATAAGGACAATAAGATATTCTCCATCATAGTTTCTATCCCAGTTTTCTGAAATCATCCACTCAATATGCAGCAGCATTCAAAAAAGCAAACAGAATGTTGGGAATCATCAAGAAAGGGATAGATAATAAGACAGAAAATATCATATTGCCTCTATATAAAGTCATGATACGCCCATCCCTTGAATACTGAATGCAGATATGGTCGCCCCATCTCATAAACTATATTGGAATTGGAAAAGGTTCAGAAAAGGGCAACAAAAATTATTAGGGGTATAGAATGGCTTCCGTATGAGGAGAGATTAATAAGACTGGGACTTTTCAGCTTGGAAAGGAGTCGACTAAGGGGGGATATGATAGAGGTCTAAAAATCATGAGTGATATAGAGAAAGTAAATAAGGAAGTGTTATTTATTCCGTCTCATAATAGAACAACAAGGGGTCACCAAATGAAATTAAAACAAACACAAGAAAGTATTTTTTCATGCAACGTACAGTCAACCTCTGGAACTCCTTGCCAGAGGGTATTGTGAAGGCCTATACTATGGGTTCAAAACAGAGCTAGATAGATTCATGGAAGATAGGTCCATCAATGGCTATTAGCCAGGATGGGCAGGAATGGTGTACCTAACCTCTGTTTGCCAGAAGCTGGGATGGGGTGACAGGGCATGAGTCACTTGATGATAACACTGCTCTACAGCCAAAATGCTTCTCAAATAAATGTAGTCAAACTTTACTAATTCGGGGTCACTGAGAACGAAAATGATGCTTAAAATTGTTGATTGGCTCTAGTTTTCAAGATATGCTATTGGGTCAGTATATACGACCCTTGACTTGGGAATGGCGGAGGATAAGTGAGTTATAAAGGGAAGGGATCTCAATTTAAACCAGAAATGACCAAAATACATCTTTGACTGGATCTATAAATAAATCTATGACTGGGTTTGGACAGTATTGCTTTTTAGGCAAAACAATGAAGGATGCAATCTGAAGCTGGTATTGCGTCATACATGATATGAATTGCATCATGTTATTCCTAGAAGTCATGGATGATGCAATCATAACAAAGCTTACATTACTCTGCTGAACAAATTGCCCTATATCAGCTCTAGAAATCACACAGTGTCGTGCTCTTATTTGTCAGTGTTTGATTTTGCAAAGGGACACATTTCTGTTTAGCCAAAGTGAGCAGAGATGCCTCGTACTTGTGTGAACAGTGCAGCTAACTTCTGCTATGTTTGTGGTGAAGTGAGTTTTGCTTCACAAAAGCGCAGTATAACCACTATGGTTAAGAAAGCCTATCACCTTTATTTTGGCTGCAAAAAATTGGAGATCAGGACAAGAGGTGGGCCCCACACATATGCTGCAACACTTATTCAACAAATCTTTATTATGCTCTAATAAATTTGTTAGTCTCTAAGGTGCCACAAGTACTCCTGTTCTTCTTTTTGCGGATACAGACTAACACGGCTGCTACTCTGAAATCTTCGCCAGTGGTTGAACAGGAAAAGGAAATGTATGCCTTTTGCAATGCCAATGATTTGGAGAGAGCCACAGATCATACCAGCAATTGTTACTTCTGCATGGTGCCTCCACTTGGGAAAGGTGTGTCAAAGAAGAAAAAGTGGACTGTCCATTATCCAAACATTCCATCAGCTATACGCCCAGTACGCCACGGAGAAGGACTGCCGGTTCCTGATGCACCAGAATCATTCTCACTTGAGTCAGATGAGGAAGAGGAAGAGGAAGAGGAAGAGGATGAAACTTCTGGTCCTGAACCATCAATGTCACAGGACCCACATTTTCTCCCATTCTCCTCCTCTGAACCACACCTCATAACACAAGGTGAACTGAATGACCTTGTCAGGGATTTGGAACAACCCAAGAGTAAGGCAGAGCTGTTGGGCTCCAGACTACAGCAGTGGAAACTCCTGGCAGGTGATGTTAGGGTTTCCATGTTCCGTGACCGTCAAAAGGATCTTGTCCCATTCTTCTTCATGGAAGGTGATCTTGCAGCCTGCAACAACATCGATGGTGTGATGGCAGCCCACAACATCGTTCATGATCCAAATGAGTGGAGACTGTTCATTGATTCATCGGAGACGAGTCTTAAAGGTGTTTTACTGTATAATGGCAATGTTTTGCCATCAATTCCAGTTGGTCATGCAGTCCATATGAAGGAAACCTATGACAACATGAAACAACTTTTGAGGTGCATAAACTATGACCAACATCAGTGGCAGTTTTGTGGCAATTTGAAGGTTGTTGCTCTCTTGCTTGGTCTGCAGACTGGATACACAAAGTACTGCTGTTTTGTCTGCAAATGGGATAATCGTGCAAGAGATTCCCACTACATCAAGAAAGATTGACCACTCCAACAGTCATTGGAGTCTGGGAGGAAAAGTGTTCAGCATCCACCACTTGTTGAATCAAGGAAGATTTTGTTACCACCCTTACACATCAAGCTGGGTCTGATGAAGAACTTTGTCAAGGCCATTGACAAAACACAAGCAGCTTTCAAGTACCTCTGTGGAAAATTTCCAAGGTTAAGTGAAGCTAAGATAAAGGAAGGTGTCTTTGTTGGTCCTCAGATTCGTGAACTTCTTCGAGATGATGCATTTGACCATGCACTGTGTGGCAAGGAAAATGACGGCATGGAAAGCCTTCCAGTTAGTGGCAATAAATTTTCTTGGAAACAACAAGGCAGACAACTACAAGTTGTTGGTGGAAAACCTCCTCAAGACATACAAAAGCCTTGGTTGCAACATGTCACTAAAGATACATTTTTTGCACTCTCATCTAGATTTTTTTCCACCGAACTGCGGAGCAGTGAGCGACAAGCACGGCGAGCGATTTCACCAGGACATTGCAAGAATGGAGAAATGCTATCAGGGCAAATGGAGCCCATCAATGCTTGCAGACTATTGCTGGAGAGTGACAAGAGATGCTCCATTTAATGAATACAGGAGACAAGCCAAAAAGTGCCGAGTAGACACTGAATAGGACTAAACTATATACAGAATAGTTTTTTGCCTTTTGTTTCATAATAAATTTTATTTATATAACTCTTTTGCTGATTTTTAAAGTGTTACATAAACAGGACAGGTGAAATATTATCATGTAAAGCAACCATAAACACATGAAAAGACCTAGGTTTACGATTTATGATTAAAACTCTACTATCTACACAATGTACATAGACATAAAATGTAAAAACTTAAATATCTTAGAAACAGTAGCCAATCAGTTGTTTTAATTGTCATATTTGAATTCAGCACATCAAAATACATAATAAATAGCACATTTTATCTCTGAAGCAGACGACGTCTCAAAAATTGTAGACCAGTGTAACCTGTCCGTTCATTCCCTTTCGGGCGCCTGCCATTGGCCGCGGTCAGAGGACAGGATACTGGGCTTGATGGTCTGACCCAGTATGTCCATTCTTATGTTCTTGTCTTCATGGCAAATCCCAAAGGAATTTAGCCTCCTTAGAAACCAAATGCTGCCCTGATCGATCTCTGAGAATGTGCTTAAGAGGGTCTCGCTACTTCCTTTCAGTTGTGTTGGGGAACTAGCCTGGCCGCGGGGGATTTGCACTGCGGCAGTTGTAGAGGCAAAACAAAACAGTTTCGCACACCTGGTTGGCGAGCAGTAGCGAGTTTCGGGCTCCGGTCCACAGACAGGAGCTGAGCAACTTCTATAGAACGAGCAGGCACCGGCCCTGGGTCGGGGCAGAGCAACAAAGATTCAGTCCCTCCGGCCCTCGGGCAGGGGCTGAGGAAACATTTATATTCAGCAAGACCAGGCCCTGGGTCTCTGGAACTCAACCATCTCATGGTCACTTCTGTTCCAATCACATCATAGCTCCTTGATTGTGCCAGGACTTCCAATTCTTCCTGCTTGTTTCCCAAGCTTCTTACGTTCTTGTACATGAACCTAAGATAACAAGCTGATTGCCCTGCTTTCTCACTATGAATCAGGAGGGTTCCCGACTCGTAGCATCCTCCTTGTGTTTCCTCCTGGTATTCTACTTCCCCACTTACCTCTGGGCTTAGGTCCCCATCCCTCAGTGTACCCAGTTTAAAGCCCTCCTCACTAGGTTAGCAAGGGTGTCTGCAAAGATGCTCCTTCCTCTCTTCATTAGTTGGAGCCCATCTCTTCCTAGCAATCCTTCTTCCCAGAACAACATCCCATGTGGAAGAATCCAAAGCCCTCTCTCCGACACCATCTGCATAAACACGCATTCACCTCCACAACTCAATGGTTTCTACCTGGGCCTTTTCCTTCAACAGGGAGGATGGATGAGAACACGACTTGTGAGTCAAAGTTTTTTATCCTTCTTCCCAGAGCCACGTAGTCTGCAATGATCTGCTCAAGGTACTTCTTGCCAGTACTATTGGTGCCCACGTGGAGAAGTAGGAAATGATGTGCTGCAAGGTATCAAATCAATGCAGTGTGTGATTCTACAGCCCTTGATTATTGCCTTTTGGTAGAAGTACACTGGGGATAATAAATAATAATTTTCATGTAATGCATGTAGAGGTTGTGGTTCAGAGTGAGGAAGTTACTCTGGTCACCCAGTGACAAGGTCACCCAGAGAATCCATGGCAGAGCTTGCACTCTTTGCTCTGAGCTCACTGTTGATGCTTTATCTATAATTCATTCACATGGGCCAAATCCTCAGCTGCTAAAAGTGGGTGCAGCCCCATGGAAATCACGGGAAAATCCCTCACTAGAGAAATAAAGGGAGAGAGAACATCACACCTCTTTGCTGTTGCATGGAACATATGAGCCAGGTCTGAGAGACACTAAGCAATGGATTGGCAGCTAGGGAATCATGGGTGATGTTCCTGGCTCAAGACACTTCCTCTTCTGCTGCCTCAGTTTTCCCATCTGTAAAAGGGGGATACCTCCTGGAAGTAGTGAGCAATAGTCTGTAAAGCACCTACCTGTGGTTTCCATGTGACACCGTGCCACAGCTCTGGAAGGGGAGTGGGTTCCAATGTGGGGGGGAGATAACTCTTGGGACTACATAAGAACATTGGCATGCCCATATTGGGTAAGACCAATGCTCCATCTAACCCAGTATCCTCTTTGCCGAGAGTGGCCAATGCCATGTGCCTCAGAAGGAATGAACAGAAAATGGAAATCATCAAGTGGTTCATGTCACCCACACCCAGATTCTGGCAAACAAGGGCTAGAGACATTATCTCTGCTCATCCTGGCGAATAGCCATTGATTGACCTTATCTAGCTCTTATTAGAACCCTGTTACAGTCTTGGCCTTCACAACACCCTCTGGACCAGAGTTGCTCAATTTGACTGTGAATAAATACTTTATTTTTTTGTTTGTTTTAAAGCTGCTGCCTATTAATTTCATTGCGTGACCCCCAGTTCTTCTGTTACGTTAAGGAGTAAACAACATTTCCTTATTCATTTTTCCCCCCAAATCATGCATGATTTACAGACCTCATATCCCACCTTCATCATCTCTCTTCCAAGAGGAAACATTCCAGACTTTTTAATGTCTCCTCATATGGAAAATGTTCCATACCCCTTATCATTTTTGTTGCCTTTAGCTCTGCCTTTTACAATGCCCCAAAAGAGCCATGAGAGAGAGGAAGTGTTGTTCAGCCCTTCAAAACCAAAGAGACTGGATGAGTCAGGAGAAGCTGGGGCAGAAGAGAGGCAAAAGGGTGGTAGAGGGGACTCTTCACGGGCAGGATTATGGCTGTAGCAGAAAGACAGACTCCAGTTAAAGAAGAAGCCATGAGTTGCAGGAGGGACAAAGTATGCTCCAGGGACTTGTGGACAATGAAATGGAAAACATAATCCCAACTATACATATAAAATGAGGGGGTCTAAGCTATCTGTATCACTCAAGAAAGAGAGCTTGACTTCATTGTGCATAGTTCTCTGAAAACATCCACCCTTTGTGCATCACAGAATCAGTTAGAAAGTGAAAGATAATAAGACTGAAAATATGATATTACCTCTATATAAATCCATGGTATGCCCACACCTAAAATACTGCCTACAGATCTGGTCATCCCATCTCAAAAAGATATATTAGAATTGAAAAAGTTATAGAAAAGGGCAACCACAATGATTGGGGGTATAGAACAGCTGCCATCTGAGGAGAGAATAATAAAAATGGGTCTTTTCAACTTGGGAAAGAGACAACTAAGGGGGGATATGAGAGAGATCTATAAAATCATGAATGGTGTTGAGAATGTAAATAAGGAAGTGTTATTTACTCTTTGTCATAACACAAAAACTAGGGATCATCCAATGAAATTAATTGGAAGTGGGACTATTAGCCAGGAGGGGCAGGCATGAAGTCCCTAGCCTCTGTTTGCTGGAAGCTGGGAAAGGCTGATGGGGAATGGATCACTTGAGAATTACACAGGCAGACAGTGATTTTGATTCTTCTTTTATACCTCTATAACTAGCTTAGTGATAAGAATACACCTAAATTCCTAAAGTCTAGGCCTCTGCAGACAGGCCTGAACAGCTATATCCTAACAATCACCTCCCAGGTGAATGAATAGTTTAGATATTATCCAAATACCGACTTAGAGCCAATTAACCTCCAACAAGCTGTTGGTAAACAGAGACTACTAGAGTCACTAACTTCTTCCAGTTCTTTAATAATACAAGTCTACATTTCAAAGCTGTAGCCTATCTAAGATGGAATGGTCCTAATTACCATTTACATACTTTTCTAACCTGTCTCTAAAGGGTGAATCTGGGTCAATAGCCTGCAAGTTGCTTAACTCTTTCTGGCCATGTGTCACACAACCCCTTTTGCAAGGCCTGGCGCTGTTTGCTTTAGCGATCATGTGACCTGAAAAGAAGAAACTGGAAACAGAGTGCGCCCAAGGGGAAGCTCTGGGAAGGGTAGGCTGAAGCAACTGGAGAGTCTGGGGGAGCCAAGCCAAAGCTAGCCTCAGGGCCTTGTGCTTGGCGGGCAGGTTTTTGCTCCCAGAGGGAGGCGATAGAATGGAAGCTGCACTGCGAGAGTGGGCCTAGAAACCCAGAGCCAGGGGCAGGGCCTGAACAGTGCTGTGACTCAAAAACACATGGGTCTTGTTTATGGGCCCCAATCACGCTCGGCTGGTGAGTGTCCAGCTGCACGAGCTTGAGCAGGGCTGTGACTGGAAACCTGGAGCTGCTACTCAGATGTGGAAGGGGAGTGGGCCGGGCCGGGAAAGTGCCACAAGATATTTCCTCCACCTATATGTGGCTCCTCTGCCATCTGTGTTTCCCCAAGTGCTCTCGTTCCAGAACTGATCCAGCCGGGCTTCCCTGAGGGAAATGTTTCTGGCACACACAGTGCCTGTTTGGGGTCAGGGAGAGAGTTTGTGTCTCCCTCAGAAAGTGCTCCCCAGAACGGCAGAGACAGGGAGTCCCTGTTCTAGTGGGTTTTGTCCCATCTCTCTCTCTCTCTCTCTCTTTCTCTTCGTGCATTTAGGACCAGCTCTCTCTTTCCTTTGTAACTCACCCCCCCACACACATGTGCCTCCCTCTCTGTCACTTCTAAGTCCTTGGCCATTACCAACTAGCAGCCTGCAGCTGTGGTAGCCTATAGTCTAGTCTACTTGCTTGCCTATATAACTTTTCTTATAAGTTTCTTATTTTCTTATGGGTTTGATTATTTGTTTTATTGATATGTTTACAGATTTCACCTGTAACACAAGGGACCTGCAGGCCACATCCTGTATGTTGAGCTAAAGCAGGGAGCATGTATGAAAAGGTGTGGGGGAAAGTGCAGCCAGAGCCTCCTGTTGAAGTTGTGGAGCAGTTGGAAGAGGGGCTGCAACCTTGTGCATTGTGGAGTGGCATGTACCATGGTCTGCCTCATGCTACAAAATGGACAGGCATCTGGAATGGGGGTGAACTGTGCCATGTACATGCCTGTGATCAATGTAGCTCCATGAACAAGCCACCAACCGATATCCATGGTGGGCCGTGGGACCAGGGTGTAGTACTTTCTGGCCCACCAGGGTTCCTCACCATCCAAAGGTGGTACTAGGTTCTGCCACATGGTATCAGGGCATCTGAGGAAGTGAAGTATGTGGACCATGAGCATGTAAAGTTGTTCCCTTGGTGGAATTCAGAAATGAACCGGCTGAAGGATGTGCCGCTGGCTCAGGTTATGAAAGGAAGGGGGCTGGGGGGACCCATGGGCAGGAGCCCAATCAAGAATTCCAGAGGCATTGGGGTGAGGGGTGGGTGGGGAGCACCCTCTTGTAGTACCTGTTCAAGGAAAACCAGAGCAGTAAGCAATATGGTGGCCCCCAACCTCCTGGAGTATGCTCAGTAGGGTCGGAAGAGCCCCAGGTGAGCTCCAAGATTAAAGACGCCATCCTGGCCACTAAATGGTGGGCCAAGAACTGGGCCAGTGAAATGCTGGAGGAGTGGGCCCGGGCAAGGTGAAAACAAAATAAATACATGCGGTCCAACCAGGAGTAGTGCAACCGATCGACCTCCACCTGGACACAGGTAAAGATGGAATTCTCATCCGGGTGTTCGTCGTTCAAGATGTTCACAATGGAGTGATGATTGATGATCTCTCCGAGGATGCCTGCAGCAGCCTGGCTGCTTTTGAACCCTGAGTGAGTGATTCTGGGCCTCAAAGATGGTCTTAAAGTCCTCACCCAGGTCAGGCATCCTTGGGGATCCAAAGTGCCGAGGAAGGCAGACACCTGTTGACCAAAACACACCCAGGCCGTAGTCTGCATCTGGGGGGTAGACATTGAACAGATTAAAAAAAAATTCAGAAAAGATGGATGGCTTCATTCTGAGGGCTGAGGAGGATCCTCGTGAGCATGGAATCCCCATCTGGCCTTGCAACAATCACTGACCAACCTGAAAGGCTTTTCACAGAAGTT
Source organism: Chrysemys picta bellii (assembly GCF_011386835.1). Lineage (NCBI taxonomy): Eukaryota > Metazoa > Chordata > Testudines > Emydidae > Chrysemys > Chrysemys picta. The sequence continues at coordinate 356,614,341 of NC_088791.1, forward strand.
GCAGGCCCACCGGTAGCCCATGGAGATGTGCATAGAGGGAGCAGACCACCGATGCGGCAACTATACCGGTGGTGATGCGCAATATGTCTCTATCTCCAGAAAGGGAAAGGGAGATGGAAGGAAGAGATCAGCCTCTATATGGTGAAGGAAGGGAGGCAAAAAAAAAAAAAAAAAAACACCCCATAAGGTTCATCTAAGGACATGGGGAAAGGAGAAAACCCCTGGTTGGCAGCAGTATGGAAGGTGGAGGGGACACAAATGAGCAGTGCTTCTCTCCCCCTTCCCTCCCGCAGCTCCTGTCTCTGCTCTTTGGCTGTGGCTAGGGCTTGGGGCCGCCTGAACTGAGGGCTTCTTCTGCCCCTGCTGCCAGGGCAGCTTGAGCTCTTCCCCTTCCCCAGTGGCTCCTACTGGGGCTGGAGGCTTGAACTCCTGCCAGCTGTAGCTGAGGCAGCCTGGGCTCGGGGCTTCTGGCCCCTTCTCCTGAGCTGCTCTACAAGAATCAGATGAGGATCGCCATGTTCTGTTCATTCCCTCTGAAGCCCCTGGCACTGGGCACTATCAGAAGACAGGCTACTGGGCTACATGGACTATTGGTTTTACCCAGTATGGTCCTTCTGATTTTCTTATTTAGACCCCAGATGTATCTGCCTCCGGCTGTAACACACTATACCCCACTCCCCTCCCAGAGCCGAGATAGATCCCAGGAGTCCTGATGGGGTCTCTCTCTCCACAGAGTTAGGAACAATGTAAGAATAAACATTAAAATTTTAACACTAACCAGTGTCCCTTAAGTGACTTGCCATAAAATGTGAGCACATATTAGTTTTAGAGTTGACTGGGTCGCAGATGACAAGGGGAGGGGAAGACAGGAGCAAGTGATGGAGCAGCGCCTTAGGGAGAAGACACACAGCAGGGTCGAGGCTTGACAGAAGAGATGAGGCAAGGTTACAGTTTCAGGGATCCAGCTACCAGCAATTAGAAAGGTCACAACCAGTGTACTCTACATAGACTGATTCCACAGTTCATCACATTGACACAGCACAGTAGGGACAGGAAAGGGTTTAATGTCACTTTGACTGACCAGTAAGTGATTCAGGGAAGAGGCCCCAGCACCATGAACCAGCCAGCTCTGCACAGAGCTCAATCTGAGAGCCAGAATACAAGGAGGAAACATTTAGGTTTCTCCATGTGTAAAGATCTGGAGCAGCCTGCCCCGGATCTGTTTGGTCCTCACCCCGTAAATGATGGGGTGTAGCATGGGGGGCACCAGCAGGTACACACTGTCAAAGAGAACAAGGAAGTGCATTGGCACATTGTGGCCAAACCGGTACATGAGAGAGGAGAAGAAATCTGGAACGTACAAAGCTGAGATGGCACAAAGATGAGAGATGCAGGTCCCAAAAGTTTTGAGCCGAGCATCCTTTGTGGGGAGGTGGAAGATGGCCCGGAGGATCAGAGTATAGGACACGGTGATAAAAAACACATCCATTCCGATCACAGAGAGAAGATCAAACAGGCCATAATAACTACTGATGCGGATGTCGGCACAGGCCAGCTGCACCACAGCTATATGCCCACAACAGAAGTGGGGGATGATGTTGGTCCTGCAATATGGCCACCGCCTCGCCAGGAAGGGATAGGGTAATGTGACTATGCCACTGCGCAGCACCACGGCCAGGCCTATCTTGGCCACAACAGAGTTTCTCAGGATGGTGGAATGTCTCAGGGGATGGCAGATGGCCACGTAGCGATCAAAAGCCATGGCCACGAGGATTCCAGACTCCATCCCTGAGAAGGAGTGAATGAAGTACATCTGGGTGAGGCAGGCACTGAAACTGATCTTCCTGGAATTGAACCAGAAGATGCTCAGCATTTTGGGTATGGTTGATGTGGACATGACCAGGTCGGTGACGGCCAGCATGCACAGGAAATAGAACATGGGCCCGTGAAGGCTCGGCTCCCTCTTCACGATGAACAGGATGGTGAAGTTCCCTAACAAGGCTATGGTGTACATAGTACAGAAGGGAATGGAAATCCAGATATAGGCTTTCTCTATGCCAGGAATGCCAAGTAGGATGAAGGTGGAAGGGTTGGTGAACTCGGTTGTGTTCAAATCTGACATGGAGTAGAGGAGAAAGAGTCCAACTCTGACGCGTTAGGGTCTCTCCTGCATTTAGCGTATGCTCCCCTGATTTTCTGTGTGTTCCCAGGATCTCAGGTGATGGTCGCAGTGGAAATGCCTGAATGAAGAGACAATGTTAATATGAGACACTGCATGCAGTAGTGGAGGCTATTCTCATGGGAGAAGCACATTGATCACTATTCACACACTGAGAAATTATATTTTCTTTATTCTGAGAAAATAACTATGAACAGTGACCCTACTAAATCCAATTCCATATTTTGTGGTGCTTCCTGCATTAATAATTCTTACACTTTTTGGGGGGGAAACCTTAAGAGGCATCAGCAGGAAATACAATTGGGGATACTGGTCATCCATCATTGTGCCTTAATGCAATGAGAGCCAGGATAGGGAGTCCATACTGAAGGGAGTATCACATTCATCCAGTTGCTCGAAATCAGCAAGGGGAAAAAAACAAACTTTTGCAAAGACATGCTGAGAGAAACATCCCAACTAGAACATACCTCAGGGAGAAGACCTGGGTGCCATTAATAGCAGGTCATGATAAACACTTGCTCATTCACAGCAGTGGACAAAACAAAACAATGTTCAGATCCCTAAGATATGGGATGGAGAATAACAGGTTTGGGATATGTGTTCAGTTTTGGTCATCCAGTATCTGTTAAGGGTATAGCTATATGTAAAAGGGATTTGCAAGACAGCCTTTGAGAATGGGGGAGGCTGCCATATGCAAACAGATAGAAGAGTCTGGGACTCTGTAGTTTGCACAAGAGACAAAGAAGAGAGTATGATATAGGAGAGAAAAATAAAAAATAAAACTAATTTACATTTAAATGGACAGTTCCTAACCATTATTACCGATAGACACTTAGTATTCCAAGAGGACTAATTCCCCAAATCTGAGGAAAATTATCAGCAAAACTGATTGGGAGGAAAAATGTAAACAGAAAAATGTGAATGAAAATTGGTAATTCTTTGATAACAGCTTATTAGATAGCGGAAAACTGATGATTCCACAGTCAACAAAGTGAACAACTTTGGGTAAAAACCCAGATCAGTGGCAAAGTGAAGGCAGCAAGGTGGGGGGGGGGAGGGAGGAAGCAATATATAAGAAAAAGGAAAAAGAGAAAATATATATCTAAGAACAGAAATTGGAAGTTAAGAAAATTCATAAGGGACGTTAAGATATCAGGGAAAATTCCATGTTTGGCAGGGCTATGAATCACAAAAAGGAGTTTATTAAGTATATTAACACCAAGAGAAATCCTGGAAAAGTTTTATGTGTTAAATATAAAGTATTAAAAAATAAAGGGAAAGGGGTTTTTTATATATAAAAGAATTGACTAGGTTAAGAAACAATAGAAAAGCTGGTATGGGATTAGTTAAAAAACAAGTCTAGAAATGTAAATAATGCCAGTCAGCAACACGGTTTATGCAAAACAGATCTTGTCAAATAAACCTGATTTCATCCTTTTATGAGAGTACACATTGGTTGATCAAGGAAAAATGCTGATGCATTGAACCTTGATTTCTGAGAGCCATTTGATTTAGTAGGGGTAAATATTGCGTTGGTGAGTTGGAGCAGGGGAAGGATTTGACCTCTTCACATGGGATTGGTGAAACAAACTGCATCCAATTCTGGGGTCCACATTGGAAAAAAGATGTAGAAAACTTGGAGAAAGGGCAGAAAGGAGCCACAAAAATGATTTAAGGATAGAGAAAAGGCCGGGTTTTTAGACTTGAACGTGTATATCTGTTCAATTTATCAAAAAGATGGTCAGTGGAGACATTCATGTGGAGAAAATCACAGGTAATAATGGGCTATATAATCCACCAGACAAAGGCGGAGCAAGACCGAAGGGCTGGAAGCTGAAGCCAGGCAAATTCCAGCACGAAATTAGGGGCAAATATTTAGCACTGAGGGTGATTTAGCTTTGGGACACACTGTGAAGGGAATTGCTGGATTCTCCAATTCCCCATATTGGCAGATCCAGACTGGATATTTTTTTGGAAGATCTGATTGAAGGATTGTTTACACTTAAAATGCTACAGCCGTGCTGCCGTAGCACTTCAATATAGACACTACTTACACAGGTGGACGGGTTCTCATCATAGGTAATACCTGAGAGGTGGTAGCTCGGTCGATGGAAGAATTCATCTCCTGCTGTCTACACCAGGGAACAGATTATTCAACAAGTTCTTGGAATGTCTTGGAGACAAATTTTTGTTCCAGGAGCTGGGGAAATGTACTAGGAGACAGGCTGTTCTAGACTTTATTTGACATATAAGGAGGAACTGGTTGAGAATTTGAAACTGGAAGGCAGTTTGGGGGAACGTGATCATGAAATGACGGAGTTCACGATTTTAAGGAATGGTAGGAAGGAGAACAGCAAAATAAAGATAATGGATTTCGAGAAGGCAGACTTGGGCAAACTCAGAGAAGAGAGTTGGTAGGTAAGATCTCATGGGAAGCAAATCTAAGGGGAAAAAAGGTTTTAGGAGAGACATTTGTAAGGCCACAAGCGCAAACTATCCCACTGCGTAGGAAAGTTAGGATGTATGGCAAGAGACCAGAATGGCTTAACCAGGAGATCTTGAATGATCTAAAAAACAAAAAAGGATCCTACAAAAAGTGAAAACAAATTCAAGTTACAAAGGAGGAATATAAACAAATAACACATGTATGTAGGGGCAAAATTTGAAAGACCAAGGCACAAAACAAGATCAAACTAGATAGAGACATAAAGGGTAGCAAGAAAATATTCTACAAATACATTAGAAGCAAGCAGGAGACCAAGGACTGGGTAGATCTGTAACTAAATGAAGGGGGGGAAACAAGAACAATAAACGTGGAAATGGCATAGGTACTTAATGACTTCTTTGTTTAGATTTTCACCAGAAAAGTTGTTGGTGTTTGGACACCTAACTTAGAAAATGACAGTGAAAATGGAATAGGTTCAGATGATAAAATAAGGAAATAACAAGTTAAAAGTTAGATGGAAAAGGCAGGTGTCTTCAAGTCACCAGGGCCTGACGAAATGCATCCTAGAGTACTCTGAAGGAAGTGATTGAGCAGATATCTGAGCCATTAGCTATTAGCTTTGAAAAGTGATGGGAGTCAGGGAAGATTCTGGAACACTGGAAAGAGCACATATAGTGCCTATCTATAAAAAAAAGGGATATAAGGGAAACCTAGACTATTATAGACCAGTAAGCTTATCTTCTGTACCAGGTAAAATAATGGAGCATATAATTAAGGATTCAATTTGCAAATGTGTAGAAGATAATGAAGTGATAAATGATAATCAGCATGGATTTGTCAAAAACAAAACATGTCAAACCAACCTGTTAGCTTTCTTTCACAAGGTAACAAGCACTGTGGAAGGGGGGAGGAAGTAGATGTGGTATATCTAGACGTTAGTACAGCTTTTGATATAATCTCGCATAATCTTCTCATTAAGAAACTAGGGGAAAATAAACTAGATGGAGGTACTATACAGTGGATGCATAACTGGTTGGAAAACAATTTCAGAGAGTAGTAATGAATGGTTTACAGTGATGCTGTAAGGGCATAACAAGTCGGGTACTGCAGGGAACAGTTCTGGGTCCGGTTCTTTTCCATGTCTTCATCAACAATTTAGATCATGGCACAGAGAGTATACTTATTAAGTTTGCAGATTATAGCAAATTGGAAGGGGTTGTAAGTCTTTGGAGAATTGGATAAAAATCCAAAATGATCTGGAAAAACTGGAGAAAAGGATGATTAGGGGTCTTGAAAACATGACCTAAAAGGGACAACTGTAAGTGCAAGGTTTGTTCAGTCTGAATAAGAGAAGACTGAGGGGGGACATGATAACAATTTTCAAATACCTAGAAGGTTCTTACAAGGAGGGAGAAAAAGTGTTCTCATTAACCTTTGAAGAAAAGAGGCAATGGACTTAAATTGCCGTAAGGGCAGTTTAGGTTGGACATTAGGAAAAATGTTTCAAAAAAGGCAATTGCAATGTTAGGTTATATTATCTGAAGTATAACATGCAAGTCATGGTACGTGATAGCATTCCTCAACTTCCTTGTGAACTAAGTCTCAATTGGAGACTAAGACAAAACAAATCCTGTATCTTGTCAGGGGGTTAGACTAGCTCTCCTTCGTGTTCCCTTATAACTCTATGGCTCTATCATTCTATATTGTAAAGTCCTAGTGTAGACCAGGCCTTAGTCACACACAATTCTTTCTGCTCAATGCAGGGGTAACTGAGTGAAATTTAGTGGGCCTGTGTTTTACAGGAGGTCAGACTGGATGATCAAATGGTTGCTTCTGACCTTAAACTCTATGGATCTATTGATAAAAAAGTAGATCAGGCATTTCTATTTAATGTGTCTCAAAACATGAACAAGGGAACATTTAGTTAAATTGAAAGTCTGAACATATAACATTAAGAAAAGATAATTGCTAAAATAATTTCTATTTGGCCTGTGGAACTCCTAGCTATCAACATTATTGGAGGAAAGAGAATAGAAGAATGGGATTCACAAATGGATTGGCCATTGCAGGTGATGCTGGAAGCATCACCTGTAGTTAAGGCTGTCTGACACCTTCCATTAGATGACCTCATTTCCAGTTGCTTATAAGTTTGCCAAATTTTCTGTGTTTTTACTGAAATTTCCCATGCTGGGTGTCTGCTTTGAGAAGAATTGTTTTTTTGAAAGTTTCAGGCATTATAGTTCAGCCGACTTCTTGAATGAATCTAGGAGAAAGTATGTGTTACCCACGTTGAAAAATTCTCATTATTGTTCTAGCGAGGAGCCCTAGCACCTCCAAGCTTTCCAGCAGATAAAAGTCAGATAACAGCCCCTGTCCCTCTGCCCTGAAATGCAAGAGGAGGGGGTGACAGTGTCTGTGCATTAACACACAGTTGGCTTCTGACATCTGTACTTAGTTCTTCCTCCAAGGGAGTATTGCATCACTGGGGCCTGAGCAAAGCATGGGTAGTGGTCTCAGAATTTGACCTTGTATTGCACATCTACTAACATCTTTCATCCTGAAGGATTCACTGTGCCACTAAAATGCACCACTTCGGGGCTGCAATCCATCAGGCGGGATGCGCAGGGGTGCACAGAAAAGAGTGAGATTTTGGCCAGTTATTCTTTAGCAAACTCATCACTTATGGCAAGGGGCCTGGGAAGTTTAATGGTCGTGCAGAGCGGAAAGGACCACAGACTTACTCTCTATCCCACCACAACCACGTTGCACAGGGTTTGTCAATCAGTTGAGCTCCTCAGCAAGAGATGGGTACCTGTGAATTCTGAGACATAAGTGTCCTCCATAGGTAGTCCCCGCAGCTATCCATGACCCAGACCTCTCTGAACCCAGCATCTGCAGCAGCATCCCACACAGAGAGACAACACGGGGATGTGCACCATTTATAATATAGCTCTACGTAATCCCAGTGGGGTTCGCTCAGCCTCTAGAGAAGAAGGGAGGCTCTGAAAGAAAACAGGCTGTGGAGAAGCATGTCTCCGCTTCTGTGCTAATTATCCATCTTTAGGAGTAAACAGTAATTAAGGAACCTTCCCAAAGGGAGATGAGAACTCCTGGGCTCTGTGCTGAGTCAGAGAGGAATTGGCTGCTCTGTACGTTTGTGTGTATATATTTAAAAATTATAGTTGATGAGTAAGAAAACTAAGGATAATGCCTAACTCTCCAGAGGATCTGATATCCTGTAAATTCTCAGAACACATGGGTAGATTGTAGACAGAGAGACCTGGAGAAACTTGACTAAGAGGAGACACAAGCACTTACAGCAAACACATGGGATCAGAGATCAGTAATTCTCATCAGTAACTATTATCATACTGTGTAGCAGCTTTCATTGATGGATCTTCAAAACACCTAGCAAGGAAAAGTCATCATGAAACATCCCCATTTCAATGATCGATAAACTGAGGCATGGGGAGACAAGGTCACATAGAGACAGACAGACAGAACCCAAGTGTCCTGACTTCCCTTCCATAACCACGGTTTCTCTATCAGTCAGTGACCACATGAAAACGTGGAAATGGACTCACAGTCTTTCAGGGCCTGTTCACTAGAGGGGGGCGGAGAATTACTTGGGTTGCAACCCTGAACTGGGGGCCGCCGAGCCCTCTGGCATACCAATCTGGGCCTCTTCCCACACTGTGAGGCATTGATAAGCTGCAATCCTCTCAGGTCCTGCACTTACACAGCCATACACAGACAGGGACATACCCAGCTCCAGGTAAATGAATGCTTTCACTAGCCATCCATGAAACAACAATAGATAGACTACAGCCAGTTCCCCCCAGCTCTCCAGCCTAGCACCCAAGAGCTGTACCACCTGGCTCTGGCTGTACCATCTGGCTCTCCTATATCTACTGCTTCCCTCCATCCGCAGGGCTTGTTACCCTGTCAAAGAGTCTGTCAGAGCTCTGGCTGTTAACATAAGAACATACATCAGAACATAAGAATGGCCATAAAACACAAGCCCATTACATTTCACTCAGTTACCTCTGTATTCAGCCAAAAGACTTGTGTGTGACTAAAGCCTGTTCTACACTAGGATTTTACATCATAGATTGGTAGAGCCATAGAGTTATAAGGAAACACAAAGGACAGTTAGTCTATCCCCCTGACAAGATGCAGGATTTGTTTTGTCTTAGTCATCTAAGACTGATGGCTATTCACAGGTCTGTGAAAAACCTCCATAGAAGGAGCTTCCATGACTTCTCTGGGAGTCTGTTCCATTGGCCTCCTGTAGTTAAAGTTAGGAAGATTTTCCTGAAATTTAATTTCAATCTGCTATGATGGAATTTGGACCCATTGTCTCTTGTCCTGCCCCTCTGTAGTAAGATAGAATAACTTTCTCCACCTTTTTATGGCAGCCTTTCAAGTGTTTGAAGACTACTATCCTGTCCCCCGTTAATCTCCTCTTTTCCAAATAAACATACTGGTGCCTTTGGCTTGCTCATATGGCTTGCTTTCCACCCCTTGTGTAACATTTGTTACTTGCCTATAGATCCTTTCCAGGTTCTCTAGATCCTTTCTGTTAATTGGTGTGCAAAATTTGACACATTACTTCAATTGAGACCTAACCCACACCGAGTAGAGGAATACTATCACGTACCATGACTTGCATGTTATATTTCTGTTAATATAACCAAACATTGCATTTGCCTTTTTTGAAACATTTTTCCTAATGTCCAACCTAAACCATTCTTGCTGGAGTTTAAGGTTTTTACTTTTTACATTGCTTCTTGTCTTCCCTTCAGATGTTAAGGAGAACAGTTTTTCTCCCTCATTGTAACAACCTTTTCGGTATTTGAAAATTGTTATCATGTCCCCCTTCAGTCTATTCCTATTCAGACTAAACAAACCTAGATCTTTCAGTCTTCCCTCATAGGTCATCTTTTCAAAACCCCTAATCATCCTTTTCTCCAGTTTTTCCAGATCATTTTGAATGTTTATCCAATCCTCCAAAAGACTTGCAAACCCTCCCAACTTAGTCACACACAAGTCTTTCGGCTCAATACAGAGGTAACTGAGTGAAATGTAATGGGCTTGTGTTTTATGGCCATTCTTATGTTCTGATGTATGTTCTTATGTTAACAGCCAGAGCTTTGACAGACTCTTTGACAGGGTAACAAGCCCTGCGGATGGAGGGAAGCAGTAGATATAGGAGAGCAAAATAAAAAAAATAAACTGATTTACAGGCCGGATGCGCAGGGGTACACAGAAATCAGTGACATTTTGGCCAGTGATTCTTTAGCAAACTCAGCGCTTCTGGCAAGGGCCCTGGGGTGTTTCATGGTTATGCAGAGCGGAGAGGACCACAGACTTACTCTCTATCCCTCTACACCCATGTTACACTGGATTTGTTGCTCAGGTGAGCTCCTCAGCAAGAGATGGGTACCTGTGAATTCTGAGACAGAAGTGTCCTCCTTAGGAATCCCCCTCGGGTAGCCGTGTCCCACACCTTTCTCAGCCAGCATCTGCAGCAGCATCCCACACCAAGAGCTGACACAGGGGTGTACACAGTTTTTAATATAGCTCTGTGTAATCCCAGGGGAGTTTGCTCGGCCTCTAGAGGAGAAGGGAGGATCTGAGTGTGAACAGGCTGTAGACAAGCAACTCTCCACTTTCTGTGCTAATTATCCCGCTTTAGAGTAAACAGTAATTTAGGAACCTTCCCAAAGGGAGACCAGAGCTCGTGTGCTCTGTGCTGAGTCAGAGAGGAATTGGCTGCTCTGTACGTTTGTGTGTATGTATTTAAAAATTATACTTGTTGAGAAAGAAAATTAGCGATAAAGCCTAATTCTCAGGATAGATGTGTAGATAGTAGACAGAGAGATCTGAAGTAAGTTGACTAAGAGGAGACACAAGCACTTACAGCAAACACATGGGCTGTCACTAAGGGATCAGAGATCAATACTTCTCTTCAGTAACTATCATCATACTGTGTAGCACCTTTCATTGATGGATCTTCAAAACACGTAGCAAAGAAAAGTCACTATGAACCATCCCCATTTCACCGATCGGTAAACTGACGCACAGGCAGACATGACTTGTCCAAGGTCACACAGTGAATGACTGACAGAACCCAAGTGTCCTGACTTCCCCTGCATAACCACAGTCTCTGTGTTTGTAAGTGACCACATGACAACAGGGAAATTGACTTACGGTCTTGCAGGGCCTGTTCACTGGGGCAGGGGAAAGGGGAGAAGGAATTCCATGGAATGCAACCTGGAACTGGGGACCGCCAAGCCCTCTGGCATACCAATCTGGGCCCCCTCACACTGTGAGGCTGTGAGAAGCTGCAATCCTCTCAGGTCCTGCACTTAAACAGCCATACACAGACAGGGACACACCCAGCTCCAGGTACATGAATGATTTCACTAGCCATCCATGAAACAACAATAGAGAGTCTCCAACCAATTCCCCTCAGCTCTCCAGCCTAGGAACCAAGAGCTGTACCGTCTGGCCCTGGCTAAAAACCTCACCAGTATCAGTTTATTTCCCAGTCTGCCCCTCCCTCAATGTGGAGAGGACAATACATCAGCCTGAGCAGATTTCCCTTTTACGTTTCAAACAACATCCTGTAGTAAGTAAAACAATATAAAACAGATTTATTAATTACAGAACGATTGATTGTTTACGTGATTATAAGTAATAATATAAAGAACAAAGTTGAAATCTGAGAAATAAACAACATCACAATCTAAGTTCGATACACTAGACAGGCTTTGAATCAAACAGCGTGTCACCCTGATGGGATAAACAATCCACCCATCTCCCATACACAGGCTAGAAACCCCTTCAGCCTGGGACCACAGCCCCAGTTCAGTCCCAGGTTCTAACGTGTTTGGTGTTGAGTTGTAGGGGAGTGAGGCCAAGTGATGATGTCGCTTCCACATTTTATAGCTTCTGCCATGTAGAAGGAGCTTGATTGTTCCAAGCCAAAGCCCCCAGCACAATTATTGGAAAAGTACAGACACAATATCGAGTCCAGTGAACAGGAGCTGGTCACATGCCCTTTTATCCTTTCAGAGCTTTAGGTACAAAAATGATATATGTATACAAATACATCACATATTTTATATACTTTATAAAAACTAACATCATAGTCAGATCACCATGGTAAATATGGGGGCGACCGGGTGTTGCTTTGGGGCACAGAATGTCACACATTTCCCCTTACTTTACTGCAGGACTGTTAGTCACTGACTGATGCAGAAGCAGTGTGCTCAAGGTCCTCTTTATTTTTTGACCATACAACTCCCAAGTGTTACAATCATTGTAGTGTTATCCACAGATGTTCCTCCAAACTTCTATGTACCTTTCAACACTTTGTAGATGAGCCTCATGATCTCAAAAGGCAGCAAGTGTGCTTTCTGTGTAGTATTGTTAACCATTGTGTTTTTCCAACTAGTTGTAACTCAATACATATATTCATCAACACCATGAGGTGTTGTGCCTCAGTTTCCCCCTCCAGACAGCACACCAGGTATATTATAATTTCCCTCCTATGACAAGCTTTTAGCCTGTGAACAGGTGTTCTCTGAGAAGCAATAGTCATGTACGGCTTCTTGTTGATTACTTCTAGTATGTCCAAAAGCTTTCTCTCAAAATCCTGCCTGCTTCACCTTTTCATAGGTTTACCATCAGTGCTAATTTTTTTTGGTCATAAGATTTACCATTAGCAACTAACTTTCCATCATGATATTTACCAATACCATCAAATCTTTTATTACAGCTAGGCGTTTCCAAGTATAATTATTACACCATGCCTTCTGCTTCGACAGTGTGGTTTGTTGAAATTGCATTTTGGCTTTCAACTACTTCCTGAACCTTAACATATGTCTAGTTATTGGCTTTCCTTACCCTTCAGTGTCCCCTTAAGTAGGGATCTCAGTTCAAGGTCATCATTGAGTAAGTGTTATTCAATGGTCTGATGAGGTAAGGATGTAAGGGCACTTTGCATGTTGTCTAGCCCTCACTGAAGCTATTTTCCAAACTAGGGTTATGCCCATGGAAAAAGTCCACCTCCCTTGGGCTTTCCGTGCGATCCTCACTCATAACACTTTTCCTAGAGGGTTGTGATAGTGATCTGTGCTCTCTGGGCAAAGAGTTGTGCCTTTTCCCAGCAAATCATTCATGGCCTCTTTCTGTGTCTTACCAGGCCAGAGAATTTCCTCCTCCCCTCTGTCAGGTGGGTCGTTAGCATTTTCACTGACAACCATTTTTTTAATCAGATCTACATCCTCTCTTAAAGCTGTGGGGGAGAGGTAGATATGCTGGAGGGTAGGGACAGGATACAGAGGGACCTAGACAAATTGGAGGATTGGGCCAAAATAAATGTGATGAGGTTCAATAAGGACAAGTGCAGAGTCCGGAAATTAGAATGGAAGACCCCCATGCACCGCTACAGGCTGGGGACTGACTGGATAAGCAGTATTTTTGCAGAAAAGGACCTGGGGATTTCAGTGTATGAGAAATGCAATAGGAGTCATCAGTGTGCCCTTGTTACCTAGAAGGCTAACAGCGTATTGGGCTGCATTTATCTCTCGTTTCCGTGTGACATCGTGTCACAGCTCTGGAAGGGGAGTGGGTTCCAGTGTGGGGGGGAGATAAATCTTGGGATTGCATAAGAACATTGGAATGCCCATATTGGGTAAGACCAAAGCTCCATTTAGCCCAGTATCCTGTTTGCCGAGAGTGGCCAATGCCATGTGCCTCAGAAGGACTGAACAGAAAATGGAAATCATCAAGTGATTCATGTCACCCACACCCAGATTCTGGCAACCAAAGGCTAGGGACACCATCCCTGCTCATCCTGGCAAATAGCCATTGACTGACCTTATCTAGCTCTTATTAGAACCCTGTTACAGTCTTGGCCTTCACAACATCCTCTGGCCCAGAGTTCCACAGATTGACTGTGAAGAAATACTTTATTTTTTTTTTTTTTTTAAGCTGCTGCCTATTAATTTCATTGGGTGACCCCCAGTTCTTCTGTTATGTGAAGGAGTAAACAACATTTCCTTATTCATTTTTTCCAAATCATGCATGATTTACAGACCTCATATCCCACCTTCGTCATCTCCTAATTGCCTTCTATGATGAGATAACTGGCTCTGTGGATGAGGGGAAAGCAGTGGATGTGTTATTTCTTGACTTTAGCAAAGCTTTTGATACGGTCTCCCACAGTATTCTTGCCGCCAAGTTAAAGAAGTATGGGCTGGATGAATGGACTGTAAGGTTGGTAGAAAGCTAGCTAGATCGTCGGGCTCAACGGGTAGTGATCAATGGCTCCATGTCTAGTTGGCAGCTGGTTTCAAGCGGAGTGCCCCAAGGGTCGGTCCTGGGGCCGGTTTTGTTTAATATCTTTATTAATGATCTGGAGGATGGTGTGGACTGCACTCTCAGCAAGTTTGCAGATGACACTAAACTAGGAGGCGTGGTAGATACACTAGAGGGTAGGGATCGGATACAGAGGGACCTAGACAAATTAGAGGATTGGGCCAAAAAAACCTGATGAGGTTCAACAAGGACAAGTGCAGAGTCCTGCACTTAGGACGGAAGAATCCCATGCACTGCTACAGACTAGGGACCAAATGGCTAGGCAGCAGTTCTGCAGAAAAGGACCTAGGGGTCACAGTGGATGAGAATCTGGATATGAGTCAACAGTGTGCTCTTGTTGCCAAGAAGGCTAACGGCATTTTGGGCTGTATAAGTAGGGGCATTGCCAGCAGATGGAGGAACGTGATCGTTCCCCTTTATTCGACATTGGTGAGGCCTCATCTGGAATACTGTGTCCAGTTTTGGGCCCCACACTACAAGAAGGATGTGGAAAAATAGGAAAGAGTCCAATGGAGGGCAACAAAAATGATTAGGGGTTTGGAGCACATGACTTATGAGGAGAGGCTGAGGGAACTGGATTGTTTAGTCTCCAGAAGAGAAGAATGAGGGGGGATTTGATAGCAGCCTTCAACTACCTGAAGGGGGGTTCCAAAGAGGATGGAGCTCGGCTGTTCTCAGTGGTGGCAGATGACAGAACAAGGAGCAATGGTCTCAAGTTGCTGTGGGGAAGGTACAGCTTGGATATTAGGAAACACTATTTCACTAGGAAGGTGGTGAAGCACTGGAATGCGTTACCTAGGGAGGTGGTGGAGTCTCCTTCCTTGGAGGTTTTTAAGTCCCGGCTTGACAAAGCCCTGGCTGGGATGATTTAGTTGGGAATTGGTCCTACTTTGAGCAGGGGGTTGGACTAGATGATGACCTCTTGAGGTCCCTTCCAACCCTGATATTCTATGATTCTATGATCTCTTTTCCAAATTGAAACGTTCCAGACTTTTTAATCTCTCCTCATATGGAAAGTGTTCAATACCCCTTATCATTGTTGTTGCCTTTATCTGTGCCTTTTCCAATGCCCCAGAAAAGGGATCGGACAGAGGAAGTGTTGTTCAGCCCTTCAGAACCAGAGAGACTGGATGAGTCATGAGCAGCTGGGGCAGGAGAGAGGCAAGAGGGTGGGAGAGGGGACTCTTCGGTTGCAGGGCTCTGGCTGCAGCAGACAGACAGTCTCAAGCTGGAGGAGAAGCCATGAATTGCAGGAGGGACAAAGTATGCTCCAAGGACTTGTGGACACTGTAATGGAAAACATAATCCCAACTGTACATATAAAATGATGGGGTCTAAGCTATCTGTTACCACTCAAGAAAGAGAGCTTGACTTCACTATAGATAGTTCTCTGAAAACATCCACCCCTTGTGCATCACGGAATCAGTTAGAAAGTGAAAGATAATAAGACTGAAAATATCATATTATCTCTATATAAATCCATGGTAAACCTAAAATACTGCCTGCAGATCTGGTCTCCCATTTCCAAAAGATATATTGGAATTTTAAAAGTTATAGAAAAGGGCAACCACAATGATTGGGGGTATAGAACAGCTGCCATATGAGGAGAGAATAATAAAAATGGGTCTTTTCAACTTGGGAAAGAGACAACTAAGGGGGGATATGAGAGAGATCTATAAAATCATGAATGGTGTTGAGAATGTAAATAAGGAAGTGTTATTTACTCTTTGTCATAACACAAAAACTAGGGATCATCCAATGAAATTAATTGGAAGTGGGACTATTAGCCAGGAGGGGCAGGCATGAAGTCCCTAGCCTCTGTTTGCTGGAAGCTGGGAAAGATTGATGGGGAATGGATCACTTGAGAATTACACCGGCAGACAGTGATTTTGATTCTTCTTTTATACCTCTATAACTACCTTAGTGATAAGAATACACCTAAATTCCTAAAGTCTAGGCCTCTGCAGACAGGCCTGAATAGCTATATCCTAACAATCACCTCCCAGGTGAATGAATATTTTAGATATTACCCAAATACTGACTTAGAGCCAATTAACCTCCAACAAGCTGTTGGTAAACAGAGACTACTAGAAACACTAACTACTTCCAGTTCTTTAATAATACAAGTCTACATTTCAAAGCTGTAGCCTACCTAAGATGGAATTGTCCTAATTACCATTTACATACTTTTCTAACCTGTCTCTAAAGGGTGAATCTGGGTCAATAGCCTGCAAGTTGCTTAACTCTTTCTAGCCATGTGTCACACAACCCCTTTTGCAAGGCCTGGGGCAGTTTGCTTTAGCGATCATGTGACCTGAAAAGAAGAAACTGGAAACAGAGGGCGCCCAAGGGGAAGCTCTGGGAAGGGTGGGCTGAAGCAACTGGAGAGTCTGGGGGAGCCAAGCCAAAGCTAGCCTCAGGGCCTTGTGCTTGGCGGGCAGGTTTTTGCTCCCAGAGGGAGGTGATAGAACGGAAGCTGCACTGCGAGAGTGGGCCTAGAAACCCAGAGCCAGGGGCAGGGCCTGAACAGTGCTGTGACTCAAAAACACATGGGTCTTGTTTATGGGCCCCAATCACGCTCGGCTGGTGAGTGTCCAGCTGCACGAGTTTGAGCAGGGCTGTGACTGGAAACCTGGAGCTGCTACTCCGATGTGGAAGGGGAGTGGGCCGGGCCGGGAAAGTGCCACAAGATATTTCCTCCACCTATATGTGGCTCCTCTGCCATCTGTGCTTCCCCAAGTGCTCTCGTTCCAGAACTGATCCAGCCGGGCTTCCCTGAGGGAAATGTTTCTGGCACACACAGTCCCTGTTTGGGGTCAGGGAGAGAGTTTGTGTCTCCCTTGGAGAGTGCTCCCCAGAACAGCAGAGACAGGGAGTCCCTGTTCTAGTGGGTTTTGTCCCATCTCTCTCTCTCTCTCTCTCTTTCACTCTCTCTCTCTTTCTCTTGGTGCATTTAGGACCAGCTCTCTCTTTCCTTTGTAACTCACCCCCCCACACACCTGTGCCTCCCTCTTCCTGTCACTTCTAAGTCCTTGGCCATTACCAACTAGCAGCCTGCAGCTGTGGTAGCCTACAGTCTAGTCTACTTGCTTGCCTATATATCTTTTCTTATAAGTTTCTTATTTTCTTATGGGTTTGATTATTTGTTTTATTGATATGTTTACAGATTTCACCTGTAACACAAGGGACCTGCAGGCCACGTCCTGTATGTTGAGCTAAAGCAGGGAGCATATATGAAACGGTGTGGGGGAAAGTGCAGCCAGAACCTCCTGTTGAAGTTGTGGAGGATTTGGAAGAGGGGCTGCAACCTTGTGCATTGTAGAGTGGCATGTACCATGGTCTGCCTCATGCTACAAAATGGACAGGCATCTGGAATGGGGGTGAACTGTGCCATGTACATGCCTGTGATCAATGTAGCTCCATGAACAAGCCACCAACCGATATCCATGGTGGGCCGTGGGACCAGGGTGTAGTACTTTCTGGCCCACCAGGGTTCCTCACCATCCAAAGGTGGTACTAGGTTCTGCCACATGGTATCAGGGCATCTGAGGAAGTGAAGTATGTGGACCATGAGGATGTAAAGTTGTTCCCTTGGTGGAATTCAGAAATGAACCGGCTGAAGGATGTGCCGCTGGCTCAGGTTATGAAAGGAAGGGGGCTGGGGGGACCCATGGGCAGGAGCCCAATCAAGAATTCCAGAGGCATTGGGGTGAGGGGTGGGTGGGGAGCACCCTCTTGTAGTACCTGTTCAAGGAAAACCAGAGTAGTAAGCAATATGGTGGCCCCCAACCTCCTGGAGTATGCTCAGTAGGGTCGGAAGAGCCCCAGGTGAGCTCCAAGATGAAAGACGCCATCCTGGCCACTAAATGGTGGGCCAAGAACTGGGCCAGTGAAATGCTGGAGGAGTGGGCCCGGGCAAGGTGAAAACAAAATAAATACATGCGGTCCAACCAGGAGTAGTGCAACCGATCGACCTCCACCTGGACACAGGTAAAGATGGAATTCTCATCCGGGTGTTCGTCGTTCAAGATGTTCACAATGGAGTGATGATTGATGATCTCTCCGAGGATGCCTGCAGCAGCCTGGCTGCTTTTGAACCCTGAGTGAGTGATTCTGGGCCTCAAAGATGGTATTAAAGTCCTCACCCAGGTCAGGCACCCTTGGGGATCCAAAGTGCCGAGGAAGGCAGACACCTGTTGACCAAAACACACCCAGGCCGTAGTCTGCATCTGGGGGGTAGACATTGAACAGATTAAAAAAAAATTCAGAAAAGATGGATGGCTTCATTCTGAGGGCTGAGGAGGATCCTCGTGAGCATGGAATCCCCATCTGGCCTTGCAACAATCACTGACCAACCTGAAAGGCTTTTCACAGAAGTTGCAGGCCCACCGGTAGCCCATGGAGATGTGCATAGAGGGAGCAGACCACCGATGCGGCAACTGTACCGGTGGTGATGCGCAATATGTCTCTATCTCCAGAAAGGGAAAGGGAGATGGAAGGTAGAGATCAGCCCCTATATGGTGAAGGAAGGGAGGCAAAAAAAAAAAAAAACACCCCATGAGGTTCATCTAAGGACATGGGGAAAGGAGAAAACCCCTGGTTGGCAGCAGTATGGAAGGTGGAGGGGACACAAATGAGCAGTGCTTCTCTCCCCCTTCCCTCCCGCAGCTCCTGTCTCTGCTCTTTGGCTGTGGCTAGGGCTTGGGGCCGCCTGAACTGAGGGCTTCTTCTGCCCCTGCTGCCAGGGCAGCTTGAGCTCTTCCCCTTCCCCAGTGGCTCCTACTGGGGCTGGAGGCTTGAACTCCTGCCAGCTGTAGCTGAGGCAGCCTGGGCTCGGGGCTTCTGGCCCCTTCTCCTGAGCTGCTCTACAAGAATCAGATGAGGATTGCCATGTTCTGTCCATTCCCTATGAAGCCCCTGGCACTGGGCACTATCAGAAGACAGGCTACTGGGCTACATGGACTATTGGTTTTACCCAGTATGGTCCTTCTGATTTTCTTATTTAGACCCCAGATGTATCTGCCTCCGGCTGTAACACACTATACCCCACTCCCCTCCCAGAGCCGAGATAGATCCCAGGAGTCCTGATGGGGTCTCTCTCTCCACAGAGTTAGGAACAATTTAAGAATAAACATTAAAATTTTAACACTAACCAGTGTCCCTTAAGTGACTTGCCATAAAATGTGAGCACATATTAGTTTTAGAGTTGACTGGGTCGCAGATGACAAGGGGAGGGGAAGACAGGAGCAAGTGATGGAGCAGCGCCTTGGGGAGAAGACACACAGCAGGGTTGAAGCTTGACAGAAGAGATGAGGCAAGGTTACAGTTTCAGGGATCCAGCTACCAGCAATTAGAAAGGTCACAACCAGTGTACTCTACACAGACTGATTCCACATGTCACTTTGACTGTCCAGTCAGTGATTCGGGGAAGAGGCCCCAGCACCAATCACCAGCCAGCTCTGCACAGAGCTCAATCTGAGAGCCAGAGCACAAGGAGGAAACATTTAGGTTTCTCCATGTGTAAAGAGCTGGAGCAGCCTGCCCCGGATCTGTTTGGTCCTCACCCCGTAAATGATGGGGTGTAGCACGGGGGGCACCAGCAGGTACACACTGTCAAAGAGAACAAGGAAATGCAGTGGTACATTGTGGCCAAACCGGTACATGAGAGAGGAGAAGAAATCTGGGACGTACAAAGCTAAGATGGCACAAACATGAGAGATGCAGGTCCCAAAAGTTTTGAGCCGAGCATCCTTTGTGGGGAGGCGGAAGATGGCCCGGAGGATCTGAGTATAGGACACTGTGATAAAAAACACATCCATTCCGATCACAGAGAGAAGATCAAACAGGCCATAGTAACTACTGATGCTGATGTCGGCACAGGCCAGCTTCACCACAGCTATATGCCCACAACAGAAGTGGGGGATGATGTTGGTCCTGCAATATGGCCATTGCCTCGCTAGGAAGGGATAGGGTAATGTGACTATGCCACTGCGCAGCACCACGGCCAGGCCTATCTTGGCCACAACAGAGTTTGTCAGGATCCTGGAATGTCTCAGGGGATGGCAGATGGCCACGTAGCGATCAAAAGCCATGGCCACGAGGATTCCAGACTGCATCCCTGAGAAGGAGAGAACAAAGTACATCTGGGTGAGGCAGGCAGTGAAACTGATCTCCCTGGAATTGAACCAGAAGATGCTCAGCATTTTGGGAAGGGTGGATGTGGACATGACCAGGTCGGTGACGGCCAGCATGCAGAGGAAATAGAACATGGGCTCGTGGAGGCTCGGCTCCCTCTTCACGATGAACAGGATGGTGAAGTTCCCCAACAAGGCTATGGTGTACATAGTACAGAAGGGAATGGAAATCCAGATATAGGCTTTCTCTAGGCCAGGAATGCCAAGTAGGATGAAGGTGGAAGGGTTGGTGAACTCGGTTGTGTTCAAATCTGACATGGTGTAGAGGAGAAAGAGTCCAACTCTGACGCGTTAGGGTCTCTCCTGCATTTAGCGTATGCTCCCCTGATTTTCTGTGTGTTCCCAGGATCTCAGGTGATGGTCACAGTAGAAATGCCTGAATGAAGAGACAATGTTAATATGAGACACTGCATGCAGTAGTGGAGGCTATTCTCATGGGAGAAGCACATTGATCACTATTCACACACTGAGAAATTATATTTTCTTTATTCTGAGAAAATAACTATGAACAGTGACCCTACTAAATCCAATTCCATATTTTGTGGTGCTTCCTGCATTAATAATTCTTACACTTTTGGGGGGGGGGGAAACCTTAAGAGGCATCAGCAGGAAATACAATTGGGGATACCGGTCATCCATCATTGTGCCTTAATGCAATGAGAGCCAGGATAGGGAGTCCATACTGAAGGGAGTATCACATTCATCCAGTTGCTCGAAATCAGCAAGAGGAAAAAAACAAACTTTTGCAAAGACATGCTGAGAGAAACATCCCAACTAGAACTTACCTCAGGGAGAAGACCTGGGTGCCATTAATAGCAGGTCATGATAAACACTTGCTCATTCACAGCAGTGGACAAAACAAAACAATGTTCAGATCCCTAAGATATGGGATGGAGAACAACAGGTTTGGGATATGTGTTCAGTTTTGGTCATCCAGTATCTATTAAGGGTATAGCTATATGTAAAAGGGATTTGCAAGACAGCCTTTGAGAATGGGGGAGGCTGCCATATGCAAACAGATAGAAGAGTCTGGGACTCTGTAGTTTGCACAAGAGACAAAGAAGAGAGTATGATATAGGAGAGAAAAATAAAAAATAAAACTAATTTACATTTAAATGGACAGTTCCTAACCATTACTACCGATAGACACTTAGTATTCCAAGACGACTAATTCCCCAAATCTGAGGAAAATTATCAGCAAAACTGATTGGGAGGAAAAATGTAAACAGAAAAATGTGAATGAAAATTGGTAATTCTTTGATAACAGCTTATTAGATAGCGGAAAACTGATGATTCCACAGTCAACAAAGTGAACAACTTTGGGTAAAAACCCAGATCAGTGGCAAAGTGAAGGCAGCAAGGTGGGGTGGGGGGAGGAAGCAATATATAAGAAAAAGGAAAAAGAGAAAATATATATCTAAGAACAGAAATTGGAAGTTAAGAAAATTCATAAGGGACGTTAAGATATCAGGGAAAATTCCATGTTTGGCAGGGCTATGAATCACAAAAAGGAGTTTATTAAGTATATTAACACCAAGAGAAATCCTGGAAAAGTTGTATGTGTTAAATATAAAGTATTAAAAAATAAAGGGAAAGGGGTTTTTTATATATAAAACAATTGACTAGGTTAAGAAACAATGGAAAAGCTGGTATGGGATTAGTTAAAAAACAAGTCTAGAAATGTAAATAATGCCAGTCAGCAACACGGTTTATGCAAAACAGATCTTGTCAAATAAACCTGATTTCATCCTTTTATGAGAGTACACATTGGTTGATCAAGGAAAAATGCTGATGCATTGAACCTTGATTTCTGAGAGCCATTTGATTTAGTAGGGGTAAATATTGAGTTGGTGAGTTGGAGCAGGGGAAGGATTTGACCTCTTCACATGGGATTGGTGAAATAAACTGCATTGAATTCTGGGGTCCACATTGGAAAAAAGATGTAGAAAACTTGGAGAAAGGGCAGAAAGGAGCCACAAAAATGATTTAAGGATAGAGAAAAGGCCGGGTTTTTAGACTTGAACGTGTATATCTGTTCAATTTATCAAAAAGATGGTCAGTGGAGACATTCATGTGGAGAAAATCACAGGTAATAATGGGCTATATAATCCACCAGACAAAGGCGGAGCAAGACCGAAGGGCTGGAAGCTGAAGCCAGGCAAATTCCAGCACGAAATTAGGGGCAAATATTAAGCACTGAGGGTAATTAAGCATTGGGACACACTGTGAAGGGAATTGCTGGATTCTCCAATTCCCCATATTGGCAGATCCAGACTGGATATTTTTTTGGAAGATCTGATTGAAGGATTGTTTACACTTAAAATGCTACAGCCGTGCTGCCATAGCACTTCAATATAGACACTACTTACACAGATGGACGGGGTTCTCATCATAGGTAATGCCCGAGAGGTGGTAGCTAGGTCGATGGAAGAATTCATCTCATGCTGTCTACACCAGGGCACAGATTATTCAACAAGTTCTTGGAATGTCTTGGAGACAAATTTTTGTTCCAGGAGCTGGGGAAAGATACTAGGAGACAGGCTGTTCTAGACTTTATTTTGACATATAAGGAGGAACAGGTTGAGAATTTGAAACTGGAAGGCAGTTTGGGGGAACGTGATCATGAAATGACAGAGTTCACGATTTTAAGGAATGGTAGGAGGGAGAACAGCAAAATAAAGATAATGGATTTCGAGAAGGCAGACTTGGGCAAACTCAGAGAAGAGAGTTGGTAGGTAAGATCTCATGGGAAGCAAATCTAAGGGAAAAAAAGGTTTTAGGAGAGACATTTGTAAGGCCTCAAGCGCAAACTATCCCACTGCGTAGGAAAGTTAGGATGTATGGCAAGAGACCAGAATGGCTTAACCAGGAGATCTTGAATGATCTAAAAAACAAAAAAGGATCCTACAAAAAGTGAAAACAAATTCAAGTTACAAAGGAGGAATATAAACAAATAACACATGTATGTAGGGGCAAAATTGGAAAGACCAAGGCACAAAACAAGATCAAACTAGATAGAGACATAAAGGGTAGCAAGAAAATATTCTACAAATACATTAGAAGCAAGCAGGAGACCAAGGACTGGGTAGATCTGTAACTAAATGAAGGGGGGAAAACAAGAACAATAAACGTGGAAATGGCATAGGTACTTAATGACTTCTTTGGTGTTTGGACACCTAACATAGAAAATGACAGTGAAAATGGAATAGGTTCAGATGATAAAATAAGGAAATAACAAGTTAAAAGTTAGATGGAAAAGGCAGGTGTCTTCAAGTCACCAGGGCCTGACGAAATGCATCCTAGAGTACTCTGAAGGAAGTGATTGAGCAGATATCTGAGCCATTAGCTATTAGCTTTTAAAAATGATGGGAGTCAGGGAAGATTTTGGAACACTGGAAAGAGCACATATAGTGCCTATCTATAAAAAGGGATATAAGGGAAACCTAGACTATTATAGACCAGTAAGCTTATCTTCTGTACCAGGTAAGATAATGGAGCATATAATTAAGGATTCAATTTGCAAATGTGTAGAAGATAATGAAGTGATAAATGATAATCAGCATGGATTTGTCAAAAACAAAATATGTCAAACCAACCTGTTAGCTTTCTTTCACAAGGTAACAAGCACTGTGGAAGGGGGGAGGAAGTAGATGTGGTATATCTAGACGTTAGTACAGCTTTTGATATAATCTCGCATAATCTTCTCATTAAGAAACTAGGGGAAAATAAACTAGATGGAGGTACTATACAGTGGATGCATAACTGGTTGGAAAACAATTTCAGAGAGTAGTAATGAATGGTTTACAGTGATGCTGTAAGGGCATAACAAGTCGGGTACTGCAGGGAACAGTTCTGGGTCCGGTTCTTTTCCATGTCTTCATCAACAATTTAGATCATGGCACAGAGAGTATACTTATTAAGTTTGCAGATTATAGCAAATTGGAAGGGGTTGTAAGTCTTTGGAGAATTGGATAAAAATCCAAAATGATCTGGAAACCTGGAGAAAAGGATGATTAGGGGTCTTGAAAACATGACCTATAAGGGACAACTGTAAGAGCAAGGTTTGTTCAGTCTGAATAAGAGAAGACTGAGGGGGGACATGATAACAATTTTCAAATACCTAGAAGGTTCTTACAAGGAGGGAGAAAAAGTGTTCTCATTAACCTTTGAAGAAAAGAGGCAATGGACTTAAATTGCCGTAAGGGCAGTTTAGGTTGGACATTAGGAAAAATGTTTCAAAAAAGGCAAATGCAATGTTAGGTTATATTATCTGAAGTATAACATGCAAATCATGGTACGTGATAGCATTCCTCAACTTCCTTGTGAACTAAGTCTCAATTGGAGACTAAGACAAAACAAATCTTGTATCTTGTCAGGGGGTTAGACTAGCTCTCCTTCGTGTTCCCTTATAACTCTATGGCTCTATCATTCTATATTGTAAAGTCCTAGTGTAGACCAGGCCTTAGTCACACACAATTCTTTCGGCTCAATACAGAGGTAACTGAGTGAAATTTAGTGGGCCTGTGTTTTACAGGAGGACAGACTGGATGATCAAATGGTTGCTTCTGACCTTAAACTCTATGGATCTATTGATAAAAAAGTAGATCAGGCATTTCTATTTAATGTGTCTCAAAACATGAACAAGGGAACATTTAGTTAAATTGAAAGTCTGAACATATAACATTAAGAAAAGATAATTGCTAAAATAATTTCTATTTGGCCTGTGGAACTCCTAGCTATCAACATTATTGGAGGAAAGAGAATAGAAGAATGGGATTCACAAATGGATTGGCCATTGCAGGTGATGCTGGAAGCATCACCTGTAGTTAAGGCTGTCTGACACCTTCCATTAGATGACCTCATTTCCAGTTGCTTATAAGTTTGCCAAATTTTCTGTGTTTTTACTGAAATTTCCCATGCTGGGTGTCTGCTTTGAGAAGAATTGTTTTTTTGAAAGTTTCAGGCATTATAGTTCAGCCGATTTCTTGAATGAATCTAGGAGAAAGTATGTGTTACCCATGTTGAAAAATTCTCATTATTGTTCTAGCGAGGAGCCCTAGCACCTCCAAGCTTTACAGCAGATAAAAGTCAGATAACAGCTCCTGTCCCTCTGCCCTGAAATGCAAGAGGAGGGGGTGACAGTGTCTGTGCATTAACACACAGTTGGCTTCTGACATCTGCACTTAGTTCTTCCTCCAAGGGAGTATTGCATCCCTGGGGCCTGAGCAAAGCGTGGGTAGTGGTCTCAGAATTTGACCTTGTATTGCACATCTACTAACATCTTTCATCCTGAAGGATTCACTGTGCCACTAAAATGCACCACTTCGGGGCTGCAATCCATCAGGCGGGATGCGCAGGGGTGCACAGAAAAGAGTGAGATTTTGGCCAGTTATTCTTTAGCAAACTCATCACTTATGGCAAGGGGCCTGGGAAATTTAATGGTCGTGCAGAGCGGAAAGGACCACAGACTTACTCTCTATCCCACCACAACCACGTTGCACAGGGTTTGTCAATCAGTTGAGCTCCTCAGCAAGAGATGGGTACCTGTGAATTCTGAGACAGAAGTGTCCTCCATAGATAGCCCCCTCAGGTATCCATGACCCACACCTCTCTGAACCCAGCATCTGCAGCAGCATCCCACACAGAGAGACAACACGGGGATGTGCACCATTTATAATATAGCTCTATGTAATCCCAGTGGGGATCGCTCAGCCTCTAGAGAAGAAGGGAGGCTCTGAAAGAAAACAGGCTGTAGAGAAGCATGTCTCCGCTTCTGTGCTAATTATCCAGCGTTAGGTGTAAACAGTAATTAAGGAACCTTCCCAAAGGGAGATGAGAACTCTTGGGCTCTGTGGTGAGTCTGAGAGGAATTGGATGCTCTGTACGTTTGTGTGAATATATTTAAAAATTATAGTTGATGAGTAAGAAAACTAAGGATAATGCCTAACTCTCCTGAGGATCTGATATCCTGTAAATTCTCAGAACACATGTGTAGATTGTAGACAGAGAGACCTGGAGTAACTTGACTAAGAGGAGACACAAGTGCTTACAGCAAACACATGGGATCAGAGATCATAGAATCATAGAATCATAGAATATCAGAGTTGGAAGGGACCTCAAGAGGTCATCTAGTCCAACCCCCTGCTCAAAGCAGGACCAATTCCCAGCTAAATCATCCCAGCCAGGGCTTTGTCAAGCCGGGCCTTAAAAACCTCCAAGGAAGGAGACTCCACCACCTCCCTATGTAACGCATTCCAGTGTTTCACCACCCTCCTAGTGAAATAGTTTTTCCTGATATCCAACCTGGACCTCCCCCACTGCAACTTGAGACCATTGCTCCTTGTTCTGTCATCTGCCACCACTGAGAACAGCCGAGCTCCATCCTCTTTGGAACCCCCCTTCAGGTAGTTGAAGGCTGCTATCAAATCCCCCCTCATTCTTCTCTTCTGGAGTCTAAACAATCCCAGTTCCCTCAGCCTCTCCTCATAAGTCATGTGCTCCAGACCCCTAATCATTTTTGTTGCCCTCCGCTGGACTCTTTCCAATTTTTCCACATCCTTCTTGTAGTGTGGGGCCCAAAACTGGACACAGTATTCCAGATGAGGCCTCACCAATGTTGAATAAAGGGGAACGATCACGTCCCTCGATCTGCTGGCAATGCCCCTACTTATACAGCCCAAAATGCCGTTAGCCTTCTTGGCAACAAGAGCACACTGTTGACTCATATCCAGCTTCTAATCCACTGTGACCCCTAGGTCCTTTTCTGCAGAACTGCTACCTAGCCATTCGGTCCCTAGTCTGTAGCAGTGCATGGGATTCTTCCGTCCCAAGTGCAGGATTCTGCACTTGTCCTTGTTGAACCTCATCAGGTTTTTTTGGCCCAATCCTCTAATTTGTCTAGGTCCCTCTGTATCCGATCCCTACCCTCTAGTGTATCTACCACGCCTCCTAGTTTAGTGTCATCTGCAAACTTGCTGAGAGTGCAGTCCACACCATCCTCCAGATCATTAATAAAGATATTAAACAAAACCGGCCCCAGGACCGACCCTTGGGGCACTCCGCTTGAAACCAGCTGCCAACTAGACATGGAGCCATTGATCACTACCCGTTGAGCCCGACGATCTAGCCAGCTTTCTATCCACCTTACAGTCCATTCATCCAGCCCATACTTCTTTAACTTGGCGGCAAGAATACTGTGGGAGACCGTATCAAAAGCTTTGCTAAAGTCAAGGAATAACACATCCACTGCTTTCCCCTCATCCACAGAGCCAGTTATCTCATCATAGAAGGCAATTAGGTTAGTTAGGCACGACTTCCCCTTCGTGAATCCATGCTGACTGTTCCTGATCACTTTCCTCTCCTCTAAATGTTTCATAATTGTTTCCTTGAGGACCTGCTCCATGATTTTTCCAGGGACTGAGGTGAGGCTGACTGGCCTGTAGTTCCCCGGATCCTCCTTCTTCCCTTTTTAAAGATGGGCACTACATTAGCCTTTTTCCAGTCATCTGGGACCTCCCCCGATCGCCATGAGTTTTCAAAAATAATGGCTAATGGCTCTGCAATCTCACCCGCCAACTCCTTTAGCACCCTCGGATGCAGCGCATCTGGCCCCATGGACTTGTGCACGTCCAGTTTTTCTAAATAGTCCCGAACCACTTCTTTCTCCACAGAGGGTTGGTCACCTTCTCCCCATGCTGTACTGCCCAGTGCAGCAATCTGGGAGCTGACCTTGTGCGTGAAGACAGAGGCAAAAAAATCATTGAGTACATTAGCTTTTTCCACATCCTCGGTCACTAGGTTGCCTCCCTCATTCAGTAAGGGGCCCACACTTTCCTTGATTTTTTTCTTCTTGCTAACATACCTGAAGAAACCCTTCTTGTTACTCTTAACATCTCTTGCTAACTGCAACTCCAAGTGTGATTTGGCCTTCCTGATTTCACTCCTGCACGCATGAGCAATATTTTTATACTCCTCCCTGGTCATTTGTCCAAACTTCCACTTCTTGTAAGCTTCTTTTTTGCGTTTAAGATCAGCAAGGATTTCACTGTTTAGCCAAGCTGGTCGCCTGCCATATTTACTATTCTTTCTACACATCGGGATGGTTTGTTCCTGCAACCTCAATAAGGATTCTTTAAAATACAGCCAGCTCTCCTGGACCCCTTTGCCCTTCATGTTATTCTCCCAGGGGATCCTGCCCATCTGTTCCCTGAGGGAGTCAAAGTCTGCTTTTCTGAAGTCCAGGGTCCGTATTCTGCTGCCCTCCTTTCTTCCTTGTGTCAGGATCCTGAACTCGACCATCTCATGGTCACTGCCTCCCAGGTTCCCATCCACTTTTGCTTCCCCTACTAGTTCTTCCCTGTTTGTGAGCAGCAGGTCAAGAAAAGCTTTGCCCCTAGTTGGTTCCTCCAGCACTTGCACCAGGAAATTGTCCCCTACACTATCCAAAAATTTCCTGGATTGCCTGTGCACCGCTGTATTGCTCTCCCAGCAGATATCAGGGTGATTAAAGTCTCCCATGAGAACCAGGGCCTGCGATCTAGCAACTTCTGCTAGTTGCCAGAAGAAAGCCTCGTCCACCTCATCCCCCTGGTCTGGTGGTCTATAGCAGACTCCAACCACGACATCACCCTTGTTGCTCACACTTCTCAACTTTATCCAGAGATTCTCAGGTTTTTCTGCAGTTTCATACCGGAGCTCTGAGCAGTCATACTCGTCTCTTACATACAACGCAACTCCCTCAACTTTTCTGCCCTGCATGTCCTTCCTGAACAGTTTATATCCATCCATGACAGTACTCCAGTCATGTGAGTTATCCCACCAAGTCTCTGTTATTCCAATCACATCATAGTTCCCTGACTGTGCCAGGACTTCCAGTTCTCCCTGCTTGTTTCCCAGGCTTCTTGCATTTGTGTATAGGCACTTAAGATAACTCATCGATCGTCCCTCTTTCTCAGCATGAGACAGGAGTCCTCCCCTCTTGCGCTCTCCTGCTTGTGCTTCCTCCCAGGATCCCATTTCCCCACTTACCTCAGGGCTTTGGTCTCCTTCCCCCGGTGAACCTAGTTTAAAGCCCTCCTCACTAGGTTAGCCAGCCTGCTGGCGAAGATGCTCTTCCATCTCTTCGTTAGGTGGAGCCCGTCTCTGCCTAGCACTCCTTCTTCTTGGAACACCATCCCATGGTCGAAGAATCCAAAGCCTTCTCTCCGACACCACCTGCGTAGCCATTCGTTGACTTCCACGAATCGACGGTCTCTACCCCGGCCTTTTCCTTGCACAGGGAGGATGGACGAGAACACCACTTGCGCCTCAAACTCCTTTATCCTTCTTCCCAGAGCCACGTAGTCTGCAGTGATCCGCTCAAGGTCATTCTTGGCAGTATCATTGGTGCCCACGTGTAGAAGCAGGAAGGGGTAGCGATCTGAGGGCTTGATGAGTCTCGGCAGTCTCTCCGTCACATCTTGAATCCTAGCTCCTGGCAAGCAGCAGACCTCTCGGTTTTCCCGGTCGGGGCGGCAGATAGATTCCTCAGTCCCCCTGAGGAGGGAGTCCCCGACCACCACCACCCTCCTCCTCCTCTTGGGAGTGGTGGTCGTGGAACCCCCATCCCTAGGACAGTGCATCTTTTTCCCTCCAATCGGTGGAGTCTCCTTCTGCTCCCTTCCCTCAGATGAGTCATCTAGTCCACTCTCCACATTAGTACCTGTAGAGAGAACATGGAAACGATTGCTCACCTGTATGTCCATTGCTGGTGCATGGACGCTCCTCTTTCTTCTTCTGGAGGTCACATGCTGCCAAACCTCTTCACAATCCTTCTGTCCCTGCTGCGCCTGCTCTGGATCTTCAGAACATTGTGGCCATAGAAGTATCTCCTGACGTCTGTCCAGGAAATCTTCATTTTCCCTTATGCAACGCAGAGTCGACACTCGTTTCTCCAGCCCTCAAACCTTCTCTTCCAATATGGAGACCAGCTGGCACTTTGTACAGACAAAGTCGCTTCTGTCCTGTGGAAGAAAGACAAACATGGCACAACCTGTGCAGGTTACAACAGCTGTTCGCTCACCTTCCATATCACCGTCCTCTTAAGAGCTTCCTCAACTGTTGCAGGAACTACTCAGAGAAACCTGCAGTTGAAAGCCTCGGTGTGCTCTCCCCGCGCGAGCTCCCAGGCAAACTCCCGCTGTTAGCCTCTGCTGTTCGCCGCTCAGCTGGTTCGCTGCTGACTGCCCTTATATACCAGTCAGGCCCACTCAAGGCCCACCTGGAACAAAGCACTCCCAATTCACACTTTTCAAACAAACAAGCAAGCAATCAAGCACACGGTCAAACTGACCAACTGTCCCAGCAGCAGGCACTCAGATACTCACCAACACAGCCCCCCTAATGCAGCACTTAGCGTACCTCCTCTTGGACAGCTCCCAGGCAAACTCCCGCTGTTAGCCTCTGCTGTTCGCCGCTCAGCTGGTTCGCTGCTGACTGCCCTTATATACCAGTCAGGCCCACTCAAGGCCCACCTGGAACAAAGCACTCCCAATTCACACTTTTCAAACAAACAAGCAAGCAATCAAGCACACGGTCAAACTGACCAACTGTCCCAGCAGCAGGCACTCAGATACTCACCAACACAGCCCCCCTAATGCAGCACTTAGCGTACCTCCTCTTGGACAGCTCCCAGGCAAACTCCCGCTGTTAGCCTCTGCTGTTCGCCGTTCGATCAGTAATTCTCATCAGTAACTATTATCATACTGTGTAGCAGCTTTCATTGATGGATCTTCAAAACACCTAGCAAGGAAAAGTCATCATGAAACATCCCCATTTCAATGATCGGTAAACTGAGGCATGGGGAGACAAGGTCACATAGAGACAGACAGACAGAACTCAAGTGTCCTGACTTCCCTTCCATAACCACGGTTTCTCTATCAGTCAGTGACCACATGAAAACGTGGAAATGGACTCACAGTCTTTCAGTGCCTGTTCACTGGAGGGGGGAGGGGAATTACTTGGGTTGCAACTCTGAACTGGGGACCGCCGAGCCCTCTGGCATACCAATCTGGGCCCCTTCCCACACTGTGAGGCATTGACAAGCTGCAATCCTCTCAGGTCCTGCACTTACACAGCCATACACAGACAGGGACACACCCAGCTCCAGGTAAATGAATACTTTCACTAGCCATCCATGAAACAACAAACAACATCCTGTATTAAGTAAAACAATATAAAACAGTTTTATTAATTACAGAAAGATCGATTGTTTATGTGATTATCAGTAATAGTGTAAAGAACAAAGCTGAAATCTGAAAAATAAAAAATATCACAATCTAAGTTCTATACACTAGACAGGCTTTGAATCAAACAGTGTGTCACCCTGATGGTACAAACAATCCACTAGTCTTCCATAGACAGGCTAGAAATCCCTTCAGCCTGGGACCACAGCCCCAGTTCAGTTCCAGGTTCTAAGGTCTTTCGTGTTCTGTTGTTTGGGGAGTGAGGCCAAGTGATGATGTCGCTTCCACATTTTATAGTTTCTGCCATGTGGAGGGAGCTTCATTTTTCCAAGCAAAAGCCCCCAGCACAGTTAGTGGAAATGTACAGGCACAATATGGAGTCCAGTGAACAGAAGCTGGTCACATGCCCTTGTATCCTTTCAGAACATTAGGTACAAAAATGATATATGTATACAAATACATCACATATTTTATATACTTTATAAAAACTAACATCATAGTCAGATCACCATGGTAAATATGGGGGCGACTGGGTGTTGCTTTGGGGCACAGAATGTCACACCTCTCCCCTTACTTTACTGCAGGACTGTTAGTCACTGGCTGATGCAGAAGCAGTGTGTTCAAGGCCCTCTTTATTTTTTGACCATACAACTCCCAAGTGTTACAATCATTGTAGTGTTATCCACAGATGTTCCTCCAAACTTCTATGTACCTTTCAACACTTTGTAGATGAGCCTCAGGATCTCAAAAGGCAGCAAGTGTGCTTTCTGTGCAGTATTGTTAACCATTGTGTTTTTCCAACTAGTTGTAACTCAATACATATATTCATCAACACCATGAGGTGTTGTGCCTCCAGACAGCACACCAGGTATATTATAATTTCCCTACTGTGACAAGCTTTTAGCCTGTGAACAGGTGTTCTCTGAGAAGCAATAGTCATGTACGGCTTCTTGTTGATTACTTCTAGTACGTCCAAAAGCTTTCTCTCAAAATCATGCCTGTTTCACCTTTTCATAGGTTTACCATCAGTGCTAATTTTTTTTTGTCATAAGATTTACCATTAGCAACTAACTTTCCAAAATGATATTTACCAATACCATCAAATCTTTTATTACAGCTAGGCATTTCCAAGTATAATTATTACACCACGCCTTCTGCTTCGACAGTGTGATGAGGGCTAGACAAAATGGAAAGTGTTCTTACATTCTAAACTCATCAGGCTTTCCCTGTGATCCCCACTCATAACACTTTTCCTAGAGGGTTGTGATGGTGATCTGTGCTCTCTGGGCAAAGCGTTGTGCCTTCTCCCAGCAAATCATACCTGGCCTCGTTCTGTGTCTTACCAGGCCAGAGAATTTCCTCCTCCCCTCTGTCAGGTGGGTCATTAGCATTTTCACAGACAACTAGGTTCGACGGGGACAGGTGAGCAAAGCCCGCAGGTAAGTGGGGAACATGGAGACCGGGGAGATGGGTCGGAAACAAGAGGGAGTGTGGGCTATATTGGCAGAGAGAAAGGAGAGTCAGGACAAAACTGGGAGGAAAGATCAAACCAGTATCTTAGATGCCTATATACAAATGCGAGAAGTATGGGGAATAAGCAGGAAGAACTGGAAGTGCTAATAAATAAATACAACTATGACATTGTTGGCATCACTGAAACTTGGTGGGATAATACACATGATTGGAATGTTGGTGTGGATGAGTACAGCTTGCTCAAGAAGGATAGACAGGGGAAAAAGGGAGGAGGTGTTGCCTTATATATTAAAAATGTACACACTTGTACTGAGGTAGAGATGGACATAGGAGACGGAAGTGTTGAGAGTCTCTGGGTTAGGCTTAAAGGAGCAAAAAACAAGGGAGATGTCATGCTAGGAGTCTACTACAGGCCACCTAACCAGGTGGAAGAGGTGGATGGGGCTTTTTTCAAGCAACTAACAAAATCATCCAAAGCCCAAGATTTGGTGGTGATGGGGGACTTCAACTATCCGGATATATGTTGGGAAAATAACACAGCGGGGCACAGACTATCCAACAAATTCTTGGACTGCATTGGAGACAACTTTTTATTTCAGAAGGTTGAAAAAGCTACTAGGGGGGAAGCTGTTCTAGACTTGATTTTAACAAATAGGGAGGAACTCGTTGAGAATGTGAAAGTAGAAGGCAGCCTGGGTGAAAGTGATCATGAAATCATAGAGTTTGCAATTCTAAGGAAGGGTAGAAGGGAGAACAGCAAAATAGAGACAATGGATTTCAGGAAGGCAGATTTTGGGAAGCTCAGAGAGCTGATAGGTAAGGTCCCATGGGAATCAAGACTGAGGGGAAAAACAACTGAGGAGAGTTGGCAGTTTTTCAAAGGGACACTATTAAGGGCCCAAAAGCAAGCTATTCCGCTGGTTAGGAAAGATAGAAAATGTGGCAAAAGACCACCTTGGCTTAACCACGAGATCTTGCACGATCTAAAAAATAAAAAGGAGTCATATAAAAAATGGAAACTAGGACAGATTACAAAGGATGAATATAGGCAAACAACACAGGAATGCAGGGGCAAGATTAGAAAGGCAAAGGCACAAAATGAGCTCAAACTAGCTACGGGAATAAAAGGAAACAAGAAGACTTTTTATCAATACATTAGAAGCAAGAGGAAGACCAAAGACAGGGTAGGCCCACTGCTTAGTGAAGAGGGAGAAACAGTAACAGGAAACTTGGAAATAGCAGAGATGCTTAATGACTTCTTTGTTTCGGTCTTCACCGAGAAGTCTGAAGCAATGCCTAACATAGTGAATGCTAATGGGAAGGGGGTAGGTTTAGCGGATAAAATAAAACAAGAACAAGTTAAAAATCACTTAGAAAAGTTAGATGCCTGCAAGTCACCCGGGCCTGATGAAATGCATCCTAGAATACTCAAGGAGCTAATAGAGGAGGTATCTGAGCCTCTAGCTATTATCTTTGGAAAGTCATGGGAGACGGGAGAGATTCCAGAAGACTGGAAAAGGGCAAATATAGTGCCCATCTATAAAAAGGGAAATAAAAACAACCCAGGTAACTACAGACCAGTTAGTTTAACTTCTGTGCCAGGGAAGATAATGGAGCAAGTAATTAAGGAAATCATCTGCAAACACTTGGAAGGTGGTAAGGTGATAGGGACCAGCCAGCATGGATTTGTGAAGAACAAATCATGTCAAACCAATCTGATAGCTTTCTTTGATAGGATAACGAGCCTTGTGGATAAGGGTGAAGCGGTGGATGTGGTATACCTAGACTTTAGTAAGGCATTTGATACGGTCTCGCATGATATTCTTATCGATAAACTAGGCAAATACAATTTAGATGGGGCTACTATAAGGTGGGTGCATAACTGGCTGGATAACCGTACTCAGAGAGTTGTTATTAATGGTTCCCAATCCTGCTGGAAAGGCGTAACGAGTGGGGTTCCACAGGGGTCTGTTTTGGGACCGGGTCTGTTCAATATCTTCATCAACGACTTAAATATTGGCATAGAAAGTACGCTTATTAAGTTTGCGGATGATACCAAACTGGGAGGGATTGCAACTACTTTGGAGGACAGGGTCATAATTCAAAATGATCTGGACAAATTGGAGAAATGGTCTGAGTTAAACAGGATGAAGTTTAACAAAGACAAATGCAAAGTGCTCCACTTAGGAAGGAAAAATCAATTTCACACATACAGAAAAGACTGTCTAGGAAGGAGTACGGCAGAAAGGGATCTAGGGGTTATAGTAGACCACAAGCTAAATATGAGTCAACAGTGTGATGCTGTTGCAAAAAAAGCAAACATGATTCTGGGATGCATTAACAGGTGTGTTGTGAGCAAGACACGAGAAGTCATTCTTCCGCTCTACTCTGCTCTGGTTAGGCCTCAGCTGGAGTATTGTGTCCAGTTCTGGGCGCCGCATTTTAAAAAAGATGTGGAGAAATTGGAAAGGGTCCAAAGAAGAGCAACAAGAATGATTAAAGGTCTTGAGAACATGACCTATGAAGGAAGGCTGAAAGAACTGGGTTTGTTTAGTTTGGAAAAGAGAAGACTGAGAGGGGACATGATAGCAGTTTTCAGGTATCTAAAAGGGTGTCATAAGGAGGAGGGAGAGAACTTGTTCACCTTAGCCTCTAAGGATAGAACCAGAAACAATGGGTTTAAATTGCAGCAAGGGAGGTCTAGGTTGGACATTAGGAAAAAGTTCCTAACTGTCAGGGTGGTTAAACACTGGAACAAATTGCCTAGGGAGGTTGTGGAATCTCCGTCTCTGGAGATATTTAAGAGTAGGTTAGATAAATGTCTATCAGGGATGGTCTAGACAGTATTTGGTCCTGCCATGCGGGCAGGGGACTGGACTCGATGACCTCTCGAGGTCCCTTCCAGTCCTATAATCTATGAATCTATGAAAAAAACTATTTATTCAGTCAGATCTACATCCTCTCTTAAAGCTGGGGGGAGAGGTAGATATGCTGGAGGGTAGGGATATGGTCCAGAGTGACCTAGACAAATTGGAGGATTGGGCCAAAAGAAATGTGATGAGGTTCAACAAGGACAAGTCCTGAAATTAGAATGGAAGAATCCCATGCACCACTACAGTCTGGGGACCAACTGGCTAAGCAGTATTTCTGCAGAAAAGGACCTGGGGATTACAGTGGATGAGAAGTGCGATATGAATCAGCAGTGAGCCCTTGTTACCGAGAAGGCTAACAGCATATTGGTCTGTATTAATAGGAGCATTGCCAGAAGATCGAGGGAAGTGATTATTACCCCCTAATCGGCACTGGTGAGGCCACATCTGGAGTATTGTGTCCAGTTTTCAGCCTCCCCACTACAGAAAAGATGTGAACAAGTAGGAGAGAGTCCAGCAGAGGGCAATAAAATGATCAGGCAGTAGGGGCGCATGATGCATGACTTATGAGGAGAGGCTGAGAGAACTTGGCTTGTTTAGTCTGCAGAAGAGAAGAGTGAGGAGAGATTTGATAGTAGCCTTCAACTACCTGTAGGGGGATTACAAAGAGGGTGGAGCTCGGCTGTTATAAATGGTGGCAGATGACAGAAGAAGGAATAATGATCTCAAGTTGCACTGCGGCAGGTGTAGGTTGGATAATAGGAAACACTATTTCACTAGGAGGGTGGTGAAGCACTGGAATGGGTTACCTAGGGAGGTGGTGGAATCACCATCTTTAGAGGCTTTTCAGGCCTGGATTGACAAAGCCCTGTCTGGGATGATTTAGTTGGGGATTGGTTCTGCTTTGAGCAGGGGGTTGGACGAGATGACCTCCTGAGGTCACTTCCAACCTTAATCTGTGATTCTATGATTCTATAGAGACAGTTCATTTTCACAAGCACACCAGGAACCTGGATTGGGGTACCCACTGTCACCCCTCTCTCTATCCCCAAGAAGTCAGTTGTGTGACTGCTCCCCTCCAGTGATCAGTTACACAGTTCCCTTGCAAAACTTGAGTCACAGGCGGAGTGCCTGGATGGACAGATGCTGAATCAGCCATTTTGTCCTGGGCATCCTGTCTCAAGTGAACAGGGAGGAGACATTCCTGTACTCCCACTGTTCCTTTCCCAGATTCCCCCTCTGCCCTCCTCTCCAAGACAGATACCCTTTGGCTCTCTCTAGGGTGGGATCTGCCCCCTGTTCAGTTGTGAAGGGCTCACAGCTAACAGACTGGACAGCTGTCACACTGAGAGGTGCTCCTCCCCCTCCCTTCCTGAGGTGCTGTTGCCTCCTGCTGCAGTGTTAAAGGAACTCATACCCACCTCCCCGGTGGTTTCTAGGATTCCATCTCCCTTCTCTGTTCTCCCTTCTGGGACACATCTTCCAGTGCCCTCCCTTGAGCCTGCCGTGCCCTCACTCCTCCCCCTCCCTGGAGCCTCCTGCATGCCTCGACAGAGCTGGGAGCAGAAAGAGGGATGATGGGGGAGCGGCAGACGTAATACTTTGTCTCTTTAGCAATGTACATTGGAAAATTCTGGCTCCTTCTCAGGCTCAGGTTGGCCACACCTGTACCACCCAAACTGATAATAAAGCTTCCCAACACTCAGTTTGTATGTGCACTTGAGCCGAAGGCACAAGGATTTTTTGACGTCCTCTACTAGAAGCTCTATCATCTCTCCTGGCAGTGTCTTGTCTTCTTGCTCTATACCCTGCTAACTACAGAAACTTCTGCCCTGTATCTTCCCACCCAAGGTGTTCCCTGCAATTAATGATGACAGCCTTGATGTGCCTCATATGTGATTGTGTAGAGGATAATTTTACAAACCCAGTATGATAAGTGACAGGTGACTGAGGAGTTTCTGTGCTCAGGGTCGCAGCATTCACATGGCTTACGTGCTGCCTGTTTCCTTCCAGCACAGGGCATTTATTCCTCATATGGTCAGTGAAATTACAATGATAGCACCTGCTGGACTCTTCTGATTTAACAGGAGATACAAGTCGAGGATTAGAGGAATGGGGTAAAAGAGAACCATGTTTTCAAACAAATTTATACCCTTTTCTCTGTGGTTTATTCACAATACATGCTGTGTCTGCTCGAAATCAACTGCTAGAGAAGCCATTTCATCCATCTTTTTCACCTTTTTGTCCCATAGACACTGTTTTACATCAAATGTACATATGTTTAAGAAACACTCCTGAGCAACAAGGTCAAACATTCAATCAAACTTGTAACACCTTTGCTCCTTATACAGTTTCCCATCAGATCTTTCAGTTTGTTTACTTATTCCACATTACTCATACCAGCACCCCTCTTAAGATCCCTTGTATTTGCTTTGTGGTTTTTCCTCGCCTTCTGAGTCAGTTGGAGGCCACTTTGCCTCACTACACCGCTTGGTGTCACCCACAGTTAGGGAATTTGAAAGGCAACCCAAAGGGTGTGTCTCCGGACAGCAGTCCGGGTAAAGCAGTTGTCAGTTAGGGTCTCTAACCTGCAATCAGGCAAAGGAGCAAAATGTTTTGAGTCCAAGCCCTTCATCAGGGCAGGGCAGTAAAGAGTCTATGGCTTTGGCCTGTATTCAGGGTTGAGCAGCAAACAGTCAGTTATGAGCCCCTGGCCCTCAGTCAGGGCGGGTAGTAAAGGGTCTATGGCTTGGGCCTGTACCCAGGGCTGAGCAGAAAAGGAATCATTATTATCCCCAAGACCTCAGTCAGGGTGGGCAGCAAAAAGTCTATGGCCTCTATTCAGGGCCGAGCAGAAAAAGGGTCGGGCATCCTAGCTCCATTGGATGGTTGACAATTGCAGGCTCATTAGCCTAGAGAGGGGGGACTTCCACCCCAGGGCTGCAGTGGCAGGGGTAGAGAGATGTGGGCCTTCCTGACTCCATTGCATCCCAGCCCCAACAGTGGTGTGGAATTCCGCCACTGGGTCAGCTGGGAATCCAGCCAAAACACGGTGACTGGATCTCTGGCCACAACGCAATCAGACTAGGGTCTGCTGCTTCAGGCCACTTGCTACCCCCCTGTCGGTTGGCACCTGGCTCCCTAGGGGTTCCTCTGGTTCATCTGAGTAGAAGGCCAGAGGCAGTCCTAGTTGCAGACAGTAAGTAAACCACAAGAGGTACTTCT
This sequence comes from Chrysemys picta bellii, assembly GCF_011386835.1. Lineage (NCBI taxonomy): Eukaryota > Metazoa > Chordata > Testudines > Emydidae > Chrysemys > Chrysemys picta. The sequence goes on from NC_088791.1 coordinate 356,653,340, forward strand.
CAATGATGCTGCAAGCACTGGTGGATCATAAGGGTATGTTTCACCGTCATCAACGTGGGATGGCTGGGAAAGGTATATGACACTCGCATCTTCAGTCACTCTGGTCTGTTTTAACAGCTGCCAGAAGGAACTAACTTCCCAGACCAGAAAATTAACATTGGGGATGTTGAAATGCCTATAGTTATCCTTGGGGACCCAGCCTACCCCTTAATGCCATGGCTCATGAAGCCATACACAGGTACTCTGGACAGTAGTAAGGAGCACTTCAACTATAGGCTGAGCAAGTGCAGAATGGTGGTAGAATGTGCATTTGGACATTTAAAAGTGTGTTGGTGCAGTTTACTGACCAGATTAAACCTCAGTGAAGCCAATATTCCCATTGTTATTGCTGCTTGCTGTGCGCTTCACAATATCTGTGAGAGTAAGGGGGACACGTTTATGGCGGGGTGGGAGGTTGAGGCAAATCGCCTGGTGGCCTATTACACGCAGCCAGACACCAGGGCGATTAGAAGAGCACAGCAGGGTGTGCTGCACATCAGAGAAGCTTTGAAAACCAGTTTCATGACTGGCCAGGCTACGATGTGACAGTTCTGTTTGTTTCTCCTTGATGAAAATCTGCCCCTTGATTGACTCTACTTCTGTGTTAGCCAACCGATCTACCCCCTTCGATCACCACTTTCAGAGGCAATAAGGTCATTATTGTTTCCAAATCATGCATTCTTTATTAATTCATCACACAAATCGGGGTGTGATGGGGTCGGCGTTCCCCGCACTAGCCCAGACAGGGTTAGGCCCCAGGGGTTGACAGCGGAGGTTCCGCCTCCCTGGCAAGACTGGGCATGCTCCACGTGCTCTAGTAATATAAAGGGAGGGAGACTGGCTCATTCTGGGCTGGAGGCCGCAGGGGAAGGACCTGCCAAGGAAGCTCCTGCGGAGGGCCAGCCACAGCCTCTGACCACACCGGGAATTGCAGCCGTCCAGAGCTCACCTGCACCCTGGCGACTGTACGAGACCCTGGAGACGACTGGACCTGTCAAACACAGGGGAATCGACTTCTCATGGGAAACCGCACCACAGACTCAGGTAGGAAGTAACCCAGGGATTGTGTTGGAGTGGTACCTCCCACCCAGGGAAACTCAGGGTGTTTAGGCAGGACCTCCCCACGCTGAGTCAGTTGCAAGCAGCTACGGCACTGTTAGGGTCCTGGGTCGGGACCTGGTGGAGTCGGCTGGGCCCGGGTCCCCCTACTGGGGTAGCCACACCCCAATGCTATAGACTCTGGCCACTAGGCCACGCTACCCTGCACCAAAGGGTCACTTTATGGACTCCCACCGTTAGGTCACACTGCCCTGCAACAAAGTGAGCACTATAGACTCCAGCCGCTAGGCCATGCTGCCCTGCACCGCTCGGTGGCGCTATAGACTGTGACTGATTGTCCACACTGCCCTGGCCCCATGAGCGTGGACCATCACAGGGGGAAAACTCGCAAGGTAGCCTGGGAGGGGTGGGTGAGTAGGGAAGCACTGGGTGGGGTGGTGGAGGAGGGGAGGAGGGAAGGACAGAGCCACACTACAGTTCAAAATGTATTGAATACCAGCCTTCTGTTGCTTGAGCAATCCTCTGGGGTGCAGTGGCTGGGTGCCCGTAGCCTCCCCCTCCTTGCGTTCTTGCGTGTCTGTGTGAGGAGGATATGGAACTTGTGGAGGAGGGCAGGCAGTTATACAGGGGCTGAAGTGGCGGTCTGTGCTCCTGCTGCCTTTCCTGCAGCTCCATTAGGAGCCTGAGCATGTCAGTTTGCTCCCCCATTAGCCTCAGCATTGCATCCTGCCTCCTCTCAGTGTGCTCCTCCCTCATCTCATTGCGTTCATTTAATGCTGTCCTGGACTCTGCCATTGTTTGCCTCCACACATTCTGCTGAGCTCTTTCAGTGTGAGAGGACTTCATGAGCTCTGAGAACACCACATTTTTTTCGCCTTCTAATCTGCACTAGCCTCTGGGACGGAGACGATGGGGGGAGCATAGAAACATTTGCAGCTGCAGGAGGAAAAAAGGGAAGAGTAGCATTTAAAAAGATACATTTTAGAGAACAAAGGGAAGACTATTTCACACTGAATCAAGTCATTCACATTACATAGCACATGTGCTTTTGCTACAAGGTCGCATTTTGCCTCTTATATTGAGTGCCTACTGGTTTGGTGTGAGACATCACACATGCTTGGCTGGGCAACTGAATTCGGCTTGCAGGCAGCCATGGTAAGGCAAAGGGTTTCGGCTTCTTCAACCTTCATAACATGTGGGAATGGTTTAAAACAGCAGTGCTCTCAAGCAAAGCCCACTGGGTTTTAGGGTGAATGTGCAGCAGAATCCAACCCCCCCACACACCCAATTCTATGGGATGATCGCTTCACCCCCCTCACCCCGCATGGCTAGTATCTGGGAAGATCCCGGTCAGCCATGAACGGGCCTCCCCCCACTGTGCGGCTAACAGGGGGGATGATTTATTTTCATCCAAAGGCAAACAGCCAAAGCCTGGCCTATTTGCTGCAAGGTTTTATTCTGCAATGATTCCAGACTACTTGCTACTAGCTTGGCACGGTAAATTAATCATTAAACACACTTGCTTTTAAACCCTGTATTATATTTAGAAAGGTACACTTGGCTTCATGATCCGGGAGCCAGGCTTGGGAGGGTTGGGAGTGTATTGGCTCCTGGGTGATGAACAGTTCCTGGATGCCCGGAAGAAGGGATTCTCTGCTTGCCTGCTGTGCACTATCCTCAACCTCCTCCTCCTCCTCCTCCTCATCATCTTCCTCATCTTCAAACTCATCATACCTGTTGCATGAGACTCCCCACTTGCAGGTGTCCATGGACAGTGGTAGGGTACTGGTAGGGGCCACCCCCAGAATTTCAGACAGCTCATCATAGAACCAGCATGTACGGAGCTCTGTCCCAGAGTGACCATTTGCATCCTTTGTTTTTTTGTAGGCTCGCCTCAGCTCCTTAACTTTCATGTGGCACTACTGTTTGTCACTGTTGTAGCCTCTGTCCATCATGCCCTTGGAGATTTTGGCAAATATATTTCCATTTCATCTTTTGAAACAGAGTTCTGCCTGCATGGATTCTTTTCCCTATACAGTGATCAGATCCAGTACCTCCCATTCGGTCGATGCTGGAGATCTTTTGTGATTCTGGGACTCCATGGTCACTTGTGCTGATGAGCTCTGCATGGTCACCTGGCTGATCAGGTAGCCACGCTGGCCAAACAGGAAATGAAATTCAAAAGTTCGCGGGGCTTTTCCTGTCTACCTGGCCGGTGCATCTGAGTTGAGAGTGCTCTCCAGAGTGGTCACAATGGAGCACTCTGGGATGGCTCCCGGAGGCCAATCCCGTCGAATTGTGTGCACACTACCCCAAATTCGACCCAGCTAAACCCCTAGCTGGGGAGGAGTACAGAAATAGATTTTAAGAGCTTGTTCGTGTGGACGGGTGCAGGCTTAAATCGACCTAACACTGCTAAATTCGACCTAAAATCATAGTGTACAAGGGGGTTAGTCTCCTCTTCCAAGCAGAAAAATCCTAGCCTCTTTAATCTCTCTTCATATGGGACCCATTCAAAACCCCCAATCATTATAGTTGCCCTTCTCTGAACCTTTTCTAATGCGAGTATATCTTTTTTGAGATGAGGAGAACACATCTGTACACAGTATTCAAGATATGGGCATACCACAGATTTATATAAGGACAATAAGATATTCTCCATCATAGTTTCTATCCCAGTTTTCTGAAATCATCCACTCAATATGCAGCAGCATTCAAAAAAGCAAACAGAATGTTGGGAATCATCAAGAAAGGGATAGATAATAAGACAGAAAATATCATATTGCCTCTATATAAAGTCATGATATGCCCATCCCTTGAATACTGCATGCAGATATGGTCACCCCATCTCATAAAGCTATATTGGAATTAGAAAAGGTTCAGAAAAGGGCAACAAAAATTATTAGGGGTATAGAATGACTTCCGTATGAGGAGAGATTAATAAGACTGGGACTTTTCAGCTTGGAAAGGAGTCGACTCAGGGGGGATATGATAGAGGTCTAAAAATCCTGAGTGATATAGAGAAAGTAAATAAGGAAGTGTTTTTTATTCCGTCTCACAATAGAACAACAAGGGGCCACCAAATGAAATTAATAGGTAGCAGGTTTAAAACAAACACAAGAAAGTATTTTTTCATGCAACGTATTGTCAACCTCTGGAACTCCTTGCCAGAGGGTATTGTGAAGGCCTATACTATAATGGGGTTCAAAACAGAGCTAGATAGATTCATGGAAGATAGGTCCATCAATGTCTATTAGCCAGGATGGGCAGGAATGGTGTCCCTAGCCTCTGTTTTCCAGAAGCTGGGATTGGGTGACAGGGCATGGATCACTTGATGATAACACTGGTCTACAGCCAAAATGCTTCTGAAATAAATGTAGTCAAACTTTACTAATTCGGGGTCACTGAGAACGAAAATGATGCTTAAAAATGTTGATTGGCTCTAGTTTTCAAGATATGCTATTGCGTCAGTATATACGACCCTTGACTTGGGAATGGCGGAGGATAAGTGAGTTATAAAGGGAAGGGATCTCAATTTAAACCAGAAATGACTAAAATACATCTTTGACTGGATCTATGAATAAATCTATGACTGGGTTTGGACAGTACTTGCTTTTTAGGCAAAACAATGAATGATGCAATCTGAAGCTGGTATTGCATCATCCATGATATGAATTGCATCATGTTATTCCTAGAAGTCATGGATGATGCAATCATAACGAAGCTTACATTACTCTGCTGAACAAATTGCCCTATATCAGCTCTAGAAATCATACAGTATCGTGCTCTCTTATTTGTCAGTGTTTGATTTTGCAAAGGGACACATTTCTGTTTAGCCAAAGTGAGCAGAGATGCCTCGTACTTGTGTGAACTGCGCAGATAACTTCTGCTATGTTTGTGGTGAAGTGAGTTTTGCATCAAAAAGCACAGTATAACCACTATGGTTAAGAAAGCCTATCACCTTTATTTTGGCTGCAAAATTGGAGATCAGGACAAGAGATGGGCCCCGCACATATGCTGCAACACTTGTGCAACAAATCTTCACCAGTGGTTGAACAGGAAAAGGAAATCTATGCCTTTTGCAATGCCAATGATTTGGAGAGAGCCAACAGATCATACCAGCAATTGTTACTTCTGCATGGTGCCTCCAGTTGGGAAAGGTGTGTCAAAGAAGAAAAAGTGGACTGTGCATTATCCAAACATTCCATCAGCTATACGCCCAGTTCTGACCTGAACCATCAATGTCACAGGACCCACATTTTCTCCCATCCTCCTCCTCTGAACCACACCTCATAACACAAGGTGAACTGAATGACCTTGTCAGGGATTTGGAACTACCCAAGAGTAAGGCAGAGCTGTTGGGCTCCAGACTACAGCAGTGGAATCTCCTGGCAGGTGATGTTAGGGTTTCCACGTTCCGTGACCGTCAAAAGGATCTTGTCCCATTCTTCTTCATGAAAGGTGATCTTGTAGCCTGCAACAACATCGATGGTGTGATGGCAGCCCACAACATCGTTCATGATCCAAATGAGTGGAGACTGTTCATTGATTCATCGGAGACGAGTCTTAAAAGTGTTTTACTGTATAATGGCAATGTTTTGCCATCAATTCCAGTTGGTCATGCAATCCATATGAAGGAAACCTATGACAATATGAAACAACTTTCAAGGTGCATAAACTATGACCAACATCAGTGGCAGCTTTGTGGCAATTTGAAGGTTGTTGCCCTCTTGCTTGGTCTGCAGACTGGATACACAAAGTACTCCTGTTTTCGCTGCGAATGGGATAGTCGTGCAAGAGATTCCCACTACATCAAGAAAGATTGGCCACTCCGACAGTCATTGGAGCCTGGGAGGAAAAGTGTTCAGCATCCACCACTTGTTGAATCAAGGAAGATTTTGTTACCACCCTTACACATCAAGCTGGGTCTGATGAAGAACTTTGTCAAGGCCATTGACAAAACACAAGCAGCTTTCAAGTACCTCCATGGAAAATTTCCAAGGTTAAGTGAAGCTAAGATAAAGGAAGGTGTCTTTGTTGGTCCTCAGATTTGTGAACTTCTTTGAGATGATGCATTTGACCATGCACTGCGTGGCAAGGAAAAGACGGCATGGAAAGCCTTCCAGTTAGTGGCAATAAAATTTCTCGGAAACAACAAGGCAGACAACTACAAGTTGTTGGTGGAAAACCTCCTCAAGGCATACAGAAGCCTTGGTTGCAACATGTCACTAAAGATACATTTTTTGCACTCTCATCTAGATTTTTTTCCACCGAACTGCGGAGCTGTGAGCGACAAGCACGGCGAGCGATTTCACCAGGACATTGCAACAATGGAGAAACATTATCAGTGCAAATGAGCCCATCAGTGCTTGCAGACTATTGCTGGACAGTGACAAGAGATGCTCCATTTAATGAATACAAGAGACAAGCCAAGAAGCGCCGAGTAGACACTGAATAGGACTAAACTATGTACATAATAGTTTTTTGCCTTTTGTTTCATAATAAATTTTATTTATATAACCCTTTTGATGATTTTTAAAGTGTTACATAAACAGGACAGGTGAAATATTATCATGTAAAGCGACCATAAACACATGAAAAGACCTAGGTTTACCATTTATGATTAAAACTCTACTATCTACACAATATACATAGACATAAAATGTAAACACTTAAATATCTTAGAAACAGTAGCCAATCAGTTGTTTTAATTGTCATATTTGAATTCAGCGCATCAAAATACATAATAAATAGCACATTTTATCTCTGAAGCAGACGACTTCTCAAAAATTGTAGACCAGTGTAACCTGTCCGTTCATTCCCTTTCGGGCACCTGCCATTGGCCACTGTCAGAGGACAGGATACTGGGCTTGATGGTCTGACACAGTATGTCCATTCTTATGTTCTTATCTTCATGGCAAATCCCAAAGGAATTTAGCCTCCTTAGAAACCGAATGCTGCCCTGATCGATCTCTGGGGATGTGCTTAAGAGGGTCTCGCTACTTCCTTTCAGTTGTGTCGGAGAACTAGCCTGGCCGTGGGGGATTTGCACTGCGGCAGTTGTAGAGGCAAAACATAACAGTTTCTCACACCTGGTTGGTGAGCAGTAGCGAGTCTCGGGCTCCGGTCTTCAGACAGGAGCTGAGCAACTTCTATAGAACGAGCAGGCACCGGCCCTGGGTCGGGGCAGAGTAACAAAGATTCAGTCCCTCCGGCCCTCGGGCAGGAGCTGAGGAAAAATTTATATTCAGCAAGACCAGGCCCTGGGTCTCTGGAACTCAACCATCTCATGGTCACTGCTGTTCCAATCACATCATAGTTCCTTGACTGTGCCAGGACTTCCAATTCTTCCTGCTTGTTTCCCAAGCTTCTTGCGTTCTTGTACATGAACCTAAGATAACAAGCTGATTGCCCTGCTTTCTCAGTATGAATCAGGAGGGTTCCCAACTCATAACATCCTCCTTGTGTTTCCTCCTGGTATTCTACTTCCCCACTTACCTCTGGGCTTAGGTCCCCATCCCTCGGTGTACCTAGTTTAAAGCCCTCCTCACTAGGTTAGCAAGGGTGTCTGCAAAGATGCTCCTTCCTCTCTTCGTTAGTTGGAGCCCATCTCTTCCTAGCAATCCTTCGTCCCAGAACAACATCCCATGTGGAAGAATCCAAAGCCCTCTCTCTGACACCATCTGCATAAACACGCATTCACCTCCACAATTCAATGGTTTCTACCTGGGCCTTTTCCTTCAACAGGGAGGATGGATGAGAACACGACTTGTGAGTCAAAGTTTTTTATCCTTCTTCCCAGAGCCACGTAGTCTGCAGTGATCTGCTCAAGGTAATTCTTGGCAGTACTATTGGTGCCCACGTGGAGAAGTAGGAAATGATGTGCTGCAAGGTATCAAATCAATGCAGTGTGTGATTCTACGGCCCTGATTATTGCCTTTTGGTAGAAGTACACTGGGGATAATAAATAATAATTTTCATGTAATGCATGTAGAGGTTGTGGTTCAGAGTGAGGAAGTGACTCTACTCTCCCAGTAGGAAGGTCACCCAGAGAATCCATGGCAGAGCTTGCACTCTTTGCTCTGAGCTCACTGTTGATGCTTTATCTATAACTCATTCACGTGGGTCAAATCCTCAGCTGCTGTAAGTGGGTGCAGCCCCATGGAAATCAGGGGAAAATCCCTCACTAGAGAAATAAAGGGAGAGAGAACATCACACCTCTTTGCTGTTGCATGGAACATATGAGCCAGGTCTGAGAGACACAAATGGATTGGCAGCTAGGGAATCATGGGCGATGTTCCTGGCTCAAGACACTTCCCCTTCTGGTGCCTTAGTTTTCCCATCTGTAAAAGGGGGATACCTCCTGGAAGTAGTGAACAATAGTCTGTAAAGCATCTACCTGTGGTTTCCATGTGACACCGTGCCACAGCTCTGGAAGGGGAGTGGGCTCCAGTGTGGGGGGGGAGATAAATCTTGGGACTACATAAGAACATTGGCATGCCCATATTGGGTAAGACCAATGCTCCATCTAGCCCAGTATCCTCTTTGCCGAGAGTGGCCAATGCCATGTGCCTCAGAAGGACTGAACAGAAAATGGAAATCATCAAGTGGTTCATGTCGCCCACACCCAGATTCTGGCAAACAAAGGCTAGAGACATCATCTCTGCTCATCCTGGCGAATTAGCCATTGATTGACCTTATCTAGCTCTTATTAGAACCCTGTTACAGTCTTGGCCTTCACAAGACCAGCGTTGCTCAATTTGACTGTGAATAAATACTTTATTTTTTTTTCTTTCAAAGCTGCTGCCCACAGTTCTTCTGTTATGTAAAGGAGTAAACAACATTTCCTTATTCATTCCCCCCCCCAAATAATGCATGATTTACAGACCTCATATTCCACCTTCATCATCTCTCTTTCAAGATGAAACATTCCAGACTTTTTAATGTCTCCTCATATGGAAAATGTTCCATACCCCTTATCATTTTTGTTGCCTTTAGCTCTGTCTTTTACAATGCCCCAAAAGAGCGATGAGAGAGAGGAAGTGTTGTTCAGCCCTTCAAAACCAAAGAGACTGGATGAGTCAGGAGAAGCTGGGGCAGAAGAGAGGCAAAAGGGTGGCAGAGGGGACTCTTCACGGGCAGGACTATGGCTGTAGCAGAAAGACAGACTCCAGTTAAAGAAGAAGCCATGAGTTGCAGGAGGGACAAAGTATGCTCCAGGGACTTGTGGACAATGAAATGGAAAACATAATCCCAACTATACATATAAAATGAGGGGGTCTAAGCTATCTGTTCCACTCAAGAAAGAGAGCTTGACTTCATTGTGCATAGTTCTCTGAAAACATCCACCCCTTGTGCATCACAGAATCAGTTAGAAAGTGAAAGATAATAAGACTGAAAATATCATATTACCTCTTTATAAATGCATGCTAAGACCACACCTAAAATACTGCCTACAGATCTGGTCTTCCCATCTCAAAAAGATATATTAGAATTGAAAAAGTTATGGAAACAGGGAACAGGAATGGTTAGGGGTATGGAACAATTACCATATGAGGAGAGATTAATAAGAATGGGTCTTTTCAACTTGGGAAAGAGACGACTAAGGGGGCATATGAGAGATGTCTATAAAATCATGAATGGTGTGGAGAACATAAATAAGGAAATGTTATTTACTCTTTGTCATAACACAAAAACTAGGGGTCATCAATGAAATTAATTAACATGTCTCTATCTCAAGAAAGGGAAAGGGAGATGGAAGGAAGAAATCAGCCCCTAAATGGTGAGGGAGGGGAGGCAAAAAAAACACCCCATGAGGTTCATCTAAGAACATGGGAAAATAGACAGCCCCTGGTTGGCAGCAGTATGGAAGGTGGAGGGGACACAAGTGAGTAGGACTTCTCTGCCCCTCTCCCCCGATAGTTCCTGTCTCTGCTCTGTAGCTGCGGCTAGGGCTTGGGGCAGCCTGAACTGAGGGCTTCTTCTGCCCCTGCTGCCAGGGCAGCTTGAGCTCTTCCCCTTCCCCAGCGGCTCCTACTGGGGCTGGAGGCTTGAACTCCTGCCAGCTGTAGCTGAGGCAGCCTGGGCTCGGGGCTTCTGGCCCTTTCTCCTGAGCTGCTCCACACAAATCACATGATGATTCCCATGTTCTGTTCATTCCCTCTGAAGCACCTGGCACTCGGCACTCTCAGAAGACAGGCTACGGGGCGACATTGACCATTGGTTTTATCCAGTTTTGCCATTCTGATCTTCTTAGCTAGACCCCAGATGTTTCTGCTTCCTGCTTCCTTCTGTAACAAACTATACCCCACTCTCCTCCTAGAGCCAAGATAGATCCCAGAAGTCCTGATGGGGTCTCTCTCTCCACAGAGTTAGTAACAATGTAAGAATAAACATTACAATTTTAACATTTACCAGTGTCCCTTAAGTGACTTGCCATAAGATGTGAGAACATACTGGTTTTAGAGATGACTGGATCGCAGATGACAAGGGGAGGGGAAGACAGGAGCAAGTGAGAGGGGCAGCACCTTGGGGAGAAGACACACAGCAGGGTTGAGGTTTGACAGAAGAGGTGAGGCAAGATTACAATTTTAGGGATCCAGCTATCAGCAATTAGAAAGGTCACAACCCAGTGTAGTGTACATACACTGACTCCCCAGTTCAACACATTGACACAGCACATTAAGGACAGGAAAGCTTTTAATCTCACCGTGCCTGTCCAGGAAGTGATTCAGGGAAGAGGCCCCAGCACCATGCACCAGCCAGCTCTGCACAGAGCTCAATCTGAGAGCCAGAGCACAAGGAGGAAACATTTAGGTCTCTCTATGAGTAAGGAGCTGGAGCAGCCTGCCCCGGATCTGTCTGGTCCTCACCCCGTAAATGATGGGGTGTAGCACAGGGGGCACCAGCGAGTACACACTGGCAATGAGAACGAGGAAGTGCAGTGGTACATTTTGGCCAAACCGGTACATGAGAGAGGAGAAAAAATCTGGAACGTACAAAGCTAAGATGGCACAAACATGAGAGATGCAGGTCCCAAAAGTTTTGAGCCGGGCATCCTTTGTGGGGAGGCGGAAGATGGCCCGGAGGATCTGAGTATAGGACACGACGATAAAAAACACATCCATTCCGATCACAGAGAGAAGATCAAACAGGCCATAGTAACTACTGATGCTGATGTCAGCGCAGGCCAGCTTCACCACAGCTATATGCCCACAACAGAAGTGGGGGATGATGTTGGTTCTGCAATATGGCCACTGCCTCGCCAGGAAGGGATAGGGTAATGTGACTATGACACTACGCAGCACCACGGCCAGGCCTATCTTGGCCACAACAGAGTTTGTCAGGATTGTGGAATATCTCAGAGGATTGCAGATGGCCATGTAGCGATCAAAAGCCATGGCCACGAGGATTCCAGACTCCATCCCTGAGAAGGAGTGAATGAAGTACATCTGGGTGAGGCAGGCACTGAAACTGATCTCCCTGGAATTGAACCAGAAGATGCTCAGCATTTTGGGAAGGGTGGATGTGGACATGACCAGGTCGCTGATGGCCAGCATGCAGAGGAAATAGAACATAGGCCCATGGAGGCTTGGCTCCCTCTTCACGATGAACAGGATGGTGAAGTTCCCCAACAAGGCTATGGTGTACATAGCACAGAAGGGAATGGAGATCCAGATATGGGCTGCCTCCAGGCCAGGAATGCCAAGTAGGATGAAGGTGGAGGGATTGGTGAAGTCGGTTGTGTTCGAATCCGACATGGAGTAGGGGAGAAAGAGTCCAACTCTGACTCATAAGGGTGTCTCCTGCATTTAGTATATGCTCCCCTGACTTTCTCTGTTTTCCCAGAATCTCGGGTGATGGTCGCAGTAGAAATGCCTGAATGGAGAGACAACGTTAATATGAGACCCTGCATTCAGTAGTGGAGGCTGTTCTCATAGGAGAAGCAGATTGTGCTGAGAGAAACATTCCAACTAGAACATAACTCAGGGAAAAGACCTGGGTGCCATTGATAGGAGCTCATGATAAACACTTGCTTATTCGCAGCAGTGGACAAAACAAAACAATGTTCAGATCACTAAGATATGGGATGGAGAATAACAGGTTCATGGTACGTGTTCAGTTTGGGTCAACCAATCTCTATTAAGGGTATAGTATGTGTAAAAGGAATTTCCAAGGCAGGCTTTGAGAATGGGGGAGCACAAGTGACAAAGATGAAAGCATATGATATAGGAGATAAAATAAAAAAGGAAACTGATTTACATTCAAATGGACAGTTCTGAAGCATTACTATAGATAGACACTAAGGCTTGGTCTACACTACCCCCCTAATTCGAACTAAGGTACGCAACTTCAGCTACGTGAATAACGTAGCTGAAGTTCGAAGTACCTTAGTTCGAATTAGTTCGAACTTACCTTGGTCCACACTCGGCAGGCAGGCTCCCCCGTCGACTCCGCGGTACTCCTCTCGGCGAGCTGGAGTACCGCAGTCGACGGCGAGCACTTCCGGGTTCGACTTATCACGTCCAGACTAGACGCGATAAGTCGAACCCAGAAGTTCGATTTCCAGCCGTCGAACTACCGGGTAAGTGTAGCCAAGGCCTTAGTGGTCCAAGAGGACTATTTCCCCAAAACTGAGGAAAATTATCAGCAGAACTGATTGGGAGGAAAAATGTAGACAGAAAAATATGAATGCATACTGGTAATTCTTTGATAACAGTTTATTAGATAGCAGAAAACTGATGATTCCACAGTTAACAAAGTAAACAGCTTTGGGTAAAAACCCAGATCAGTAGCAAAGTGAAGGCAGCAAATGTCGGGGGGAGGGGGAGAAGCAATATGTAACAAAGAGGAAAAAGGGAAAATAGATAGCCAAGAACAGAAATTGGAAATTAAGAAAATTCATAAGGGACGTTAAGATGTCAGGGAAAACTCACAAAAAGGAGTTTATTATGTATATTAACATCAAGAGAAATCCTGGAAAAGTTTTATGGCAATTCCTGTGTGAAATGTAAAGTATTAAAAAATAAAGTGAAAGTTTTTGTTTGTTTGTTTGTTTTTGTTTTTATAATAGAATTGACTAGGTTAAGAAACAATGGAAAAGCTGGTATGGGATTAGATAAAAAAAAAGTCTAGAAATGTAAATAATGCCAGTCACCAACATGGTTTATGCAAAACAGATCTTGTCAAATAAACCTGATTTCATCCTTTTATGAGAGTACACATTGGTTGATCAAGGGTACACATTTGGTGGATCAAGGGTACCACGCAGATGCAACGAACCTTGATTTCTCAGAGGCATTTGATTTAGTAGTGGAAAATACTGAGTTGGTGAGTTGGAGCAGGGGAAGGATTTTACCTTTGCACATAGGATTGGTGAAATAAACTGCATCCAGTTCGGGGATCCACATTTGAAAAAAGATGTTGAAAACTTGGAGAGGGTGCAGGAACGAGCCACAAAAATTCTTGGAGGATAGAGAAAAAGCCGGACTGTTAGACTTGAAGGTACAGAGCCCTTAAATTATCAAAAATATGATCAAGTGGAGACTTTCATATGGAGAAAATCATGTAATCTACCAGGCAAAGGCTGAGCGAGTCCAAAGGGCTGGAAGCTGAAGCCAGGTAAATTCCAGCTTGAAATTAGGGCCAAATATTTAGCACTGATGGTGATTAACCATTGGGACACACTGAAAAGGGAAATGTTGGATTCTCTAATTCCCCCTGTTGGCAGATCCAGACTGGATGTTTTTCTGGAAGATCTGCTTGAAGGGTTGTTTACACTTAAAATGCTACAGCGGTGCTGCCGTAGCACTTTACTATAGACACTACTTACACAGATGGAAGGGTTCTCCCCTCAGCACAGGTAATCCCCGAGATGTGGTAGCTAGTTCTATGGAAGAATTCATCTCATACTGTCTACACCAGGGCACAGATTATCCAACAAGTTCTTGGAATGTCTTGGAGACAATTTTTTGGTCCAGGAGCTGGGGAAAGGTACTAGGAGAGAGGATGTTCTAGATTTTATTTTGACATATAAGGAGGAACTAGTTGAGAATTTGAAAGTGGAAGGCAGCTTGGGGGAAAGTGATCATGAAATGACAGAGTTCATGATTTTAAGGAATGGTAGGAGGGAGAACAGCAAAATAAAGACAATGGATTTCAAGAAGGCAGACTTGGACAAACTCAGAGAGTCGGTAGGTAAGATCTCATGGGAAGCAAGTCTAAGAGGAAAAACAATAGAAGACAGCTGGTAGTTTTTTAGAGAGACATAATTAAGGGCACCAAAGCAAACTATCCCACTGCAGAAAAGATAGGATGTATGGCAAGAGACCACAATGGCTTAACCAGGAGATCCTGAATGATCTAAAAAACAAAAAACGATCCTACAAAAAGTGGAAAAAAGGTCAAATTACTAAGGAGGAATATAAAAAAATACACCTGTACCCCTATATAACGCAACCCTATATAACACGAATTCGGTTATAATGTGGTAAAGCAGTGCTCTGGGAGGGGGGGGGGGGGGGGTTGCACACTCCGGTGGATCAAAGCAAGTTCGATATAACACAGTTTCACCTATAACGCGGTAAGATTTTTTGGCTTCCAAGGAGAGCGTTATATCGGGGTAGAGTGTAATACATATATATAGGGGCAAAATTAAAAAGGCCAAGGAATAAAATGAGATCAAAATAGCTAGAGACATAAAAGGTAGCAAGAAAATATTCTACAAATATATTAGAAGCAAGAGGAAGACCAAGGACAGAGTAGGCCCGTTACTCAATGAGGGGGGAAAGACAATAACAGAAAATGTGGAAATGGCAGAGGTGCTTAATGACTTTTTTGTTTCAGTTTTCACCGAGAAAGTTGTTGGTGTTTAGACTTCTAGCATAGAGAATGAAGGTGAAAGCGGGATAGGTTCAGATGCTAAAATAGGGAAAGAACAAGTTAAAAGTTACTTTGACAAGTTAGTTGTCTTCAAGTCACCAGGGCCTGACAAAAGGTATCTTAGTATACTCTGAAGGAACTGACTGAGGAGATATCTGAGCCATTAGCTATTATCTTTGACAAGTGATGGGAGTCAGGGAAGATTCCGGCAAACTGGAAAGGGCACATATAGTGCCTATCTATAAAAAGGGAAATAAGGGAAACCCAGGCAATTACAGACCAGTCAGCTTAACTTCTGTACTAGGTAAGATAATGGATCATATAATTAAAGAATCAATTTGCAAGATAATACGGTGATAAGTGACAGTCGTCAAACCAACCTGATAGCTTTCTTTGACAAGGTAACAAGCCCTGTGGATGGGGGGAGAAGTAGATGTGGTATATCTAGACATTAGTAGAACTTTTGATACAGTCTCGCATGACCTTCTCATTAAGAAACTAGGGGAAAACAACCTAGATGGAGGTACTATAAGGTGGATGCATAACTGGTTGAAAAACAATCCCAGAGAGTAGTAATGAATGGTTTACAGTGATGCTGTAAGGGCATAACAAGTGGGGTTCTGCAGGGATCAGTCTGGGTCCGGTTCTTTTCAATGTCTTCGTCAACAATTTAGATCATGGCACAGAGAGTACACTTATTAAGTTTGCAGATGAATCAAGCTCGGAGTGGTTCCAAGTCTTTGAAGAATCGGATAAACATGCAAAATGATCTGGAAAAACTGGAGAAAAGGATGATTGGGGTCTTGAAAACATGACCTATGAGGAAAGACTGAAAGAGCCTGGTTTGTTCAGTCTGAATAAGAGAAGACGGAGGGGGGACATGATAAAAGTTTTCAAATACCTAGAAGCTTGTTACAAGGAGGCAGAAAAAGTGTTCTCTTTAACCTTTGAAGAGAAGAGAAGAGGCAATGGACTTAAATTGCAGTAAGGGCAGTTTAGATTGGACATTAGGAAAAATGTTTCAAAAAATGCAAATGCAATGTTTGGTTATATTATCTGAAGTATAACATGCAAGTCATGGTACGTGATAGCATTCCTCAACTTCCTTGTGAACTAGGTCTCAACTGGAGACTAAGACAAAACAAATCCTGCATCTTTTCAGGGGCATAGACTAGCTATCCTTTGCGTTCTCTTATAACTCTCTGGCTCTATCATTCTATGATGTAAAATCCTAAGTGTAGACCAGGTCTTAGTCACACACAAGTTTTTCGGTTCAATCCAGAGGTAACAGAGTGAAATTTAATGGGCCTGTTTTTTACAGGAGGTCAGACTGGATGATCAAATTTAAAGTCTGAACATATAAGATTAAGAAAAGGTAATTGCTAACATAATTCCTATTGGCCTGTAGATCTCCTTGCTGCTAGGAGAAAATATGTGTTACCCATGTTGAAAAATTCTCATTATCGTTCTAGCGAGGAGCCCTAGCACCTCCAAGCTTTCCAGCAGATAAAAGTCAGATAACAGACCCTGTCCCTCTGCCCTGAAATGCAAGAGGAGGGGGTGACGGTGTCTGTGCATTAACAGACAGTTGGCTCCTGACATCTGTACTCAGTTCTTCCTCCAAGGGAGTTTTGCCTCACTGGGACCTGAGCAAAGTATAGGTGGTGGTCTCAGAATTTGGCCTTGTATTGCACATCTACTAACACCTTTCATCCTGAAGGATTCACTGTGCCACTGAAATGCACCACCTTGAGGCTGGAGTCCATCAGGTGGGATGCACAGGGGTGCACATAAAAGAGTGACATTTTGGTCAGTTATTCTTTAGCAAACTCATCACTTATTGCAAGGGCCCTGGGATTATTCCTGATTTTGCAGAGCAGAAAGGACCACAGACTTACTCTCTATCCCACCACAGCAACATTGCACAGTGTTTGTCGATCAGGTGAACTCCTCAGCAAGAGATGGGTACCTATGAATTCTGAGAAAGATGTGTCCTCCCTGGCAAGCTGCAGCAGCATCCCACCCTGAGAGACAACATGGGGATGTGCAACATTTATAATATAGCTCTGTGTAATCACAGTGGGGTTTGCTCAGCCTCTAGAGAAGAAGGGAGACTCTGAATGTAAATAGGTTGTAGACAAGCATGTCTTCGCTTCTGTGCTAATTATCCAGCTTTAGAAGTAAACAGTGATTAAGGGACCTTCCCAAAGGGAGATGAGAACTCTTGGGCTCTGTGCTCAGTCAGAGAGGAATTGGCTGCTCTGCACGTTTGTGTGCATATATTTAAAAATTATAGTTGATGAGTAAGAAAACTAGGGATAATGCCTAACTCTCCAGAGGATCTGATATCCTGTAAATTCTCAGGATAGATGGGTAGATAGTAGACAGAGAGTTCTGCAGAAATTTGACTAAAAGAAGACACAAGCAGTTAGAGCAAACACATAGGGCTGTCGCTAATGGATCAGAGATCAGTACTTCTCATCAGTAACTATCATTATACTGTGTAGCACCTTTCATTCATGGATCTTCAAAACATCTAGAAAAGGAAAGTCATCATGAAACATCCCCACTTCAATGATTGGTAAACTCATGCATGGCGAGACAAGACTTTTCCAAGGTTACATAGAGACGGACAGACAGAACCCAAATTTCCTGACTTCCCTTCCATAACCACAGTCTCTGTCAGTCAGTGACCACATGAAAATGGGGAAATGGACTCACAGTCTTTCAGGGCCTGTTCACTGGAGGGAGGGAACATGTAATAACATAAGAACATAAGAACGGCCGTACTGGGTCAGACCTAAGGTCCATCTAGCCCAGTATCCTGTCTACCAACAGTGGCCGATGCCACCGGCCCCAGAGGGAGTGAACCTAACAGGTAATGATCAAGTGATCTCTCTCCTGTCATCCATCTGCACCCTCTGACAGACAGAGTCTAGGGACACCATTCCTTACCCATCCCGGCTAATAGCCATTAATGAACTTAACCTCCATGAATTTATCCAGTTCTCTTTTAAACGCTGTTATAGTCCTAGCCTTCACAACCTCCTCAGGCAAGGAGTTCCACAAGTTGATTGTGCACTGTGTGAAGAAGAACTTCCTTTTATTTGTTTTAAACCTGCTGCCCATTAATTTCATTTGGTGGCCCCTAGTTCTTGTATTATGGGAATAAGTAAATAACTTTTCCTTATCTATGTTCTCCACATCACTCATGATTTTATATACCTCTATCATATCCCCCCTTAGTCTCCCTTTTCCAAGCTGAAAACTCCTAGCCTCTTTAATCTCTCCTCATATAGGACCCCCTTTTAATAATTCCTAATATTCTGATTGCTTTTTTGACTGCCTCTGCACACTGCGTGGAAGTCTTCGGAGAACTATCCACGATGACTCCAAGATCTTTTTCCTGATTTGTTGTAGCTAAATTAGTCCCCATCATATTGTATGTATACTTGGGGTTATTTTTCCCAAAATGCATTACTTTACATTTAGCCACATTAAATTTCATTTGCCACTTTGTTGCCCTATCACTTAGTTTCATGAGATGTTTTTGAAATTCTTCACAATCTGCTTCAGTGTTAACTATCTTGAGCAGTTTAGGATCATCTACAAATTTTGCCACCTCACTTTTTACCCCTCTCTCCAGATGGTTTATGAATAAGTTGAATGGGATTGGTCCTGGAAAGACCCTTGGGGAACACCACTAGTTACCCCTCTCCATTCTGAGAATTTACCATTTATTCCTACCCTTTGTTCTCTGTCTTTTAACCAGTTCTCAATCCATGAAAGGACCTTCCCTTTTATCCCATGACAACTTAATTTACGTAAGAGCCTTTGGTGAGGGTCCTTGTCAAAGGCTTTCTGGAAATCTAAGTACACTATGTCCACTGGATCCCCCTTGTCCACATGCTTGTTGACCCCTTCAAAGAACTCTAATAGATTAAAGGGGTAGCCGTGTTAGTCTGGATCTGTAAAAGCAGCAAAGAGTCCTGTGTCACCTTAGAGACTAACAGACGTGAGCTTTTGTGGGTGAATACCTACTTCTTTGGATGCTGCCTCTAATAGATTAGTAAGCCATGATTTCCCTTTACAGAAATCATGTTGACTTTTGCTCAACAATTTATGTTCTTCTATGTGTCTGACAATTTTATTCTTTACTATTGTTTCAACTAATTTGCCCGGTACGGACGTTAGACTTACCAGTCTGTAATTGCTGGGATCACCTGTAGATCCCTTTTTAAATATTATCGTTACATTAGCTACCTTCCAGTCATTGGGTTCAGAAGCCGATTTAAAGGATAGGTTACAAACCCTAGTTAATAGTTCCGCAACTTCTCATTTGAGTTATTTCAGAACTCTTGGGTGAATGCCATCTGGTCCCGGTGACTTGTTAATGTTAAGTTTATCAATTAATTCCAAAACCTCCTCTAGTGACACTTCAATCTGGGACAGTTCCTCAGATTTGTTACATACAAAAGCCGGCTCAGGTTTGGGAATCTCCCTAACATCCTCAGCTGTGAAGAGTGAAGCAAAGTTTCCATTTAGTTTCTCCGCATTGACTTTATCGTCTTTAAGCGCTTCTTTTGTATCTCAATCATCCAGGGGCCCCACTGGTTGTTTAGCAGGCTTCCTGCTTCTGATGTACTTAAAAGACATTTTGTTATTACCTGTGGAGTTTTTGGCTAGCCATTCTTCAAACTCCTCTTACTGCTTCTTTTACGTGGTTGTTAAGCCACGGTGGCTCTTTTTTAGTTCTTTTACTGTGTTTCTTACTTTGGGGTATACATTTAAGTTGGGCCTCTATTATGGTGTCTTTGAAAAGTGTCCATGCAGCTTGCAGGGATTTCACTCTAGTCACTGTACCTTTTAATTTCTGCTTAACTAACCTCCTCATTTTTGCACAGGTCCCCCTTTTGAAATTAAATGCCACAGTGTTGGGCTGTTGAAATGTTCTTCCCACCACAGGGATGTTGAAAACTATTGTATTATGGTCACTATTTCCAAGTGGTCCTGTTACAGTTACCTCTTGGTCCAGCTCCTGCGCTTCACTCAGGACTAAATCTAGAGTTACCTCTCCCCTTGTGGGTTCCCGTCCCAGCTGCTCCATGAAGCAGTCATTTAAAGTATTGAGAAATTTTATCTCTGCATTTCGTCCTGAAGTGAAGTGTCCCCAGTCAATATGGGGATAATTGAAATCCCCCACTATTATTGAGTTCTTAATTTTGATAGCCTCTCTAATTTCCCTTAGCATTTCATCGTCACTATCAGTGTCCTGATCAGGTGGTCGATAATAGATCCCTAATGTTATATTCTTATTAGAGCATGAAATTACTATCCATAGAGATTCTATGGAACATGTGGATTAATTTAAGATTTTTGCTTCATTTGATTCTACATTTTCTTTCCCATATAGTGCCACTCCCTCCTCCCCTGCACGACCTGTTCTGTCCTTCTGATATATTTTGCATCCCGGAATGATTGTGTCCCATTGATTGTCCTCAGTCCACCAGGTTTCTGTCATGCCTATTGTTGTCAGATGCTACCGGTGTGGTGCTCTGCTTTCTCCTATGTTGATATCACTCGGCTGCGTGCGTGTGTTCCCTCTGTGTGCTGCCCTAGCTCTGCAGATAGCTGACACAGCAAACCCGACGAGAACCCCCAATAACCACAGAGTCTAGTAAGATGCAAAGTCACATCAACTAGGTTTATTGCGACCTCGGACACAATTGCAGTTCCCCGTAGATTACTTAGTCTACTGGGCATACTACTAGTAGATGCCTCTTGGCAATGGACCCGGCTCAGTCAGTGGTGGGACTTTCCACTGCCCCCTCGTCCGGACAAAGACACCACCCCAGAGATGCATTCTTATACACAGGTACAAACAAGTTACACATCACTCCTGACGTATTGAGGTGCAACCCCTCTATGCAGCAAGGTACAACCCCTCTACGTAGTAAGGTGCCGCCTCTCACCTTGTACATGTTGGTTCAATCAAAACAACTCTATCCATCATTTTACCCTTTTGCCCCTGTCATTGGGATGGGTCGGCCTTTTCCATGTTATCTGTGGAATGTTCCGGTATAGTGTATCTTGGTACCATGTTTATACTGTAACTATGCTAAATGAATATATATTTATGCAACATTAGCCCTTTCCTTGCCAGCTTCTGTGAGCAGGGCCTGCCTCTGGCTCACAGCTTAGCTTTGCTTTATGTTAGCAAAGTCTTGACCATTACTTTAGTTCAGGCCTTAGGCCTCATACCTGGCCTCTGATACCAAGGTTTATATCTCAGGGCCTCCTCTTACTACATTCCCCCACTTTTTGTCTTTTTACGGGGAGGATGTTTACCCCTCATCCTGGAAAAGCATAATGCATGGACTAAAGATAACCCAGTGGGCTAAACACTGTTATGCGGTTACCTTCTTTTACTATCCATACACTCATGCCCCATCCGTCTGTTTAGTCTGCACATTCCCTCGTACGACTGGCAGACAGATTTTATTATTCAATTATTTTTTAGTCCCTTATGGTGGACCTGGGAATGTTAGGCCCGGGACCATGACTGAGGACTGTAGTATTATGATTGAGCCTTAGAGGCACTCCCAAATAATTAATATATATGAATTATATGGATATGGCATATATATTTTGAGTGTGTATGGGCATATATGTATACTATGTATGTGTACATATGATACCACCTTATATCCAAGCATAACCATGTTTTTCCAGTCCAGTGTTGTACTCCGGCCCTTTTACTTTGGTGACACAGATAGAAACACACTCCTATTAGGGCAATTCTAGTTATTACCTATCTTATCATTAGTAGTAGGCTGAGTGTTTTGAAATATTGGGATAGGGATTGTGATATTGTGTCCCACAGTGCTATGTATATGAAAAGTAAAACAGAAATTTCACTACCACTGAGGCCTTTATATATAAATATATTGTATTTAGTTACTACACAGTACTGTCCATTCATGTTATAGGTTACCCTTATGGCTGGTTGTCACCCTCTGGTTAGCTTCACTGGGCAGGAAATAGAAGTGGCTAGCTTTTCTGTTCCATTGGTTGCATGGCTCTGTGATACACCAGTAGTTGATGCAGATTCAGTTGTTTCTTATGGAGGCTGTCTTCCAGATAACCTGCTGAATGGACAGTAACTAATTTATCAAATATTGCTGTGTCAGGATTTAGTATTGGTACCCAGACACTGAACAAGATTGTTTTGAATAACGTGTGCCTTAGTTAGGATGCAGTGTCACTGACCCAAATTATGACTGGTATTAACAGGCAATTTGTTTACCCAATTTGTAGTTACTATGTAACTTTTTGTTTGTTTACCACTTTGTTTTTTCTTTGCCTTCACGTTGTTTGCTGCCATTTGTTTATTACTTTTTACCTGGGTGTTGGTTAAACAGTTTAGCAAGGTTATGCACATTGTAAATGTTGTACAGCAATAATACAATACAGCAATAAGACAACAGTACAACAATAATATAGTAGTACAGCAATAATGCAGTTGTTTTTACATAGTAACCAAGTTGAAGTTAAATGACGGCTTATCCTGGTCCAGCTAGTGTTTTTTAGCTGATTGTTAACTTAATTGTCCATATATGGTAGGTAGAGGTGTATTTAACCAGTCTCTTATTTATAAAGCACTTCATTTTTCTTTTCTTGATGCTTGGGGTTTTTTTCTCTATATACTGATATTTTCTGATGTCTTCAGGGTGTGATCTTTTCTGGTGTCTTTGGTCTGTGGGCTGCAACTTAAACAGCTAGTTAGTTAACATAATAAAGGGTTTTTGTTTGTTTGTTTTTGTTTTCAGTAACCCAAACTTAATACACAGTTTAACTTAGTTTGTTTACAATGTAATTAGAACAATGTAATAGGGACCAAGCCTTTTATAACACAAGCTATACTTTTGCAATTGTTGTATAAACATTCATTTTCATTTGAAGTGCATTACTAATATTTTTATACGAAATGTAATGCTTAACGGCTAAAATAAATGCTCACAATCTTCCATGAGAAGCTGTATTGCTTTCCCTTGGTGAACAATTTGTTTCAGCAAAAGAGTTAACAGAATTTTTACCAAGCGTTTTAGAGTTAATTTGCTTGTGATACCAATTTCAGTCTTGTTAACTGTTTAGAAGCACAACTTTAACAACCACTGCTTCCCATTAACATAACATAACAAAAGAAAAGCATAAAAAATTAAACCAACTATAAAATTTAACCAAAATAAATTTCAAATACAGTATTTTGAGGGTATTTGAGGGTATACTTTCATGATGCTTTGTTATGTTTGGGAGCCAAAGGTGGAAACCTGTTCAAATTGTTTGGTTAGCTTTCTGCATAAATTGTTATTTTAAAACATTTTGGTTATGATATCCGTATAACTATATTTAAAAGTGCAAACAAGTTTATAAAAAGCCCAAACAAGAAATTAACATTTTATTAATATTATCTTTAGCTTAATGTTGAGGTTTCCCCTTACATTTTTTCTTTGAATAACAAATAAAAAAAATCTTAAAAAACAAAACAAAACTGTGATTGATAAGAGAATTATTTTTGTATGCAATTGAATTATTTGTTGAGGCAAAAATATATGTACATATATTTGTAACTGAAACCTTTTTGAACTTTGCACAAAAAATTGGTGCTAATAATACTATGATTATACCCTAACCATGATTTTAAAATAGTGTGGTACCACATATACATAAATTTTAAAAGGGTATAAAATTGACTTTTGTTGCAACAAAATAAAAATAATAAAAAATAGTCACGTGACACACACAACATACAACACAAGATAACACACATGACATACAGGACAAACTTACAATTAAAAACAAATGGTGCCAGAATTCTATTAATAACTATACAAAATAAGGCAAACAAAAAAAATAAAAAGGGTTAAACATTTGAATAAACAAATTATTTCCTTATTTAAAATTTGTAACATAAATTGGTAAAAAATATATTACTATTTGCCAAATGCATTGTATTAATTTGGTAACAAGGAATTTTGCATTACTTTATATTTAACATTATTTTAAACCTCTGCTGTATGGAAATAAGAAAAGCCCATGTTTCAAATATTAGTGACTGGCTAGGATTAGAAGCAGAGAGTGCATTTCTGTTGCTTGGCAACCATATCTTCAAGAATGCATCAGCCCGAGCAGATTTCCCTTTTACGTTTCAAACAACATCCTGTATTAAGTAAAACAGTATAAAACAGACTTATTATTACAGAAAGATCGATTGTTTACGTGATTATAAGTAATAGTGTAAAGAACAAAGTTGAAATCTGAGAAATAAACAACATCACAATCTAAGTTCCATACACTAGACAGGTTTTGAATCAAACAGTGTGTCACCCTGATGGGACAAACGATCCACCAATCTTCCATACACAGGGTAGAAATCCCGTCATCCTGGGACCACAGCCCCAGTTCAGTCCCAGGTTCTAACGTCTTTCGTGTTGAGTTGTGGGGGAGTGAGGCCAAGTGATGATGTCGCTTCCACATGTTATAGCTTCTGCCATGTAGAGGGAGCTTCATTTTTCCAAGCAAAGGCCCCCAGCACAGTTAGTGGAAAAGTACAGGCACAAGATGGAGTTCAGTGTCCCAGGAGCTGGTCACATGCCCTTGGCTGCTTTCAGAACTTTAGGTACAAAAATGACTCTGTGGCTGCAGCTATGGCTCAGGGCAGCCTGAATTCTGCCATTCCACCCAGGCAGCCCAGGCTCTTCCCCTCCCCCAATGGCACCTACTGGGGTGGGAGGCTTGAACTCCTGCCAGATGAAGCTGAGGCAGCCCATGTTCAGGGCTTCTGCCCCCTTCTGCCAAGCTGCTCCACATGAATCACATCCTGATTGCCATGTTCTGTTCATTCCCTCTGAAGCACCTGGCACTGGGCACTCTCAGAAGACAGGCTACTGGGCTACACTGACCACTGGTTTTACCTAGTATGGCCATTCTGGTCTCTTATTTAGATTCCAGATGTATCTGACTCCTGCTCTAAGCCACTATACCCCACTCCCCTCCCAGAGCTGCGATAGATCCCAGGAGTCCTGACAGGGTCTCTCTCTCCACAGTGTTAGTAACAAATTGAGAATAAACAATAAATTTTAACAGGAATCTGTGCCCCTTAAGTGACTTCCCATAAGATGTGAGATCATAATTATTTTAGAGATGACTGGGTTGCAGCTGACTAGGGAGGGGAGACAGGAGCAAGTGACAGGGGCAGCACCTTGGGGAGAAGACACACAGCAGAGTAGAGGTTTGACAGAAGAGATGGGGCAAGCTTGCAATTTCAGGCACCCAGTTAAGATCAATTAGAAATGTGGCAACCCAATATAGTGTGCAAAGACTGATTCCCCAGTTCATCACATTGACACAGCCCAGTAAGGACAGGAAAGGGTTCAATGTCTCTCTGTCTGTCCAGTAAGTGATTCAGGGATGAGTCCCCTGAACATGGACCAGCCAGCTCTGCACAGAGCTCAATCTCAGAGCCAGAGCAACAGGAGAAAACATTTAGGTCTCTTTATGAGTAAAGAGCTGGAGCAGCCTGCCCCGGATCTGTTTGGTCCGCACCCCGTAAATGATGGGGTGTAACATCGGAGGCACCAGCTGGTACACAGTGGTAATGAGAATGAGGAAATGCAAGGGCACATTGTGGCCAAACCGCTGAATGAGAGAGGAGAATAAATCTGGGATGTACAAAGCTGAGATGGCACAAAGATGAGAGATGCAGGTCCCAAAAGTTTTGAGCCGGGCATCCTTTGTGGGGAGGCGGAAGATGGCCCGGAGGATCAGAGTATAGGACACAGAGATAAAAAATAAATCCATTCCGCTCACAGAGAGAAGATTAAACAGGCCATAGTAACTACTGATGTGGATGTCAGCGCAGGCCAGGTTCACCACAGCTATATGTGCACAATAGAAGTGGGGGATGACATTGGTTCTGCAATATGGCCACCGCATGGCCAGGAAGGGATAGGGTAATGTGATTATGCCACTGCGCAGCACCACGGCCAGGCCTATCTTGGCCACAACAGAGTTTTTCAGGATCCTGGAATATCTCAGAGGATTGCAGATGGCCACGTAGCGATCAAAAGCCATGGCCACAAGGATTCCAGACTCCATCTTTGAGAAGGAGTGAACAAAGTACATCTGAGTGAGGCAGGCACTGAAACTGATCTCCCTCGAATTGAACCAGAAGATGCACAGCATTTTGGGTACCGTGGATGTGGACATGACCAGGTCGCTGATGGCCAGCATGCAGAGGAAATAGAACATGGGCCCGTGGAGGCTGGGCTCCCTCTTCACGATGAACAGGATGGTGAAGTTCCCCAATACGGCTATGGAGTACATAGCACAGAAGGGAATGGAGATCCAGATATGGGCTGCCTCTAGGCCAGGAATGCCAAGTAGGATGAAGGTGGAGGGATTGCTGAAGTCGGTTGTGTTAGAATCTGACATGGTGTAGGAGAGAAAATGTCCAACTCTGAGGCATAAGGTGTCTCCTGCATGTACTGTATGTTCCCCTGACTTTCTGTGTGTTCCCAGGATTTCGGGTGATGGTCGTAGTACAAATGCCTGAATGGAGAGACAACGTTAATATGAGACACTACATGTACTAGTGGAGGTTGTTCTCATGGGAGAAGCAGATTGATCACTCTTCACACACTGAAAAATGACATTTTCATGATTCTGAGAAAATAAATGTGAACAATGACCCTACTAAATCCAATTCCATAATTTTATTCTGCTCCTTGCATTAATAATTTGTACACTTTGTGGTGGTGGGACCTTAAGAGGCACAAGCAGGAAACACAAGTGTGGATACTGCTTATCTATAATTGTTCCTTAATGCAATGCAAGCCTGGATAGGGAGTCCTTACTGAAGGAAGTTCCCCATTCATCCAGCTGCTGAAATTCAGAGAGGGCAAAAGAAAAAAAAATTTCGAAGACATGTGCTGTGAGAAACATCCCAACTAGAACATACCTCAGGGAAAAGACCTGGGTGCATTGATAATACCTCAAGAGAAACACCTGCTCATTTGCAGCAGTGGACAAAACAAAACAATGTTTAGCTCCCTAAGTTATGGGATGGAGAATAACATTTTCTGCATATGTGGTCAGTTTTGGTCACCCAGTCTCTATTAAGGACAGAAAAGTCTGGGACTCTTTAGTTTACACAAGAGACAACGATGAGAGCATATGATATAGAAGAGGAAAATAAAATTGAAACTGATTTACATTTAAATGGACAGTTCCCAACCATTATTATTGATTGACACTTAGTGCTCCAAGAGGAGTAATTCCCCAAAGTTGAGGAAAATTGTTAGCAGAACTGATTGGGGGGGAGAATGGAATTTAGAGAGAAAAATATGAATGAATATTGGTAATTATTTGATAACAGTTTATTTGATAGCAGAAAACTTATGATTTCACAGTTAACAAAGTGAACAACTTTGGGTAAACACTCAGTTTAGTGGTAAAGTGAAGGCAGCAATTAGAGGGAGGGAGGGAAGCAATATGTAACAAGGAGGAAAAAGAGAAAGTAGCTAGCCAAGAATAAAAATTGGAAGTTAAGAAAATTAGCAAATAACATTAAGACATCAGGAAAAACTCCATGTTTGGCAGGGCTATGGATCACAAAGAGGAGGTTATTAAGTATATTAAGAACAAATGAAATCCTAGAAAAGATTTATGTCAATTCCCGTGTTAAATGTAAAGTATTAAAAATAAAGGGAATGTGTTTTTTTAATAAAATAATTTATAAGGTTAAGAAAGGATGGAAAAGCTGGTATGGAATTAATTTAAAAAGTCTAGAAATGTAAGTAATGCCAATCATCATCAGGGTTTATAAAAAAAAAGAGATCTTCTCAAATAAACCTGATTTAATCCTTTTTTTGAGAGTACACATTAGTTGATGAAGGGTACACATCTGGAGGATCAAGGGAACAATGCAGATGCAATGTACTTCGATTTCTTAGAGGCATTTGATTTAGTAGTGGAAAATATTGAGTTCGTAAATTGGAGCAAAGGAAAGATTTTACCTCTGCACATGGGATTGGTGAAACAAACTGCACCCAGTTCTGGTGTCCACATGGAAAAAAAGATGTTGAAAACTTGGAGAGGGTGCAGAAAAGAGCCACAAAAGGTATTGGAGGATAGAGAAAAAACTGGATTGTTAGACTTGAACGTGTATATCTCTTTAACTTATCAAAAACATGATCAAGCGGAGACTTTCATGGGGAGAAAATCATGGGTAATATTGGGCTCTGTAATCTACCAGAGAGAGGCTGAGCAAGATCAAGGGGCTGGAATCTGAAGTCAGGCAAATTCCAGCTCGAAATTAGGGCCAAATATTTAGCATGAGGGTGATTAACCAATGTTTATTTCGGTTTTCACCAGGATGGTTGGTGGTGTTTGGACACCTAACATAGAGAAGGCCAGTGAAAATGGGGTAGGTTCAGATGTTAAAATAGGGAAAGAACAAGTTAAAAATTTATTGGATAAGTTAGATGTCTTCAAGTCACCAGGGCCTGACGAAATGCATCCAAGAGTACTCTGAAGGAACTGACTGAGGAGATATCTGAGCCATTAGCTCTTATCTTTGAAAAGTGATGGGAGACAGGGGAGATTCCAGAAGACTGGAAAAGAGCACATATAGTGCCTATCTATAAAGAGAGAGGAACCTTGAAAGGTCATTGAGTCCAGCCCCCTGACTTCACTAGCAGAACCAAATACTGATTTTGCCCCAGGTCCCTAAGTGGCCTCCTCGAGGATTGAACTCACAACCCTGGGTTTAACAAGCCACTGAGCTATCCCTCCCGCCGTGCTTCAAAGTGATGCTGAAAGGGCATAACAAGTGGGATTCTGCAGGGATCAATTCTGGATCCAGTTCTTTTCAATGTCTTCATCAATGATTTAGATCATGGCATAGAGAGTACACTTATTAAGTTTGCACATGATACTAAGTTGGGAGGGGTGCAAGTCTTTTTAGTATCGGATAAATATTCAAAATGATCTGGAAAAACTGGAGAAAAGGATGCTTAGGGGGCTTGAAAACACAACCTATGAGGGAAGATTGAAAGATCTAGGTTTGTTTAGTCTGAATAAGAGAACACTGAGGGGGGACATGATAATAATGTTCAAATACTGAAAAGGTTGTTACACGGAGGGAGAAAAACTATTCTCCTTAACCTCTGAAGAGAAGACAAGAAGCAATGGACTTAAACTGTAGCAAGGGAGGTTTAGGTTGGACACAAGGAAAAATGTTTCAAAAAAGGCAAATGCAATGTTAGGTTATATTAGCAAAAGTATAACATGCAAGTCATGGTACTACTACTCGGTGTGGGTTAGGTCTCAATTGGAGTTATGTGTCCAATTTTGCACACCAATTAACAGAAAGGATGTAGAGAACCTGGAAAAGATCCATAGGCAAGTAACAAATGTTATCGAAGGGATGGAATGTAAGCCAGACAAAGCCCTGAAATGCAAAGGAGGGTGTGACAGTGTCTATGCATTAACACACAGTTGGCTCCTGATGTCTCTACTCAGTTCTTGCTCCAAGGGGAGTTTTGCCTCACTGGGGCCTGAGCAAAGCACGGGACGTGGTCTCAGAATTTGGCCTTGTATTGCACATCAACTAACACCTTTCATCCTGAAGGATTCACTGTGCCACTGAAATGCACCACCTTGAGGCTGGAGTCCATCAGGCGGGATGCGCAGGGGTGCACAGAAAAGAGTGACATTTTGGCCAGTGATTCTTTAGTAAACTCAGCACTTACGGCAAGGGCCCTCAGATGTGTCATGATTGTGCAGAGCAGAAAGGACCACAGCCTTACCCTCTATCCCACCACACAAACGTTGCATAGGGTTTGTCGATCAGGTGAACTCCTCATCAAGAGATGGGTACCTGTGAATTCTGAGATGGAAGTGTCCTCCCTAGGAATTCTCCTCAGGTATCCGTGACCCATAGCTCTCTAAACCCAATATTTGCAGCATCTTCCAATTCCAAGAGCCAACAAACTGTGTGCACAGTTTATAATATAGCTCTGTTTAATCCCAGTGGGGTTCGCTCAACCTCTAGAGAATAAAGGAGGATCTGCATGTAAACAGGCTGTAGACAAGCAACTATCTACTTCTGTGCTAATTATCCAACGTTAGGAGTAAACAGTAATTAAGGAACCTTCCCAAAGGGAGATGAGAACTCTTGGGCTGTGTGCTGAGTCAGAGAGGAATTGGCTGCTCTGTACGTTTGTGTGTATGTATTTAAAAATTATAATTGATGAGAAAGAAAATTAGGGATAATGCCTAATTCTCAGGATAGATGGGTAGATAGTAGACAGAGAGATCTGGAGAAACTTGACAAAGAGGAGACACAAGCACTTACAGGAAACACATGGGGCTGTAGCTAAGGGATCAGAGATCAGTACTTCTCATCACTAACTATCATCATACTGTGTAGCACCTTTCATTGATGGATCTTCAAAACACCTAGCAAAGGAAAGACACTATGAACCATCTGCATTTCATTGATCAGTACACTGATGCATGTGGGGACCAAGGTCACACTAAGAATGACTGACAGAAGCCAAGTTTCCTGACTTCCTTTCCATAACCATGGTCTCTGTGTCAGTAAGTAACCACATGACAACAGGGAAATGGAAACATGGTCTTGCGGGGCCTGGTCACTGGGGGGGAGGGTGACAGAGTTCCCTGGGGTGCAACCTGGAATTGGGGACAGCCGAGCCCTCTGACATGCCAATCTGGGCCCCCTCACACTGTGAGGCTGTGATAAGCTGCAATACTCTCATATCTTGTGTTTACACAGCTATACAAAGACAGGGACACACATTGTTCCAGTTCCATGAATGATTTCAGATGCCATCCATGAAACAACAATAGAGAGGCTCCTGCCAGTTCGCCTCAGCTCCCCAGCCTAGGACCCAAGAGCTGTACCATGTTACCCTGGCCAAAAGCCTGCCCAGTATCAGTTTATTTCCCAGTTTGCCCCTCCCTCAATGTGGAGAGGACAATACAACAGCCTAAGGGACATGATTCAGACCCGGGTCTGGGTTTGCAGTGGGATAGCAAGTCTGGCTCAAACCAGGCAGGTACTGAAGTCCCAGGCTGCCAGGGCAGGAAAGCAGGGGCAGAAGTAGTCTTGGCACATTGGGTGGTAGCTCCCAAGGGGGGTTCTGTGATCCAACCCGTCCCAGTTATTATACCACGGCTTGTGTTAGAAAAGTTTGGTTTGTTCAATATCCGTTGTGTCTTTCAACTCCTTCCTAAACCTTAACATGTATTTAACTGCTGGTTTTCCTTTCCTTTCCCCACAGTGTCTCCTTCAGTAGGGATCTCAGTCTAAGGCCTGGTCTACACTAGTCGGTTATTTTGGAATTAGCAGAGTTTATTTGAAAAAAAAAAAAAAGATTCTGTCCACACGACCAAACCTTTTTTTTCCATTTCAAGAGCTCTTTAATCTGATTTCTGTACTCCACCTTGGCAAGTGGAGTAGCGCTTAAATTGAGATCGCAATCCCGGGTTAAAGGTATTGTGTACTCAATTCGACATTATTGGCCTCCGGGAGCTATCCCAGAAAACTCCCTTGCGACCGCTCTGGACAACACTCTGAACTCCGATGCACTAGCCAGGTGGGAAGGAAAAGCCCCGGGAACTTTTGAATTTCATTTCCTGTTTGCTCACCATCAGTAGAGGTGACCATCAGCACAGTCCACCATCACAGGTGACCATGCAGAGTCCACCATCACAAGAGATCACTTACAATAGCCATGTATGGCTTCTTGTTGATTACTCCAGCATGTACAAAAGCTTTCTCCCAAAATCATGCCTGTTTCACCTTTTCATAGGTTTCCCATCAGAACCAAATGTTTTTGTCATAAGATTTGCCATTAGCAACTAACTTTGCATTGTGAGATTTAACAATGACATGAAATCTTTTATCACAGGTAGGCATTTCCAAGTATTGTTATTGTGATGGTGCCACCCATAAGGCTTTATGGAAAAATGATTTTATAGGACTAGGACGTGTTTTATACATATGCTCTGTAATATATCTCTGTAAAGGTCATGATCTAGTGAATCTATTGATCCTATTTGTATGCATGTATCATTTTTGTATTGACTATTGGCTGCATACTCGTTTAATTCTAAGTAGGCTGTATTGAAGTAGTTGGTCAGCGTCCTAAGACTATTCTCAGTAAGTGCCCCATCAAGAAACACTTAAGCCAACAAGGAACTTGGCGACACCAATCCACATCTGGGCTTTCCCAGGAATGTGGCTTGGCTAGTAAGGAACTCAGTCATGCATACACATGTGACTTGCCCAGTTGACTCCAGAACTCCATCTTGGAGCTGGACTTTGCATACAAGAGAGGAGGGAGTCTCCACCCACAAGAGGAAGTCTATTTAAGCCAAGGGGAGACCCCCTCCATTTGTCTTCAACTGGCTAAAGAGAGAGCCTCACCACCCCCAAAGATACCTGAAAGAGACTGGAACAAAGGACAGTGTCTGCAAGGGGTGGGAGTGATTGCTGGACCCAGGCTAAAAGGAAATCAATCTGTAAAAGGGAGCATTCTGGAACTGGTGGGGCTCTTATCTATATTCAGTTTGATTAGACATAGGTTTGCGTGTTTTATTTTGTTTTGCTTGGTGACTTGCTTTGTTTTGTCTGTTACTACTTGAAACCACTTAAATCCTACTTTCTGTATTTAATAAAATCACTTTTTACTTATTAATTAATCCAGAGTATGTGTTAATACCTGGGTTGGCAAAGAGCTTTGTATATCTCTCTATCCGTGTTATAGAGGGCAAACAATTTATGAGTTTACCCTGTATATGCCTTATACAGGGTAAAACAGATTAATTTGCGTTTAGATTTCATTGGGAGTTGGGCATCTCAGTGTTGAAGACAAGAACACTGGAGACCACTCAGTTCCGGATTTGCAGATGAGCCCCAGCATGGTCTGAATGGGAGGTACTGGATCTCATCGCATGCTGGGGAGACGAGTCTGTTATGGCAGAACTATGTTCCAAAAAATGGAACCCAAATACGTCCACTAAAGTCTCCAGGGCCATGACGGAAAGAGGCTACTCCAGGGATACAGAGCAGTGTCGTACAAAAATCAAGGAGCTCAGGCAAGTGTACCAAAAAGCCAGGGAGGCGAACGGGTGCTCTGGGTCACAGCCCCATACATTCCGCTTCTACCATGAGCTGCATGCAATTATGGGGGGTGATGCCACCACTACCTCACCACTGTCTGTGGACTACTGCAAGGGGTGAGTTGAGAAGTGGAGTGGAGAAGGAACTTCTGGTGAGTTATAGCCTGATTGGAGCCAAGCGGTGGGCGACGGGGGAGGGAACCCAGCCGCTCTGAGCTGTTCGTGTTTAGTTTAAAGGGCTCATCCCTGCTCACAGCCTCATCGGAGCCACGTGGTGGGTGCGCGCTGTGTGCGTGTGTGTTCTGTGAAACAATCATCCCAGAGAGCCTGCAGGCCCTCCTTTTTTATGGCAAGCCCACCAGGCATTGCTTGCTATGGGAAAGGGGGCCCAGCAGTTTGAAAGCATTGAAATGAATGTAGAAGAAGCAGAACCCTGTATGCCCCTAGGCCGCCTGCAAGCTGAATTCTGTTGCCCGGCTGTGTGTGATTTCTCTCAGACCAGAGTTCCTGAAGATGGGAGCGTCATGCACTTTTCCCAGCCAACCCACGTTGATGACGGCGAAACATCCCTTGTGATCCACCAGTGCTTTCAGCACCACGGAAAAGTACCCCTTACGGTTTATGTCCTGGCCGCCCCCGTGTGCTGGGGCCAAGATAGGGATATGGGTTCCGTCTATAGCCCTGCCACAGTTAGGATAACCCCAGCGCATTAAAGCCATCCACAGTGGTCTGCACATTTACCAGAGCCACTGCCCTTGATAGGAGCTGGTCAATGATTGCGTTGGCTACTTGCAGCGCAGCAGCCCCTACAGTAGATTTGCCCACTCCAAACTGATTCCCGACTGATCGGTAGCTGTCGGGCGTTGCAAGCTTCCACAGTGCTATGGCCACTTGCTTCTCAGCTGTGAGGGCTGCTCTCATTTTGGTGTCTTTGCGCTTCAGGGCAGGGGACAGCAAGTCACAAAGTTCCATGAAAGTGGCCCTACGCATCTGAAAGTTTTGCAGCCACTGGGAATCATCACAGATCTGCAGCACGATGCGATCCCACGAGTCTGTGCTTGTTTCCTGGGCCCAGAATCAGCATTCCACAGCATGAAACTGGCCAAACGTCACCATGATCTCCCAGTCACCACATGCCGTGCTTCTAGGAACGTCTGTGTCCATGTCCTCCTCGGTATAGTAATCGTACTTTTGTCGCTTCCTTGCCCAGTTTTGCAGGTACTGCACATACTGGTGGATAATGTGTGAGGTATTTACAGTGGTCAAAACTGCAGTGGAGATCTGAGCGGGCTCCATGCTTGCTATGGCGCCTGCATGGGTAATCCAGGAAAAAGGGTGTGAAACGTAAGGGAGCTGTTCAGTTCAAGATGGCCAATAAAGGCAGTAAATGTTTGTCTTCTGTAGCTTTCACAGCGGCGGGAAGCTCGCTGGAGCTGCAAGAGCGGGACAGAAGAGTTTGCGGCGGAAGCTTTGCGGCTCATTTCACGATGGCAGAAAAATGGTGGGGAATTGTTGCCTTCTATAGCTTCCGTGGGAGCCCAGGACAGACAACATGGAGAAATTAGGTAGTGATGCAAGAGCGGGAGAACAGAGTTTGTGGTGGAAGCTGTGCTTCTTGGTTCACGGTAGCTGAAAAAAAGGCGGGAAATGGTTAGATAAAAGAGTAGATAGAAAGACGAGAGGACATGCGAGGTGGATTCATAGTACCAGGAGACTGGCGGGGCACTGTACTGCATCATCTCCTGGAAGTATGGTGTCTGCTGTAGCTTTCACGGAGGGAGGAGCGAGTGACGACACACACCCAGAAACACCCGCGAGAATGTTTTTGCCCCATCTTGCACTGAGAGCTTAACCCAGAATTCCAATGGGCAGCGGGGACTGCAGGAACTATGGGATAGCTTCCCACAGTGCATCGCTCTCACATTCAATGCTAGCCTCGGTACTGTGGACGCACTCTGTGGAATTCACGTGCTTTAGGGAGGACACATAGCACAGAATGTATAAAATCGCTTCCAAAAATTCAAATAGAATAAGTTCTAATTAATTTCGTACTATAGACGTACCCTAAGATCATCTTTGGGTTCTTGGTTTGCCAGTGTCCAGTGAGATAAAGATGTAAGCAGACTTCCCGTGCTGGCTAGGCCCCTCTGGAGCTGCTTCAAAACCCAGGGTATGGACATGCAAAAAATCCATCTCTTCTTCACCTTGGTCACTGACTACTGTGGAGCAAGAGTACCAAATACACTCTTTAGATTTTGAATATGTAAGTCCCAAGTGTTGCAAAACTGTAATTATAGTGTACCCACAGGTGTTCTTTTAAAGTTCTGTGTACCTTTTAATGCTGTGTAGATCAGCCCTCTTTGTATCTGTGCACATTGTTAACCATTCTGCTTTTCTAACTGGGGATATCTCAATAGAGATATTCATCAATGCCATGAGACACTGTTCCTCAGTTTCCAATTCCATACAGCAGACCAGGTTTATCATAGTTTCCCTGCTGTGATAAGCTTTGAGCCTGTTTACTGGTATTAGCTGAGAAGCAGTATCCCCTAGGGATTCTTGTTTACTACTCCTAGAGTTAGACCTGCAATAGAGGCTCCCTATGGGATGGGGAGCAAGCAGACTACGGACACAGTGTTGGTATATAATACTCTAAATGCTCTTTATTGATGACAAAAAAAGCCTTACTCACTCCACATTCACACCCCAAACATACTATTCCAGAGTCCAAAGGTCCGAATGGTCCTGATGGCCAGTCGAGATTCCCTCCGATCATAACTTCATAAGATACGGAGACCTGGTGAAAACCACATCTCTATCCACATGGGGCTCTGGATCAGTAAACGACTCTGATTTGTGGAAATCATAGGCAACCATTTATAGTCCATTCTGTCGTGTCATCGGTTCTTTGCCTTTGTTTCCTAGGACTTTTACCCACACAATTACAAAGAGACAATCGTGGGAGGGCTGCCAGGCTCCAAGGGGTGCCATTTCCTCCAATTCTTACACTATTTTATATCAGTCCCGCTGGTGTTGTTTCCTTTTCTGCATCAATGACCTATAACTTATTTAATGGATATATATATATCACAATATATATAGTGGACTTTTTCCATGGGCATAACCCTCGGTTGGGAAGCAGTACCAGTGAGGGCTAGCCAACATGCAAAGT
Source organism: Chrysemys picta bellii (assembly GCF_011386835.1). Classification (NCBI taxonomy): domain Eukaryota; kingdom Metazoa; phylum Chordata; order Testudines; family Emydidae; genus Chrysemys; species Chrysemys picta. Next base: position 356,689,701 of record NC_088791.1, read on the forward strand.
GACCTTACATCCTTACCTCTTGTCATAAACAGATAGTTTAGGGTTAATGCCTCTTTTACCTCTAAAGGTTTAATAAGTTCACCTAGCCTAGCTGACACCTGACCAGAGGAACCAATGGGAGGACAAGATGGTTCAAAGGGAAGGAGGGAAGTTCCCTTTGTCTGTCAGTTTTCACTTTGGACCGGAGTGGGAAAGTTCCAGAATTCAGCCTCTTATTAAGTAGTGAGTATTAGTGAAGGAAATAAATAGGTTTATGTTTATTTCTTTGTAACCTGTCTTGTGCAATTAGAAGAATAGTCAAATTGGGTATTTGGGTATTTTTTGTGTAAGTTTTTGCCCAGGGGAACATCCTCTGTGTTTGGAATCTGTTGTCTGTGAGAGTAGCTGGTATGCTAATCTCTCCCAGAGGTTTTTCTTTTACCTTTCTTTTCTTTAATTAAAAGCCTTTTTAATAACGTGATTGATTCTTCCTTGTTTTTACATCCAAGGGGTTAGATCTGGATCCACCAGCAGTTGGTGGGAGAAAGAAGGGGGGATGGTTAATTTCTCATTGCTTTAAGATCCAACCGGTTTGGATCTGTGTTCATCAGGGAATTGGTGAAGAGTCTCTCAAGGCTACCCAGGGAAGGGAATTAGTGCTTGGGAGTGGTGGCAGCCAGACCAGATCTAAGCTGTTAATTGAGCTTAGGGGTTCACATGCAGGTCCCCGACATCTGTACCCTAAAGTTCAGAGTGGGGAAGTGTAAACGTCCGGTGCGGGGGTCGGGCCCTTTCAGGGGCCGTCGGGGGCCAGGCCGCCTCACTACACGGCCTGGATCGGTCTCAGGGTTCCGCCCCTCTGGCAGGGACTAGGCCAAAGGTACACGGCCTCTGCAATGAGCTCCTGCTCTCCGTCAGGGTCCGGCAGTAACTCAGGCCCGGGCTCCGGTCCTCACTGCCGGAGCTGGGGATTACAAAGTCAGTCGAGCCCCCGCGCTAGCTCAGGGCGGGGCAATAAACAATAGTGCGGGTGCTCAGCTCCGTGGATCAGGAGCTGAGCCCTGACAAACTCAGGGCGTCCTAGGCCCTTATTCAGGGGAGGGCAACCCCCAATAGTCCAGGGCGCTCAGAACCTTCCTTCAGGCTGAGCAGTAAAGTCAGGGGTTCAGGCCCGGCCCTCAATCAGGGCGGGGCAGCACACAATAGTCCAGGGGGCTCAGAACCTTCCTTCAGGCTGAGCAGTAAAGTCAGGAGTTAAGGCCCGGCCCTCAGTCAGGGCGGGGCAGCACACAAGGGTTCACGGGGCTCAGAACCTTCCTGAGGGCTGAGCACACACACAATTAGTAGGCCCAGGCCCTTAGTCAGGGCGGGGCAACAAACAATAGTCCAGGGCTCAGGACCTTGCGTCAGGAGCTGAACACTAACAGAGTCAGTAAGCCCAGGCCCTTAGTCAGGGCGGGGCAACAAACAATAGTCCAGGGCTCAGGACCTTGTATCAGGGGCTGAGCAGTAACAGAGTCAGTAAGCCCAGGCCCTTAGTCAGGGCGGGCAACAAACAATAGTTCAGGGCTCAGGACCTTGTATCAGGAGCTGAGCAGTAACAGAGTCAGTAAGCCCAGGCCCTTAGTCAGGGCGGGCAACAAACAATAGTTCAGGGCTCAGGACCTTGTATCAGGAGCTGAGCAGTAACAGAGTCAGGACGCCCCTAAGCCCTTAGTCAGGGCGGGGCAACAAACAATAGTTCAAGGGGCTCGGGTCCGTGGATCAGGAGGTGAGCACTGGCAAACTCAGGACGCCCCAAGCCCTTAGTCAGGGCGGGGCAACAAACAATAGTCCAATTGCGATGCCGGAGCGCTGGCTGGAGGGGGAAGCTGCCACCCGTAAGTGGGGTGGCAGGGGGGACACAGGCCCACCCACTCCACTGTGTCCCAGCCCGGGGCCCTAAGAGCGGCAGTCAGTCTGCCGCTGTGTCGGTGGGGTCCTGACCGCAACACACCGACATTGGCTCCTCTGTTGTAGCCAGACTGGGGTCAGCTACCCCCGGGCTACTTTCCATTTCCCCCTCCATTGGTACCTGCTCATCGCTGGGCTCGGCAGCGGGGTCCCACACCATGGGTTCCTCAGCTCGCAGAGGGTCGTCTGGGTCAGGCTGCTCCTCCGGTCTCGGGTCAGGGGGGCGCTCGGGCTCCCCCTCGAGGTACCGTGCCCGGGGCAGGCTCGGCCACTCCACTTTGGGGTACCTTGCTCGGGGAAGGCTCGGCCAATCCGCATCGGGGTACCTGGCTCTGGGGAGGTCCGGTCGGCCGGCGTCCGGGTATCTGGCTCTGGGGAGGCTCGGTCCGTCCGCGTCCGGGTACCTGGCTCTGGGAAGGCTCAGTCTAGCCGGAGCTCGCACCGGCACGTCTGGCCTCTCCGGCCGCTGGGCTCCAACTGAGTGCTGGGGCCTGGCTTTTATACTTCCTGTCCCGCCCCTTGACTTCCGGGGGGCGGGAACAGGTGGCGGTGGCTCCGCCCACTTGGGTGCCAATTCAGGCTCCTCTCCCTCAGGGGCCGTCGGGGCCCAGGCCGGAGCTTTCTGTGCTCCCTTCTCCCTCCGTCCTTCCCTGGCCCTCCCCTGTTGCTGCTTGCTGCTCTCCTTGTTGCTGCCGCTGCTGCTGCGTGAGTGAGTGCGGAGGGGGGGGCCTTGCCGGCCTGCCCCCCCCCCTCGCCCTCGCCTCCGGAGGGAGAAGCATCGGCCCCCCAACGCCAACACCGATACCATCTGGGGGCCCACCTGCCTGCTTGCTTGCCTGCCTGGCCGGTTGCCCGTGGGCTTCGTGGCATCCTTCCGGGAGTTCTGGCTGGCCTGGCGGGGGCAGCGGCGCGCCTTTCCCTCGGCGCGGCGGTGGTGGGATGTGGGGAAGGTCCGCGCGCGGCTCTTCTGCCGGAACTACGCCCGGGGCGCCAGCCGGCGGCGAGATGCGCTGATAGGGCAGTTGGAGCGGGAGGTCTTGGAGCTGGAGAGGCGTCTGGCCTCCGGCCCCGAGGATCCACCCCTCTGTGCGGCGTACCGGGAGAAGCGGGAGGAGCTCCGGGCCCTGGAGGACCACCGGGCCCGGGGCGCGTTTGTTCGATCCCACATCCGTCTCCTTCGGGAGATGGATCGCGGCTCCCGCTTCTTCTACGCCCTGGAGAAACGGAGGGGGGCCAAACAGCATGTCACCTGCCTCCTGGCGGAGGACGGCGTCCCCCTCACAGATCCGGAGGAGATGCGTGGCAGGGCCAGGGCCTTCTACGCCGCTCTTTTCTCCCCGGATCCGACCGACGCCGAGGCCCGCAGGGTGCTCTGGACCGGGCTCCCGACGGTCAGCGCGGGCGACCGAGACCGGCTGGAGCTGCCTCTTTCTCTGGCCGAGTTCTCGGCAGCCCTCCGGCTCATGCCCACTAACAAATCTCCGGGCATGGACGGGCTGACCGTGGAGTTCTACCGCGTGTTCTGGGCAGGGCGGGGTCCTCCCTCTCTCGTGCAGGCGAGCCGTGCTCGCCCTGTTGCCGAAGAAAGGGGACCTCCGCGATTTACGAAATTGGCGTCCCGTCTCGCTCCTCAGCACGGACTATAAGGTCGTAGCGAAGGCCATCTCGCTGCGGCTGGGGTCCGTGCTGGCGGACGTGGTCCACCCCGACCAGACCTACACCGTCCCGGGCCGGAGCATCTTTGACAACCTGTACTTGGTCCGGGACCTGTTGGAGCTGGGACGTAGAGATGGTCTGTCGTTCGCCCTCCTGTCTCTGGACCAGGAGAAGGCGTTCGACAGGATGGACCACGGGTATCTCCTGGGCACTCTGCGGGCGTTCGGCTTCGGGCCCCAGTTTGTGGGCTTTCTCCAGGTGCTGTACGCTGAGGCGGAGTGTCTGGTCAAGCTCAACTGGACCCTGACCGAGCCGGTCAGCTTCGGGCGGGGAGTACGGCAAGGGTGCCCCCTCTCGGGCCAGCTGTACGCTCTGGCGATCGAGCCCTTCCTCTGCCTCCTCCGTCGGAGGTTGGCAGGGTTGGTGCTCCGGGAGCCGGAGCTGCGGCTGGTCCTGTCGGCGTACGCCGACGACGTGCTCCTCGTGGTCCAGGACCCAGCGGATCTGGTGCGGGTGGAGGCCTGCCAGGCCGTTTATTCGGCCGCCTCCTCCGCCCGGGTCAACTGGGTCAAGAGCTCTGGCCTGGTGGTCGGGGACGGTTGGCAGGCGGTCTCCCTCCCACCCGCGCTTCAAGCCATTCGGTGGAGCGCGGGTCCGCTGCTCTATCTAGGCGTTTATCTTTCCGCCACGCATCCTTCTCCGTCGGAGAACTGGTTGGATTTGGAGGCCAGGGTGCGTGGGCGGTTGCGGAGATGGACGGGACTACTCCGGTGTCTCTCCCTGCGGGGGAGGGCACTGGTGCTGAACCAGCTCATCCTGTCCATGCTCTGGCACCGGCTCAACACCCTGAGCCCGGCCCCGGAACTCCTAGCCAGGCTCCAGAGGATAGCCCTGGAGTTCTTCTGGCCTGGACTGCACTGGGTCTCTGCAGGGGTTTTGAGTCTTCCCCTGGAGGAGGGGGGACAGGGCCTGGTCTGCCTTCGTAGCCAGGTCCATGTCTTCCGCCTCCAGGCCCTGCAGAGGCTCCTTTACGGTGCGGGTAGTCCGGCATGGGGCACGTTAGCGCACGCCTTTCTCCGCCGCCTCCGAGGACTCCGATACGACCGGCAGCTCCTTTTTCTTCACCCGAGAGGTCTTCCGCGAGACCTCTCGGAGCTACCGGTCTTCTACCAGGACCTTCTCCGGACCTGGAAGCTTTTCTCGGCGACCAGGTCCACTGTGGCCACCGAGGGTGTGGATCTCCTCGCGGAGCCCCTGCTGCACAATCCCGATCTCCGTGTGCAGGTGGCGGAGTCACCCTCGGTGAGCCGGAGGTTGGTCCTGGCGGAAACCACCAGGGTCGGAGACCTCCTGGACTACACCAGAGGGGACTGGGTGGATCCCCGCGCGCTTGGTCGGCGCATGGGGCTCTCCACCCTCGCGACCCCTCTGCGTGTACTCCAGGAGGTGGGCGCTGCATTGTCACCTCTTGCTCTCGGCTTCCTGTGGCGGGCCCTGCGGGAGGGCGCTCCCCGCCCACCCCTCACCCCGGGCCCTCCGGACCTTTTTCTCGGGCCCTTGTTTCGTGAGCCCCCCCGGCTCCCCCGTTCCCATAATCCGAGCCGGCTGCACACTTTGCAGCTGGTCCGGTTTCGGACCGCGTCCAGAGACCACCTGTACACGCTCGTGCTCCACACGTTGCATCACCTCACCCTCGTGTCCCGCCCCAACACCAAGTGGAGGGACTATCTGCTACCTGTGGAGGGTGAGGAGCCCCGGTGGGCCAGCCTTTATTCCACCTTAGTTCCGAGGCCCGCCGGGGACATTGGTTGGCGGCTCCTTCATGGGGCCGTGAGCACGGGCGTGTACTTGGCGCGGTTCACCCCTATTCCTGAGGCCTGCCCATTTTGCGGCATTAGGGAGACCCTGGCGCACGCTTACCTTGAGTGCGCCAGGCTGCAGCCCCTTTTCCGGCTTCTCCAGAACCTCTTGTTGAGGTTCTGGCTACACTTTTCCCCGCACTTGTTTATTTATGCGCACCCTGTCCGTGGCCCCACTAAGTCGCGGGACCTCCTCGTCAACCTCTTCCTGGCCCTGGCCAAACTCACCATCTATAATACCAGGGAGAAGATGTTGGACGAGGGGGTGCTCTGCGACTGTGGGGCCTACTTTCATACCTCTTTGGTCTCACGTCTCCGGGCGGAGTTCCACTGGGCAGCGTCCGCTGGCTCCCTTGCCACCTTCGAGGAGCAGTGGGCGCTGTCCGGGGTTCTCTGCTCGGTGTCCCCATCTGGTTCCCTGATTTTAAACCTATGACCGTCACCTCGCTCCCTGTTTTTTTTTATTAGTTGTCCCACGTAATCATTTGGTACTGGGTCCAGTGGTCCCTCCCGCTAGTCTGGGGGAGGGGCCTTTCGTAGTGGGCGGCTGAGCCCGCCCACTTCCCGGTTCGCCAATACGGCCTCACTACAGGAAGGAACCCTGACACCTCTTCAGACCCTTGAATACCAAGTACTCAATGATGATCTTGAACTGAGATCCCTACTGAAGGGGACACTGAGGGGTAAGGAAAACCAGTAACTAAACATATGTAAGGTTCAGGAAGTAGTTGAAAGCTAAAATGCATTTTCAACCATATATATAGTGATTTATATATCCATTTAATATGTTATAGGTCACTGAGGCGTGGTATAAATGATGCATGCATGAAATGAAGCCACTCAGTGTAATATACATAGAATGACTCCCCAGATCATCACATTGACACAGCACAGTAAGGACAAGGAAGGGTTTGATCTGCGTCTGTCTGTCCAGTAAGTTTGTGACGAATTGGGACTATTCTTAATGTTTCCTCTGAATATTGTAGGGGTGGCTCAGTTTCCCCTATACATTTCTTAAGTCTCTAGGTGGTGGGATAAAGGCCAGTGTGCATAAATGGCCAACACTCAGTCTTCTGGCAACTAATGGCTGGGGCCCTTCCCCGCTTGTAAGGTGATAGCTAAAGGTGTTGTAGAACAAAGGAATGGGGTGACCTCCTGTCCTTGAAAGGAACAAAGGAGAGGAGAAGGGGCAGGAGGGGAAGTCAGTTTGGAGCTGGCTGGGGACGTGGACTGGGCACAAACGTGGGTGTCCGTCTGGCTCACTGCCCCCCAAAATGGACTCGGCTTAGGGGTCCTATTCTCTGTACCTACAAGCTCTGTTTTAGACCGTGTTCCTGTCGTCTAAATAAACCTTCTGTTTTACTGACTGGCTGAGAGTCATGGTGAATCGCAGGAAGCCAGGGGTGCAGGGGCTTGAGCAAGAGCACAAGGAGAAAATATTTAGGTCCCTTTATGAGTAAGGAGCTGGAGCAGCCTGTCCCGGATCTGTTTGGTCCGCACCCCGTAAATGATGGGGTTTAGCATGGGGGGCACCAGTTGGTACACACTGGTAATGAGAATAAGGAAATGTCGTGGCACATTGTGGCCAAACCGCTGAATGAGAGAGGAGAAAAAATCTGGGATGTACAAAGCTGAGATGGCACAAAGATGAGAGATGCAGGTCCCAAAAGTTTTGAGCCGGGCATCCTTTGTGGGGAGGCGGAAGATGGCCCGGAGGATCAGAGTATAGGACACGGTGATAAAAAACACATCCATTCCGATCACAGAGAGAAGATCAAACAGGCCATAGTAACTACTGATGCTGATGTCAGCACAGGCCAGCTTCACCACAGCTATATGCCCACAATAAAAGTGGGGGATGATGTTGGTTCTGCAATATGGCCATTGCCTCGCCAGGAAGGGATAGGGTAATGTGAGTATGCCACTTCGGAGCAGCACAGCTAGGCCTATCTTGGCCACAACAGAGTTTGTCAGAGTGGTGGAATATCTCAGAGGATTGCAGATGGCCACATAGCGATCAAAAGCCATGGCCACAAGGATTCCAGACTCCATCCCTGAGAAGGAGAGTACGAAGTACATCTGAGTGAGGCAGGCACTGAAACTGATCTCCCTCGAATTAAACCAGAAGATGCACAGCATTTTGGGTACAGTGGATGTGGACATGACCAGGTCAGTGATGGCCAGCATGCAGAGGAAATAGAACATGGGTCCCTGGAGGCTTGGCTCCCTCTTCACAATGAACAGGATGGTGAAGTTCCCCAAGACGGCTATGAAGTACATAGCACAAAAGGGAATGGAGATCCAGATATGGGCTGCCTCTAGGCCAGGAATGCCAAGTAGGATGAAGGTGGAGGGGTTGGTGAAGTCGGTTGTGTTAGAATCTGACATGGCGTAGGAGAGAAAGTGTCCAACTCTGAGACATAAGAGTGTCTCCTGCATGTACCATATGTTCCCCTGACTTTCTGTGTGTTCCCAGGGTCTCGGGTGATGGTCACAGTAGAAATGCCTGAATGGAGAAACAACATTAATATGAGACACTGCATGCACTAGTGGAGGCTGTTCTCATCGGAGAAGCAGATAGATCACTCTTCACACATGGAAAAATTACATTTTCATTATTCAGAGAAAATAACTATGAACAATGACCCTACTAAATGCAATTCGATAATTTTATTCTGCTACCTGCGTTAATAATTCCTGCACCTTATGTTGGGGGAAACTTAAGAGGCACCATCAGGAAACACACGTGTGGATAGTGTTTATCCCTCATTGTTTCTTAATGTAATGAGAGACAAGATAAGGAGTCCAATCTTAAGGGAGTTCCCTATTCATCCAGTTCAAAATCAGAGAGGGGAAAAAAACAAATTTTTGCCAAGACATGTGCTCAGAGAGACATCCCAACTAGAATATATCTCAGGGGAAAGAACTGAGCGCCATTGATAGCAGCTCAAGAGAAACACCTCCTCATTCGCAGCAGTGGACAAAACAAAACAATGTTCAGATCTCTAAGATATGGGATGGAGCAGAACATGTTTTGGATATTTGGTCAGTTTTGGTCTCACAGTCTCTATTAAGCATACAAGAGTCTGGGACTCTTTAGTTAGTTTGCACAAGAGACAAAGAAGGGAGCATATGATAGAGGAAAGGAAAATAAAAAATGAAACTGGATTACATTCAGATGGACAGTTCCCAACCAGTACTATTGATAGTGCTCCAAGAGGACTAATTCCCCAAAGCTGAGGAAAATCGTCAGCAAAACTTATTGTGAGGAAAAATTTAGACAGAAAAATATGAATGAATCTTGGTAGTTCTTTGATAACATTTTATTAGATAGTGAAAAACTAATGATTCCAGAATCAACAAAGTGAACAACTCTGGGTAAAAACTCAGTTTACTAGTAAAGTGAAGCAGCAATTAGAGGCTGAGAAGCAATATGTAACAAAGAGGAAAAAGGGAAAATAGTTAAGAAGAATAGAAATCGGAAGTTAAGAAAATTGATAAGGAATGTTAAGACATCAGGGAAAACTCCTTGTTTGGCGGGGTTATGGATTACAAAAAGGAGGTTATTATGTATAGTAAGAACAAAAGAAATCATAGAAAAATGTTATGTCATTTCCTGTGTTAAATTTAAAGAATTAAAAAATAAAGGGAAAGGTTTATTTATAAAAGAATTGACAAGATTAAGAAACAATGGAAAAGCTGGTGTGAGATTAGTTTAAAAAAAATCTAGAAATGTAAGTAATGCCAGTCACCAACAGGGTTTATGCAAAACAGATCTTGTCAAATAAACCTCATTTCATCTTTTTATGAGAGTTCAAATTGGTTGATCAAGGGTACACATTTGGTGGATCAAGAGAACAACACAGATGTAAAGAATCTTGATTTCTCAAAGGCATTTGATTTAGCAGAGGAAATCATTGAGTTGATGAGTAATGGGCTTTGTAATATACCACAGAAAGGCTGAGCAAGAGCGAAGGGCTCAAAGCCAAAGCCAAGGAAATTCCAGCTCGAAATTAGGGCCAAATATTTAGCAGTGAGGTTGATTAACCATTTTTTATTTTGGTTTTCACCAAGTTGGTTGGTGGTATTTGCACACTTAACATAGAGAATGCCAGTGAAAATGGGGTAGGTTCAGATGCTAAAATAGGGAGAGAACAAGTTAAAACTTACTTGGACAAGTTAGTTGTCTTCAATTCACCAGGGCCTGGCAAAATGCATCCTGGAATACTCTGAAGGAACTGACTGAGGAGATATCTGAGCCATTAGCTATTATCTTTGAAAAGTCATGGGAGATTCCGGAAGACTGGAAAAGACCACATATAGTGCCTATCTATGAAAAGGGAAATAAGGGAATCCCAGGCAATTACAGACCAGTCAGCTTAATTTATGTACCAGATAAGATTATGGAGCAAATAATTATGGAATCAATTTGCAAACATCTAGAAGATAGTAAAGTGATAAGTGATAGTCTGCATGGATTTGTCAAGAACAAATCATGTCAAACCAACCTCATAGCTTTCTTTGACAGTGTAACAAGCCCTGTGGATGGGGAGAAGCAGTAAATGTGGTATATGTAGACATTAGTACAGCTTTTGATACAGTCTCACATGACCTTCTTATTAAGAGTTTGCAATTCTAAGGAAGGGTAGAAGGGAGAACAGCAAAATAGAGACAATGGATTTCAGGAAGGCAGATTTTGGGAAGCTCAGAGAGCTGATAGGTAAGGTCCCATGGGAATCAAGACTGAGGGGAAAAACAACTGAGGACAGTTGGCAGTTTTTCAAAGGGACACTATTAAGGGCCCAACAGCAAGCCATTCCGCTGGTTAGGAAAGATAGAAAATGTGGCAAAAGACCACCTTAGCTTAACCACGAGATCTTGCATGATCTAAAAAATAAAAAGGAGTCATATAAAAAATGGAAACTAGGACAGATTACAAAGGATGAATATAGGCAAACAACACAGGAATGCAGGGGCAAGATTAGAAAGGCAAAGGCACAAAATGAGCTCAAACTAGCTACCGGAATAAAGGGAAACAAGAAGACTTTTTATCAATACATTAGATGCAAGAGGAAGACCAAAGACAGGGTAGGCCCACTGCTTAGTGAAGAGGGAGAAACAGTAAGAGGAAACTTGGAAATGGCAGAGATGCTTAATGACTTCTTTGTTTCGGTCTTCACCGAGAAGTCTGAAGGAATGCCTAACATAGTGAATGCTAATGGGAAGGGGGTAGGTTTAGCAGATAAAATAAAAAAAGAACAAGTTAAAAATCACTTAGAAAAGTTAGATGCCTGCAAGTCACCAGGGCCTGATGAAATGCATCCTAGAATACTCAAGGAGCTAATAGAGGAGGTATCTGAGCCTCTAGCTATTATCTTTGGAAAATCATGGGAGATGGGAGAGATTCCAGAAGACTGGAAAAGGGCAAATATATTGCCCATCTATAAGAAGGGAAATAAATACAACCCAGGAATCTACAGACCAGTTAGTTTAACTTCTGTGCCAGGGAAGATAATGGAGCAAGTAATTAAGGAAATCATCTGCAAACACTTGGAAGGTTGTAAGGTGATAGGAAACAGCCAGCATGGATTTGTGAAGAACAAATCATGTCAAACCAATCTGATAGCTTTCTTTGATAGGATAACGAGCCTTGTGGATAAGGGTGAAGCTGTGGATGTGGTATACCTAGACTTTAGTAAGGCATTTGATATGGTCTCGCATGATATTCTTATCAATAAACTAGGCAAATACAATTTAGATGGGGCTAGTATAAGGTGGGTGCATAACTGGCTGGATAACCATACTCAGAGAGTTGTTATTTATGGTTCCCAGTGCTGCTGGAAAGGCATAACGAGTGGGGTACCGCAGGGGTCTGTTTTGGGACCGGCTCTGTTCAATATCTTCATCAACGACTTAGATATTGGCATAGAAAGTACACTTATTAACCAAACTGGGAGGGATTGCAACTGCTTGGAGGACAGGATCATAATTCAAAATGATCTGGACAAATTCGAGAAATGGTCTGAGTTAAACAGGATTAAGTTTAACAAAGACAAATGCAAAGTGATCCACTTAGGAAGAAAAAAATCAGTTTCACACATACAGAATGGGAAGAGACTGTCTAGGAAAGAGTACGGCAGAAAGGGATCTAGGGGTTATAGTGGACCACAAGCTAAATATGAGTCAACAGTGTGATGCTGTTGCAAAAAAAGCAAACATGATTCTGGGATGTATTAATAGGTGTGTTGTGAGCAAGACACGAGAAGTCATTCTTCTGCTCTACTCTGCACTGGTTAGGCCTCAGCTGGAGTATTGTGTCCAGTTCTGGGTACCGCATTTTAAAAAAGATGTGGAGAAACTGGAAAGGGTCCAGAGAAAAGCAACAAGAATGATTAAAGGTCTTGAGAACATGACCCATGAAGGAAGGCTGAAAGAATTGGGTTTGTTTAGTTTGGAAAAGAGAAGACTGCGAGGGGACATGATAGCAGTTTTCAGGTATCTAAAAGGGTGTCATAAGGAGGAGGGAGAAAACTTGTTCACCTTAGCCTCCAAGGATAGAACAAGAAGCAATGGGCTTAAACTGCAGCAAGAGAGGTCTAGGTTGGACATTAGGAAAAAGTTCCTAACTGTCAGGGTGGTTAAACACTGGAATAAATTGCCTAGGGAGGTTGTGGAATCTCCATCTCTGGAGATATTTAAGAGTAGGTTAGATAAATGTCTATCAGGGATGGTCTAGACAGTATTTGGTCCTGCCATGCGGGCAGTGGACTGGACTCGATGACCTCTCAAGGTCCCTTCCAGTACTAGAATCTATGAATCTATAAACAAATTAGGGAAATACAAGCTAGATTGACCTACTATAAGGTGGATGCATAACTAGTTGTAAAACCGCTCCCAGAGAGTAGTTATCAATGGTTCACAGTGATGCTGGAAGGGCATAACAAGTAGGGTGTTGCAAGGATCAGTTCTGGGTCCCGTGCTTTTTAATATCTTCATCAATGATTTAGATCATGGCATAGAGAGTACACTTATTAAATTTGCAGATGATACTAAGTTGGGAGGGGTTGCAAGTTTTGGAGAATTGGATAAACATGCAAAATGTTCTGGAGAAACTGGAGAAAAGGATGATTAGGGGTTTTGAAAAGACGACCTATGAGGGAAGACTGAAAGATCTAGGTTTGTTTAGTCTGAATAAGAAAAGACTGAAGGGGGACATGATAACAATTTTCAAATACCGAAAAGCTTGTAACAATGAGGGAGAAAAACTGTTCTCCTTAACCTCTGAAGGGAAGACAAGAAGCAATGTAAAAAGTAAAAAACTTAAACTCCAGCAAGAATGGATTAGGTTGGACATTAGGAAAAATGTTTCAAAAAAGGCAAATGCAATGTTTGGTTATATTAGCAGAAATATCACATGCAAGTCATGGTACGTGATAGTATTCCTCTACTCGGTGTGGGTTAGGTCTCAATTGGAGTAATGTGTCCAATTTTGCACACCAATTAACAGAAAGGATGTAGAGAACCTGGAAAGGATCCATAGGCAAATAACAAATGTTATGCAAGGGATGGAATACAATCCGTATGAGCAAACCAAATAAACTAAGATGTTTACTTGGAAAAGAGGAGATTAATGGGGGACAGGATAGTGGTCTTCAAACATGTGAAAGGCTGCCATAAAAAGGTGGTGGAAAGTTATTCTGTCTTACCACAGAGGGGCAGGACAAGAGGCAATGGGTTCAAATTTCAGCATAGCAGATTTAAATTAAATTTCAGGAAAATCTTCCCAACTTTAACTACAGGAGACCAATGGAACAGACTCCCAGAGAAGTCATGGAAGCTCCCTCTATGGAGGTTTTCCATAGATGTGTGAATAGCCATCAGTCTTAGATGACTAAGACAAAACAAATCCTGCATCTTGTCAGGGGGATAAACTAGCTGTCCTTTGCGTCCACTTATAACTCCATGGCTCTATAATTCTATGATGTAAAATCTTAGTGTAGACCCGGCCTTAGTCACACACAAGTCTTTTGGCTCAATCCAGAGGTAACTGAGTGAAATTTAATGGGCCTGTGTTTTACAGGAGGACAGACTGGATGATCAAATGGTCCCTTCTGACCTGAAACCCTATGGATCTATTGATAAAGAAAGTAGATCAGGCATTTCTATTTAATGTGTCTCATAACATGAACAAGGGAACATTTAGTTAAATTGAAAGTCTGAACATATAACCTTGAGAAAAGGTAATTGCTACTGTAATTCATATTTGGCCGGTAGAACTCCTTGCTACCAATATTATTGGAGCAAAGAGCATAGAAAAATGGGCTTTACAAATGGATTGGCCATTGGAGGTGGTGCTGGTGGCATCACCTGTAGTTAAGGCTGTCTGACAACTTCCATTAGAAGACCTCTTTTTAAGTTGCTTATAAGTTTGCCAAATTTTACGTGTTTAGACTGAAAGTTCTCATGCTTGGTATCTGTTTCAATCAGAATTGTTTTTTTTCAAGTTTCAGGCATAACAGCCAACTTTTCGAATGAAGTTAGGAGAAAGTATGTGTTACCCATGTTTTAAAAAATCTCATTATTTTTCTAGTGAGGAGCACTAGCACTTCCAAGCTTTGCAGCAGATAAAAGTCAGGTAACAGCCCCTGTCCCTCTGTCCCATTAACAGACGGAGCCCTGAAACGCAAGAGGAGAGGGTGACAGTGTCTGTGCATTAGCACACAGTTGGCTCCTGATGTCTCTATTCAGTTCTTGCTCCAAGGGGAGATTTCCTCACTGGGGCCTGAGCAAAGCATGGGCTGTGGTCTCAGAATTTGGCCTTGTATTGCACATCTACTAACATCTTTCATCCTGAAGGATTCATTGAGCCACTGAAATCCACCACCTTGTGGCTGGGGGTCATCAGGTGGGATGTGCAGGAGTGCACAGAAAAGAGTGACATTTTGGCCAGTGATTCTTTAGCAAACTCACCACTTATGGCAAGGGCCCTGGCATGTTTCATGGTTGTGCATAGCGGAGAGCACCATAGATTTATTCTCTATCCCACCACACCCACGTTGTAGTGGGTTTGTCAATCAGGTGAGCTCCTCAGCAAGAGATGGGTACCTGTGAATTCTGAGACAGAAGTGTCTTCCCTGGGAATCCCCCTCAGGTAGCCGTGTTCCACACCTCTGTCACCCCAGCATCTGCAGCAGCATCCCACACCAAGAGCTGACACAGGGGTGTGTACAGTTTATAATATAACTCTGTGCAATCCCAATGGGGTTCACTCAGCCTCTAGAGAAGAGAGCATCTGAATGTAAACAGGCTGTAGGCAAGCATGTATCCACTTTTGTCCTAATTATCTATCTTTATGAGTAAACAGTAATTAAGGGACCTTCCCAAAGGGAGATGAGAACTCTTGGGCTCTGTGCTGAGTCAGAGAGGAATTGGCTGCTCTGTACGTTTGTGTGGATATATTTAATAATTATAGTTGATGAGTAAGAAAACTAGGGATAATGCCCAACTCTCCTGAGGATCTGATATCCTGTAAATTCTCAGGATAGATGGGTAGATAGCAGACAGAGAGATGTGGAGAAAGTTGACTGAGAGGAGACACAAGCACTTACAGCAAACACATAGGGCTGTCACTAAGGGATCAGAGATCAGTACTTCTCATCAGTAACTATCATCATACTGTGTAGCACCTTTCATTGAGTGATCTTCAAAATATCTACCAAAGGAAAGTCACTATGAACCATCCCCATTTCACTGATCAGTAAACTGAGCCACGGGGAGACATGACTTGTTCAAGGTCACATAGAGACAGACTGACAGAACACAGTGTCCTGACTTCCCTTCCATAACCACGGACTCTCTGTCAGTAAGTGACCACATGAGAGCAGGGAAATGGAAATACGGCCTTGCAGGGCCTGTTCACTGGGGTGGGGTGGTGACAGAATTCTCTGTGGTGCAACCTGGAACTGGGGACGGCTGAGACCTCTGGGATACCAATCTGGGCCCCCTCTCACACTGTGAGGCTGTGACAAGCTGCAAGAATCTCAGGTCTTGCACTTACACAGCTATACACAGACAGGGACACACCCAGCTGCATTTACATGAATGATTTCACTAGCCATCCATGAAACAACAATAGAGAGGCTCCAGCCAGTTCCCCTCAGCTCCCCGCCCTAGGACCCAAGAGCTGTACCATCTTGCCCTGGCCAAAAGTCTGACCAGTATACGTTTATTTTCCAGTCTGCTCCTCCCTCAGTGTGGAGAGGATAATGCATCAACCTGAGCAGATTTCCCTTTTACACTTCAAACAACATCCTGTACTAAGTAAAAAAATATATAAAACAGATTTATTAATTACAGAAAGATCAATTTTAAGTGATTATAAATAATAATGCAAAGAAATCTGAAAAATAAACAACATCACAATTTAAGTTTTATACACTAGACAGGCTTTGAATCAAACAGTCTGTCACCCTGATGGGACAAATCCAACAATCTTCCATGTACAGGCTAGAAACCCCTTCAGTCTGGGACCACAGCCCCAGTTCAATCCCAGGTCCTAACGTCTTTGGTGTTGAGTTTTTTGGGGAGTGAGGCCAAGTGACGATGTCGCTTCCACATTTAATAGCTTCTGCCATGTAGAGGGAGCTTCATATTTTCAAGCTAAAGCCCCCAGCACAGTTACTGGAAAAGTACAATATGGAGTCCAGTGTACAGGAGCTGGTCACATGCCCTTGTAAGCTCTCAGAACGTTAGGTACAAAAACAACATATGAATACAAATAGTGTAATCATATTCAGCAAATCAGACCTTTTCCATTGATATCTCACATGACATATATTAAATACTTTCTAAAAATCATATTAATAATCATATCACCATGGCAAATATGGGGGTGACTGGGTGTTGCTTTGGGGCACAGAATGTCACCTCTCCCCTTAGTTACTGCAGAAGTGTTATTCAGTGACTGATGCAGAAGCAGTGTGTTCAAGGCTCTCTTTACTTTTTCACCATACAACGCCAAAGTTGTAGGGTTATTCACAGGTGTTCTAGCAAACTTCTGTGTACCTTTCATCACTTTATAGATCAGCATAGTGATCACAAAAGTCAGCAAGTGTGTTTTCTATGCAGCATTGTTAAACATTGTGCTTTTCCAACTAGTTGTAACTCAATCCATATATTCATCAACGCCATGAGGTGTTGTGCCTCAGTTTCCTCATCCAGACAGCAGGCCAGGTTTATTATCATTTCCCTCCTGTGACAAGTTTTGAGCCTGTGAACAGGTTTTCTCTGAAAAGCAATAGACACATAAGGCTTCTCGTTGATTGCTCCTAGCATATCCAAACGCTTTCTCCCTAAATCATGCATGTCACCCACGAAAGCTTATGCTCCAGTACATCTGTTAGTCTTAAGGGTGCCACAGGACTCTCTGTTGCTTTTTAAGGAAAAGTTATTTACTTATTCCCATAATACAAGAACTAGGGGTCACCAAATGAAATTAATAGGCAGCAGGTTTAAAACAAATAAAAGGAAGTTCTTCTTCATGCAGCACACAGTCAACTTGTGGAACTCCTTACCTGAGGAGGTTGTGAAGGCTAGGACTAGAACAGCGTTTAAAAGAGAACTGGATAAATTCATGGTGGTTAAGTCTATTAATGGTTATTAGCCAGGATGGGTAAGGAATGGTGTCCTAACCTCTGTTTTTAAGAGGATGGAGATGGATGGCAGGAGAGAGATCACTTGATCATTGCCTGTTAGGTTCACTCCCTCTGGGGCACCTGGCATTGGCCACTGTCGGTAGACAGGATACTGGGCTAGATGGACCTTTGTTCTGACCCAGTACGGCCGTTCTTATGTTCTTATGTATGTTCTTATATTCTTATGTAAACCTGATATTCTATGATTCTGTGATTCTATGAGAGTTGGCATTGATATGTTGACAGAGTGGCAAAGCCCGATGCCAATTAGGATGGAAGAATCCGATGCACTTCTACAGGCTACAGGCTGGGGGCCAAATGGTTAAGCCTAATTCTCTGTGATTCTATGATTCTAAAAATACAGAGTTCATTTTCACAAGCACGTCAGGAACAAATTCCTGATAAATTGGGACCTGGATTGGGGTACCCTCTCTCACCCTCCAGGTGGTCAGTGACACTGTTCCCTATCAAAACTTGAGTCACAGGCCGAGTGCCTAGATGCCTAGATGCTGAATCAGCCATTCTGTCCTGGGCATCCTCTCCCAAGTGACCAGTGAGGAGACATTCCTGTACTCCCACTGTTCCTTTCCCATATTCCCCCTCTGCCCTCCTCCCCAAGACAGATACCCCTTGGCTCTCTAGGGTGGGATCTGCCCCCTGTTCAGTTGTGAAGGGCTCACAGCTAACAAACTGGACACCTGTCTCACTGAGAGGCGCTACTCCCCTCTCCCTTCCTGATGTGCTGTTGCTTCCTGCTGCAGTGTTAAATGAACTCATACCCACCTCCCCAGTGGTTTCTAGGATTCCATCTCCCTTCTCTGTGCCGCCCTCTGGGACACATCTTCCTGTGCTTTCTAGCATTGGGTATGTCCCTCATTTAGCTGCAATCCTGACATTTTTCTCCCTGATAGGTAACACACACTTCTCCCTCCCTGAGGAGACTCTGCCTTCAGCTGCAGTGCAGGCGCTGCTCTCAACCAGCCTGCTCTTGGAACCATGCAGCTTCCCCCCGCTGCATAGGAATTAAGGAGACTCAATCTCATTCCTTCAGCAGCTCCTGGGACATTCCCTCTTCCCCTCTGAGGTTCCAGCAGAACAATCCTTGTTGTAGGCAGACACTTTAACAGCCTAAGCTCCATGAAAAAATGTCATTATCAATTAGCATATTAATAGGGTTATCCTCTACTGCCCCAGGGGTGGCCAACCTGTGGCTCCGGAGCCACATGCGTCTCATGAGAAGTTAATATGTGGCTCCTTGTATAGGCACCAACTCCTGGGCAGGAGCTACAGGCGCCAACTTTCCAATGTGCCGGGAGGTGCTCACTGCTCAATCCCTTGCTCGGCCACAGACTCTGCCCCCACTCCACCCCTTCCCATGCCCTCCCTTGAGCCTGCCATGCTCTCGCTCCTCCCCCTCCCTGGAGCCCCCTGCATGCCACAAAACAGCTGGGAGCAGGGAGAGGGATTATGGGGGAGCTGCTTACGTATTACTGAGGCTCTTTGGCAAGGTACATTGGTAAATTCTGGCTCCTTCTCAGGCTCAGGTTGGCCACACCTGTACTACCCAAACTGATAATAAAGCTTCCCAACACTCGGTTTGTATGTGCATCTTAGCCATGGCACAAGGATTTTTTGACCTCCTCTACTAGAAGCTCTGCCATCTGTCCTGGCAATATGTCACTTTCTTCCTCTATCCCCTGCCTAACCACAGAAACTTCTGCCCCTGTGTTTTCCCACCAAGGTGTTCCCGGCAATTAATGCTGACATCCTTGATGTGCCTCATATGTGATTGTGTAGAGGATAATTTTACAAACCCAGTATGATAAGTGACAGGTGACTGAGGAGTTTCTGGACTCAGGGTCGCAGCATTCACATGCGCTACCAGCTGCCTGCTTCCTTCCAGCACAGGGCATGTATTCCTCATGCCGTCAGTGGAATTACAATGATAGCACCTGCTGCACTCTTCCGTTTTTACAGGAGATTTGAGTCAAGGATTAGAGGAATGGGGTAAAGAGAACCCTGCTTTCCAACAAATTAAAACCATTTTCTCTGTGGTTTATTCACAACAGATGCTCGTGTCTGCTCAAAATCATCTGTTAGAGAAGCCATCTCACCCACAGTTTTCACCTTTTTGTCCCATAGACACTGTTTTACATCATCTGTACATATGTTTAAGAAACACTCCTGAGCATCAAGGTCAAACATTCAGTCAAACCTGTAACACCTTTGCTCCTTACACAGTTTCTCATCGGATTTTTCAATTTGTTTACTTATTCCACATTACTCGTACCAGCACCCCTCTTAAGATTCCTTGTAGTGGCTTTACAGTGGTTCCTCCCCCTCTTGGTCAGTGGAAGGCCACTCTGCTTCACTACACTGCTTGGTATTGCCCACCGTTAGGGAATTTGCTGGGCAACCCAGAGCCTGTTTCTCTGGCCAGCACACTGGGCAGAGCGGTAGTCAGTTAGGGTCTCTAGCCTGCAATCAGGGCAAAAGAGCAAAAATTTATGAGTGCCAGACCTTCATCTGGACAGGGAAGAAAAGAGTCTATGGCTTGGGCCTGTATTCAGGGCTGAGCAGCAAACAGTCAGTTTTGAGCCCCTGGCCCTCAGTCAGGGCGGCTGGTAAAGGGTCTATGGCGCTGGTATATACCCAGGACTGAGCAGCAAAAGAATAGTTATTATCCCCAAGTCCTCAGACAGGGTGGGGCAGCAAAAAGTCTATGGATCAGGCCTGTACTCAGGGCCAAGCAGAAAGAGGGTTGGGCATCCTAGCTCCATCGGATGGCTGACAATTGCAGACTTCTTAGCCTAGAGAGGGGGGACTGCCACTTCAAGGTTTGGTGGCAGGGGGATGCTGGCCTTCCTGACTCCATCGCTTCGCTCCCCTAAGAGTTGTGTAGAATTGTGCCCCGGGGTCACTTGGGAATCCCCCTGAAACACATTGACTGGGTCTCTGGCCACAACACAATCAGACTAGGGTCGGCTGTCCCAGCCCACTTGCTACCCTCCCATCTGATGGCACCCGGATCCGTAGGGCTTCCTCTGGTTCAACTGAGTAGAAAATCAGAAGCAGTCCAAGTGGTGCCTTGGTCATGGGGTGGCTCCAGCAGCTCTGGCCAGTCCTGTAAACAGCTCAGTGGGAATCCACTGCAGTCTCCCAACTCAGGAGAAGACAGGAGGCGTCTCTTTCCTTCGGTGGCTTCAGCCTAACAGATCCCCCAGACCCGCCCTTTATAATTCCTGTTCCACAATCTGACTTCCAGTGGGAGGGCTGAGCATGTCCTGACTCCACCCACTAGGGCTCATAGAGTGGTATCTCCCGCTCCAGCTCAGTGGGAGGACACTCTGCTCCGTTAAATGCCTACCTTTCCCTCTATATGTTTCAGGGGTAATCTGAAATTGTTTCAGAATCATTCTTTTGAATTTTCAATAATCTAAAGAATCCTCAATTGGCATTTTATATCCAGAGTTTTACCAGTTAGCTTTGCAACTAAAGTGGGCATCTTCTGGCCATCAGGAATCTTATGATTCGCAGAAAGTCTCTCAAAGGGGAGTAGTGAGTTGGAGCAGGGGAAGAATTTTACCTCTGCACATGGGATTGGTGAAAGAAACTGCATCCAGTTCTGGGGTCCACATTGGAAAAAAGATGTTTAAAACATGGAGACGGGGCAGAAAAGAGTGACAAAAATAATAGGAGGATAGAGAAAAAGCCAGATCATTAGACCTGAAGGTGTATATCTCTTTAACTTTTCAAATAGATGATCAAGCGGAGACTTTCATGGGGAGAAAATCATGGGTAATAATGGGCTCTGTAATCTACCAGAGAAAGGCAGAGCAGGACCCAATTGCTGGAAGCTCAAAATTAAGGCCAAATATTTAGCGCTGAGGGTGATTAACCACTGGGACACACTGAGAAGGGAAGTGTTGGATTCTCTAATTCCCCATGTTGGCAGATCCATACCGGATGTTTTTGTGGAAGATCTGCTTGAAGGGTTGTTTACACTTAAAATACTACAGCGGTGCTGCCATAGCACTTCAATCTAGACACTACTTGCACAGATGGAAGAGTTCTCCCCTCAGCACAGGTAATCCCCGAGAGGTGGTAGCTAGGTCGATGGAAGAATTCATCTCATGCTGTCTACACCGGGGCACAGTTTATCCAACAAGTGGAATGTATTGGAGACAACTTTTTGTTCCAGAAGCTTGAGAAAGCTACTAGGAGAGAGGCTGTTCTAGACCTCATTTTGACAGGTCTGGTTGAGAGGAACTGGTTGAGAATTTGAAAGTGGAAGGCAACTTGGGGGAAAGTGATCATGAAATGATAGCGTTCACGATTCTAAGGAATGGTAGGAGGGAAAACAAGAAAATAAAGACAATGGATTTGAAAAAGGCAGACTTTAGCAAACTCAAGGAGTTGGTAGGTAAGATCTCATGGGAAGCAAGTCTAAGGGGAAAAACAATAGAAGACAGCTGGCAGCTTTTCAGAGAGAGATTAGTAAGGGTTCAAGAACAAACTATCCCACTGCATAAGAAAGATAGGAAGTATGGCAAGAGACCACAGTGGCTTAAACAGGAGATCTTGAATGACCTAAAAAACAAAAAAAGGATCCTAAAAAAAGTGGAAACAAGGTCAAAATACAAAGGAGGAATATAAACAAATAACACGTGTATTTAGGGGCAAATTAGAAAGGCCAAGGCACAAAATGAGATCAAACTAGCTAGAGACATAAAGGGTAACAAGAAAACATTCTACAAATACATTAGAAGCAAGCAGAAAACCAAGGACAGGGTAGGTCCATTACAAAAGGAAGAGGGAAAACCAATAACAAAAAATGGGAAAATGGCAGAGGTGCTTAATGACTGTTTTGTTTCGGTTTTCATCAAGGAGGTTGATGGTGTTTGGACACCTAACATAGAGAATGCCAGTGAAAATGGGGTAGGTTCAGATGCTAAAATAGGGAAAGAACAAGATAAAAGTTACTTGGACAAGTTAGACGTCTTCAAGTCACCAGGGCCTGACTAAATGCATCCTAGAATACTCTGAAGGAACTGACTGAGGAGATATCTGAGCCATTAGCTATTATCTTTGAAAAGTCATGGAAAAAGGGGAGATTCCAGAAGACTGGAAAAGAGCACATATAGTGCCCATCTATAAAAAGGGAAATAAGGGAAACCCACGCAATTACAGACCAGTCAGTTTAATTTCTGTACCAGGTAAGATAATGGAGCAAATAATTAAGGTATCAATTTGCAAACATCTAGAAGATAATAAGGTGATAAGTGATTGTGAGCATGGATTTGTCAAGAACAAATCATGTCAAACCAACCGAATAGCTTTCTTTGCCAGGGTAACAAGCCCTGTGGATGGCTGGAAGCAGTTGATGTGCTATATCTAGACATTAGTACGGGTTTTGATAGAGTCTCGCATGAGCAGAGGCACAGGAGGCAGCAAACAGGGCTGCTAACAGGGGAGTTTGAGTGGGAGTCTCATTGGAGGAGAAGGTATCTGTACTTGCGTCTGTCTTTGTAGTGCTTGTGTGTGTAGAGGCCTGTAGGGGAAGGGTGCTGGGAGGGACGCCGAGCCCTGATTAGGGGGTGGGGCTTGGCTGCATAGGGGGCCTATAAAAGCGGCCGCCCAGCCAGGCAGTGGCACAGCTGCGAGCAGCGGCACAGAGCTGCTAACAGGGGAGTTTGAGTGGGAGTTTGCAGGGGGAGGTCAAGGGGGAGGGAGGAGGGCACGGTGTGTTGTGTGCTCTGTGTCCCCAGGTGCTGTGGGCAGAGACCGCAGCAGCCATGAGCCAATCAGCGGTGAACAGAATGCAGATGATTGCATGTGGAAGCTGTGGTATGTATATGGTGCTAGCAGGGGAGCCCGAACAGAGGTATGTTTGTATGAAGTGCCGCCTAATAGAGTTGCTGGAAGAAAAGATTAAGGGGTTGGAGATGCAGGTAGATACCCTGGTAGAGTGTAGAAGGGGATTTGAGCAGTTGATGGAGGAAAGGCAAGGAGGGGCTGAAGGGGAATGCTCAGGGGTGCAGCTGGAAGCAGAGGCTGAGGACTGTGAGGGGGGATTATCAGAGGGAGAACAAGGGCAGTGGAAGCATGTGACCGTGAGAAGCAGGCCAAGGAAAAGGAGGGCTAGTGAAGGGGAAATAGAACTCAGGAACAGGTTTGGGTGTTTGGATAAGGAGGAGAGGGGCAGCAGGTGGTGACTGAAGGTGGGAGGCTGAGGAAGAAGAGAAGAGCAGCTAGTCCCATAGAGAGAGGGGAAGAGTTGATGGAGACAACACCAAATCTGGGCCCCAGGACGATTCAGGAAGGCACAAGGGGGAGTATAAGGGAAGATAGAAACGGACACAGGTTAGGACCAGAGGATGGATTAGTAGATCGCACTGTCGCCAGGCGACGGCAGGTGTACGTGATTGGGGACTCCTTACTGAGGAGATTAAACAGGCCTGTGACCAGGGCGGACCCAGAGAACAGAAGGGTGTGCTGTCTACCGGGCGCTAAGATACGGGATGTGGACCTGTGGCTGAAAAGGATCCTAAAAGGAGCAGGTAAGAACCCCTTGATAATCTTTCATGTAGGAACGAATGACACGGCTAGGTTCTCGTTAGAGAGAATCAAGGGAGATTATGCCAGGCTGGGGAAGACGCTCAAGGAAATCGAGACTCAGATCATCTTTAGTGGGATTCTGCCTGTTCCTAGAGAAGGGCAGCAAAGGGCTGACAGGATTGTGAGGATAAATAGTTGGCTAAGAGAGTGGTGCTATAAGGAGGGCTTTGGGATGTATGGCCACTGGGAGGCTTTCGGGGACAGACAGCTGTTCTCACGGGATGGACTTCACCTGAGTAGGGAAGGAAATAGACTTCTGGGAGGGAGGCTGGCTCATCTCATCAAAAGAGCTTTAAACTAGGAAGTTGGGGGAGACGGTTGGGAGATGTACAGTTAATCTCCACGCCAGATTCCAACATTAAAAAGGAGGGTGATGAGATAAGAACAGATACAGCCAGGGGCATGGGATTGGACATAAGAAGGAGAGGGGGGATGAACAGTAAGGGGTCTGTAACAAATTGCATTACTAATGGGAGACAGGCTATACGGCATAGATTAGGATGTTTATACACCAATGCGAGAAGCCTAGGTAACAAAATGGAGGAATTGGAGCTCCTGGTCCAAGAAATGAAACCAGATATCGTAGGAATAACTGAAATGTGGTGGAACGGTAGTCATGACTGGAGTACAGGTATGGAAGGGTATGTGCTGTTTAGGAATGACCGGAACAAAGGTAAAGGTGGGGGGGTGGCATTCTATGTCAATAATGAGATAAGCTGTAAAGAAATAATAATTGATGGAATAGATAAGACGGAGTCCGTCTGGGCAATACTCACACTGGGTAAAAGAACTACTAGAGCCTCCCCTGGGATAGTGCTTGGGGTATGCTATAGACCGCCGGGATCAACCCAGGATATGGATAAAGAACTATTTAATGTGTTTAGGGAAGCAAATACTAATAGGAACTGTGTAATTATGGGGGACTTTAATTTCCCAGATATAGATTGGGGAACAAATGCTAGTAGCAATAATAGGGCTCAGATGTTCCCAGATGTGCTTGCTGATCAATTCCTTCATCAAGTAGTAGCTGAACCGACAACGGGGGAGGCCATTTTGGATTTGGTTTTGGTGAGTAGTGAGGACCTCGTTGAGGAAATGGTGGTAGGGGACAACCTGGGCTCCAGTGATCATGAGCTAATTCGGTTTAAACTAAATGGAAGGATTAACAGAATTAAATCAAAGACTAGGGTTTACAATTTTAAAAAGGCTAATTTTAATAAATTAAGAGGACTGGTAAGGGAAGTGGATTGGGCAAACATATTAATGGATCTAAAGGCAGAAGATGCCTGGGATTATTTTAAATTAAAGCTGCATAAGCTGTCGGAGGCCTGTATCCCGAAAAAGGGAAAACGGTTAGTAAGCAAGAGATTTAGACAGAGTTGGATGAGCGACTGTCTCAAAGGGGCGATTAGGAAAAAACAGAAAGCGTACAAAGAGTGGAAGAGGGGAGGGATCAGTAAGGAAACTTACCTTATGGAGGTCAGAGCATGTAGAGATGGAGTGAGAAAGGCCAAAAGCCGTGTAGAGTTGGACCTTGCGAGGGGAATTAAAAGCAATAGTAAGAGGTTTTACAGCCATATAAATAAGAAGAAAGCAAAGAAAGAAGAAGTGGGACCGCTGAAGACTATAGCTGGAGAGGAGATTAAGGATAATCTAGGCATGGCACAATATCTAAATGAATATTTTGCATCGGTGTTCAATGAGGCCAATGAAGGGATTAGGAATATTGGCAGCATGACAGAGGTGGATACTGGAGGGGGGATTACCGTATCCGAGGTAGAAACCAAACTTGAACACCTTAACGGGACTAAGTCAGGCGGACCGGATGATCTTCATCCAAGAATATTGAAGGAACTGGCGCGAGAAATAGCAGGCCCCTTAGCGATAATTTTTAATGAATCTTTAAACTCGGGGGTGGTACCGTTGGACTGGAGAATAGTTAATGTGGTTCCTATTTTCAAGAAAGGGGAAAAAAAGTGACCCGGGTAAATACAGGCCTGTCAGTTTAACATCTGTAGTGTGCAAGGTCCTGGAGAAAATTTTGAAGGAGAAAGTAGTTAAGGACCTTGAGGTCAATGGCAATTGCGACAAATTACAACATGGTTTTACCAAAGGCAGATCGTGCGAAACCAATCGGATCTCCTTCTTTGAGAAAGTAAGACTTATTAGATAAGGGAAATGCGGTGGACCTAATATACCTCGATTTCAGTAAAGCGTTTGATACTGTACCGCATGAGCAATTATTGGTTAAATTGGAAAAGATGGGGATCGATATGAAAATCCAGAGGTGGATAAGGAACTGGTTAATGGGGAGACTGCAGCGGGTCGTATTGAAGGGTGAACTGTCAGGTTGGAGGGCGGTCACCAGTGGAGTTCCTCAAGGTTCGGTTTTGGGACCCATTTTATTTAATCTATTTATTACTGACCTCGGAACCAATTGTAGGAGTGGGCTAATAAAGTTTGCGGATGACACAAAGCTGGGAGGTATTGCCAATTCGGAGGATGATTGGGATATTCTGCAGGGAGACTTGGATGACCTTGTAAATTGGAGTAATAGTAATAGGATGAAATTTAATAGTGAAAAGTGTAAGGTGATGCATTTAGGGATGACTAACAACAATTTTAGTTACAAGCTGGGGACACATCGGTTAGAAGTAACCGAGGAGGAGAAAGACCTCGGGGTCTTGGTAGACCGCAGGATGACTATGAGTCGACAATGTGACGTGGCAGTGAAAAAAGCCAATGCGGTCTTGGGATGCATTAGGCGAGGTATATCTAGTAGGGATAAGGAGGTGCTGCTTCCGTTGTACAAGGCACTGGTGAGACCACATTTGGAGTATTGTGTGCAGTTCTGGTCTCCCATGTTTAAAAAAGATGAACTCAAACTGGAATGGGTACAGAGAAGGGCCACTAGGATGATCAGAGGAATGGAAAACCTGTCGTATGAAAGGAGACTCAAGGAGCTCGGGTTGTTTAGCCTGACCAAACGAAGGCTGAGGGGGGATATGATTGCTCTCTTTAAATATATCAGAGGAATAAATACTAGGGAGGGAGAGGAATTATTCCAGCTCAGTACTAATGTGGACACGAGAACGAATGGATATAAACTGGCTGTGGGGAAGTTTAGGCTTGAAATTAGACGAAGGTTTCTGACCGTCAGAGGGGTGAAATATTGGAACAGCCTTCCGAGGGAAACGGTGGGGGTGACGGACCTGTCTGGTTTTAAGATTTAGCTAGATAAGTTTATGGAGGGAATGGTTTAATGGGATAACGTGAGTTTCGTCAAAGGAACAGCGTGCCATCGCTGGTAAATGGTATAATGGCCAATGAGAGTCTGGCTGGAGAATCTTGCCTACATGCTTGGGGTTCTACTGATCACCATATTTGGGGTCGGGAAGGAATTTTCCTCCAGGGTAGATTGGCAAAGGCCCTGGAGGTTTTTCGCCTTCCTCCGCAGCATGGGGCAGGGATCGCTAGCTGGAGGACTCTCTGCTAATTGAAGTCTCTAAACCACAGGATTTGGGAACTTCAACAGAAGAGTCAAGGGAAAGGGTTGGGACGGCTTTGTGGCCTGTGTCGTGCGGGAGGTCAGACTAGATGATCATGATGGTCCCTTCTGACCTTAAAGTTTTATGAGTCTATGAGTCTATGACCTTCTCTTTAAGAAACTAGGGAAATATAACTTAGATTGAGCTACTATAAGGTGGATGCATAACTGGTTGTAAAACCGCTCCCAGAGAGTAGTTATCAATGGCTCACAGTGGTGCTGAAAAGGCATAACAAGTGGGGTTCTGCAGGTATCAGTTCTGGGTGAGGTTCTTTTCAATGTCTTCATCAATGATTTAGATCATGGCATAGGGAGTACACTTATTAAGTTTGCAGATGTTACCAAGTTAGGAGGGCTTGCAAGTCCTTTGGAGAATAGGATAAACATTCAAAATGATCTGGAAAACTGATCTGGGAAATCTGGAGAAAAGGATGATTGGGAATCTTGAAAACATGACCTATGAGGGAAGACTGAAAGAACTGTGTTTGTATAATCTGGAAAAGAGAAGACTGGGGGGGGGCATGGTAACAGTTTTCAAATACCTAATAAGTTATAACAAGGAGGGAGAAAAGGTGTTTTTCTTAACCTCTGATGAGAAGACAAGAAGCAATGGACTTAATTTGGAGCAAGGGCAGTTGAGGTTGGACATTAGGTTGGGGGGAGGGATAGCTCAGTGGTTTGAGCATTGCTCTGTTAAACCCATGGTTGTGAGTTCAATCCTTGAGAGGGCCACTTAGGGATCTAGGGTAAAATCAGTACTTGGTCCTGCTAGTGAAAGCAGGGGGCTGGACTTGATGATCTCTCAAGGTCCCTTCCAGTTCTGGGAAATAGGTATATCTCCATTTAAAAAAAAAAAAAAAAAAGTTAGTAAAAACTTCCTAACTGTCAGGGTGATTAGGAACTGCAATAAATTGCCTAGGGAGGTTGTGGAATCTCCATCAGGTTAGAAAAACACCTGTCAGGGATGTTATAGATGGGGCTGGTCCTTCTATGAGTGCAGGGGAATGAACTTGATGACCTCTTGAGGTCCCTTCCAGTTCTATGAGTATATCATATAGCTATATCTCTCTGGGGTGTGGATTTTTTTGCTGTTTCAAAAAATGGAAATGCAATGTTAGGTTATATTAGAAGTATAACATGCAAGTCATGGTACGTGATAGTATTCCTCTACTCTGTGAGGGTTAGGTCTCAATTGGAGTAATGTGTCCAATTTTGCTCACCAATGCATAGAAACAATGTAGAGAAACTGGAAAGTAATCATAGGCAAGTAAGAAATGTTATGCAAAGGATGGAATGCAAGCCATATGAGCAAGCTGAAGGAACCAGTATGTTTATTTAAACTTGATTTAAAGTTCCTGTGTATTTAAAGGCCCCGCCTCTTCCTGTTGAGGCCACGCCCCCTGTTCAGGACTCGGGTGCACCAGTAAGTCCTTTAAGTTACTTTCACCCATGCATACAATGCAACTCCTCCACCTTTTCTTCCTGAACAGTTTGTACCCATTCATGACAGTGCTCCAGTCATGTGAACTGCAACTAGACAAGCCATTTACAAGACAAACTTTGCCTCTCTACAAAGGAAAAAGGACACTAAACTATCTATACTGCGACATGCCACAAGCAGCCACAACAGTAGTTCCCTTAACCCACCCAGCAATATTGTTAATCTTTCCAGCTATACTCTTAGCCCAGCAGAAGAGTCTGTCCTATCTCGGGGCCTCTCCTTTTGTCCCTCCAGACCCATGAAGATGATACGGTTCTGCGGTGACCTAGAATCCTACTTTCGACGTCTCCGACTCAAAGAATATTTCCAACATACCTCTGAACAGCATACTAACCCACAGAATCCTCCCTACCAGCACTACAAAAAAAAGGATTCTGCGTGGACTCCTCCGGACGGTCGAAACAACAGACTGGATTTCTACATAGATTGCTTCCGTCGACGTGCAAAGGCTGAAATTGTGGAAAAGCAACATCACTTGCCACATAACCTCAGCCATGCAAAACACAACGCCATCTACAGCCTCAGAAACAACCCTGACATCATAATCAAAAAGGCTGACAAAGGAGGTGCTGTCGTCATCATGAATAAATTGGAATATGACCAGGAGGCTGCTAGACAGCTCTCTAACACCACATTCTACAGGCCATTATCCTCTGATCCCACTGAGGATTACCTAAAGAAACTACACCATCTGCTAAAGAAACTCCCTGACAAAACACAGAAACAAATCTGTACAGACACATGCCTAGAACCCCGACCAGGGGTATTCTATTTGCTACCCAAGATCCATAAACCTGGATATCCTGGACGCCCCATCATCTCAGGCATTGGCACCCTAACATCAGGCTTGTCTGGTTATGTAGACTCTCTCCTCAGACCCTACGCTACCAGCACTCCCAGCTATCTTCGAGACACCACTGACTTCCTGAGGAAACTACAATCCATCGGTGATCTTCCAGAAAACACCATCCTGGCCACTATGGATGTAGAAGCCCTCTACACCAATATTCCACACAAAGATGGAGTACAAGCTATCAGAAACAGTATCCCTGATAATGTCACAGCTAACCTGGTGGCTGAACTTTGTGATTTTGTCCTCACCCACAACTATTTCACATTTGGGGACAATATATACCTTCAAGTCAGCGGCACTGCTATGGGTACCCGCATGGCCCCACAATATGCCAACATTTTTATGGCTGACTTAGAACAACGCTTCCTTAGCTCTCGTCCCCTAACGCCCCTACTCTACTTGCGCTACATTGATGACATCTTCATCATCTGGACCCATGGAAAAGAAGCCCTTGAGGAATTTCACCATGATTTCAATAATTTCCATCCCACCATCAACCTCAGCCTAGATCAATCCACACAAGCGGTCCATTTCCTGGACACTACTGTGCTAATAAGCGATGGTCACATAAATACCACCCTATACCGGAAACCTACTGACCGCTACACTTACCTACATGCCTCCAGCTTCCATCCAGGACACACCACACGATCCATTGTCTACAGCCAAGCTCTAAGATATAACCGCATTTGCTCCAATCCCTCGGATAGAGACAAGCACCTACAAGATCTCTATCAAGCATTCTTAAAACTACAATACCCACCTGCTGAAGTGAAAAAACAGATTGACAGAGCCAGGCGAGTACCCAGAAGTCACCTCCTACAAGACAGGCCCAACAAAGAAAATAACAGAACACCACTAGCTGTCACCTTCAGCCCCCAACTAAAACCTCTCCAGCGCATCATCAGAGATCTACAACCTATCCTGAAAGATGATCCTTTACTCTCACAGATCTTGGGAGACAGACCTGTCCTCGCTTACAGACAACCCCCCAACCTAAAGCAAATACTCACCAGCAACCACACATCACTGAACAAAACCACTAACCCAGGAACCTATCCTTGTAACAAACTCCGATGCCAACTCTGTCCACATATCTATTCAAGTGACATCATCATAGGACCTAATCACATCAGCCATACCATCAGGGGCTCGTTCACCTGCACATCTACCAATGTGATATATGCCATCATGTGCCAGCAATGCCCCTCTGCCATGTACATTGGCCAAACCGGACAGTCTCTATGCAAAAGAATTAATGGACACAAATCTGACATCAGGAATCAAAATACTCAAAAACCAGTGGGAGAACACTTTAACCTGTCTGGTCATTCAGTGACAGACCTGCGGGTGGCTATATTACAACAGAAAAACTTCAAAAACAGACTCCAAAGAGAGACTGCTGAGCTAGAATTGATATGCAAACTAGACACAATCAACTCCGGTTTGAATAAGGACTGGGAATGGCTGAGCCATTACAAACATTGAATCTATCTCCCCTTGTAAGTATTCTCACACTTCTTATCAAACTGTCTGTACTGGGCTAGCTTGATTATCACTTCAAAAGTTTTTTTTCTCTTAATTAATTGGCCTCTCAGAGTTGGTAAGACAACTCCCACCTGTTCATGCTCTCTGTATGTGTATATATATATCTCCTCAATATATGTTCCATTCTATATGCATCCGAAGAAGTGGGCTGTAGTCCACGAAAGCTTATGCTCTAATAAATGTGTTAGTCTCTAAGGTGCCACAAGTACTCCTGTTCTTCTTTTTGTGGATACAGACTAACACGGCTGCTACTCTGAAACCCACCAAGTCTCTGTTATTCCAGTCACATCAGAGTCCCTTGATTGTGCCAGGACTTCCAATTCTTCCTACTTGTTTCCCAGGCTTCTTGCATTCGTGTACATGCACCTAAGATAACTAGCCAATTGCTCTACTCTCTCAATATGAATCAGGAGGGTTCCCAACTTGTAACATCCTCCTTGTATTTCCTCCTGGGCTTAGGTCCCCATCCCTCATTGAACCTAGTTTAAAACCCTCCTCACTAGGTTAGCAAGCCTGAATGTGAAGTTGCTCTTCCCTCTCTTTGTTAGGTGGATCTCATCTCTTGCTAGCAATCCTTCTTCCCAGAACAACATCTCATGTGGAAGAATCCAAAGCCCTCTCTCTGACACCACATGTGTAACCATGCATTCACCTCCAAAATTCAATGGTCCCTATGTGGGCCTTTTCCTTCAACAGGGAGGATGGATGAGAACACGACTTGCGTGTCAAACACTTTTATCCTTCTTCCCAGAGCCATGTAGTCTGCAGTGATCTGCTCAAGGTAATTCTTGGCAGTACCATTGGTGCCCACGTGGAGAAGTAGAAATGGGTAGTGGTCTGAGGTCTTGATCAGTCTTGGCAGACACTCTGTCACATCCTGGATTCTAGCCCCAGCCAAGCAGTACGCTTCTCAGGCTGCAGATTTCTCTATACATAATGCAAAGCAGCACACTTCTCTATACAGAATGCACAGAGCCCATAGATATGCTGAAGCATATCAAATCAATGCAGTGTTTGATTCTATCGCCGTGAGTAGGGCCTTCTGGTAGCAGTACATTAGGAATAATACATTATGATCTTCATTCAATGCATGTAGAGGTTGTGGTTCAGAGTGACGAAGTTACTCTGTTACTCTGGTCACCCTGTGACAATGTCACCCAGTGAATCCATGGCACAGCTGGGACGCTTTCCTTCCAGCTCACTGGTCTCTGCTGATTCTTTATCTCTAGTTCATTGACTGGGGCCAAAACCTCAGCTGCTGTAAGTGGGTGCAGCCACATGGAAATCAGGGGAAATTCCCTCCCTAGAGAAATAAAGAGAGAGATAACATCACACCTCTGTGCTGCTGCATGGACCATACGAGCCAGGTCTGAGAGACACTAAGCAATGGATTGGCATCTAGAGACTCATAGAAGATGTTCCTGGCTCAAGACACTTCCCCTTCTGCTGCCTCAGTTTTCCCATCTGTAAAAGAGGGATACTTCCTTGAAGTAGTGAGCAATAGTCTGTAAAGCACCTATCTGTGGTTTCCATGTGACACCGTGTCTCAGTGGGACTGAGCAGAGGATGCCAACTTCAGGACAAACAGCTGAGAAATAGGGCAAACTCACCCTAGAATGGTGGTTGTTCCATCATTAGATTATATCGAGCCAGTAACAAATGTAAATTTCTGTCTCACCACACTGGTTAACTAGAAGCCAAAAATACAGTCTCCATAGGCATCGCAGCACTTGGCTCAAAATTCGAACACTGGACACCATGATGAGCAGCTAGTGAAAACCAGTTTCACCACATATAGAATCCTTCTATTTTCAAGAGATCAGCCGCTTGGACAGATCAATATATGACTCAGATCTGACCCAATAATCACACTGTAGCCAATCCATTAGTAACTAACCACTTAAGGTTAAACATTAAAAGAAAAGAAGAAGAGATATAAATGGTTAATAAATGAGATACATGCAAGTGATTATTCAGTGTTCATAGATCAGGATCATAGCATGATGAAATACACTGCTAGCTTCCAAAAGTCTCTCTGAAAATTACCCAAGTAGGTTAGGGGTCATCAGTCCTTGTTCAGAGCTTCCTTTTTGGAAACCAGGTCCAGAGAAATGAAGACAAGATGGAGATGTCTCAGGGGTCCATCCCTATCTTCTGTTCCTTGCATGGAATTTTTCAGTCCCAAAGAAAGCCCACAGTCCATGTGCCTGGAAAATTATTGCCCCAAATTGGAATCCAGGGTCACACGAGCATATCAGGTATCCTTACATGCGTTGATGACAGACAAGAACAGCCATTGATCACATTCCTAGAGAGGTGTATTGATTCTATGGCCCATTGTGAAAGGTAAGTGTCCTTGATGGTCCATCAACACATAGCTGTGTGTCTTTATCTACCAGAGGGGTGCTACCCAGGAACACAACACATGGGTTTGATAAAAGTCCATGGCCAATATTCAATATTTCACAGAGAAAGATGATATATAAATTAGGACACAAAATATCATATTGTTTCTATATAAATCCATGTTACGCCCACATCTTGATTATTGAATGCAGATGCGGTTGCCCCATATCAAAAAAGATATATTGGAATTGGAAAAGGTTCAGAAAAGGGCAAAAATAGTGACTAGGGGTATGGAATGGCTTCCGTATGAGGAGAGATTAATAAGATTGGGACTTTTCAGTTTGGAAAAGAGTCGGCTAAGGGGAGATATGATTGAGGTCTATAAAATCATGACGGGTGCTGAGAGAGTAGACTGAGCTCCGTGACAAGCTGGCTGGTGACAGCGTGCTGGGCTCTCTTCCCTGAATCTCTTACCGGAGAGTGAGAAAGACTTTAAACTCTTTTCTGACCTCACTGTGCTATGTCAGCATGACAAGCAGGGGAACTCGTCTATTTACAATATAATGGGCTGCCACCTTTCTAATTGCTGCTAACTGGACCCCCAAAAAGCAACTCCTTGCCTCACCTCTTTGCCTCTTCTCTCCCCAGGACCTGCCCCTGTCATTTGCTCCTTTCTTTGGCTTTCTGGTCTCTTGCTGGATTATTTCCATGTCCCTCTCCTCATCCCAAGCTGCATGAGAGACATTTCAGTATTTGATAGGGGTTGCAACTTTAACCGTGAGACAAGAGGCTACTTAGACAATTGAAAACTCTATTTTCTTGGCAGAAGCACTGTATCTAATTCCTACTCAAAGAGATATTGTCAAGGCTGCTTGCCCACTCTGAACTTTAGGGTACAAATGTGGGGGCCTGCATGAAATTCCCAAAGTGCTAATTCCCTTCCCTGGGTAGCCTTGAGAGACTCTTCACCAATTCCCTGGTGAATACAGATCCAAACCCCTTGGATCTTAAAACAAGGAGAAATTAACCATCCCCCCTCCTTTCTCCCACCAACTCCTGGTGGATCAAGATCCCCTTGGATCTAAAAACAAGGAAAAGTCAATCAGGTTCTTAAAAAGAAGGCTTTTAATTAAAGAAAAAGGTAAAAATCATCTCTGTAAAATCAGGATGGGAAATAACTTTACAGGGTAATCAAACTTAAAAAGCCCGGAGGACCCCCCCTCTAGCCTTAGGTTCAAAGTTACAGCAAACAGAGATAAACACTCTAGCAAAAAAGTATATTTACAAGCTGAGAAAACAAAGATAAAACTAACACGCCTTGCCTGGTTGTTTACTTACAAGTTTGAAATATGAGAGACTTCTTCAGAAAGATTTGGAGAACCTGGATTGATTTCTGGTCCCTCTCAGTCCCAAGAGCGAACAACCACAAAAAACAAAGAGCACAAACAAAAGACTTCCCCCCACCAAGATTTGAAAGTATCTTGTCCGCTTATTGGTTCTTTGGGTCAGGTGTCAGCCAGGTTACCTGAGCTTCTTAACCCTTTACAGGGAAAAGGATTTTGGAGTCTCTGGCCAGGAGGGATTTTATAGTATTGTACACAGGAGGGCTGTTACGCTTCCCTTTATAGTTATGACAGATATATTGGAATTTAAAAAGTTATGGAAAAAGGCATCAAGAATGATTAGGGGTATGGAACAGCTTCCATATGAGGAGAGATTAATAAGAATGGGTCCTTTCAACTTGGTAAAGAGACAACTAAGGGGGGATATGAGAGTGATTTATAAAATCATGAATGATGTGGAGAAATTAAATAAGGAAGTGTTATTTACTCTTTCTCATAACACAAAAACTAGGGGTCACCCAATGAAATTAATTTGCAGGGGTTTAAAAGAAACAAAAGGAAATATTTCTTCACACAACACACAGTCAACCTGTGAAGCTCTTTGCCAGAGGATGCTGTGAAGGCCAAGACTATTACAGCTTTCAAAATAAGTAGATAAATTTATGGAGGATAGATCCATCAATGACTATTAGCCA
This sequence comes from Chrysemys picta bellii, assembly GCF_011386835.1. Taxonomy (NCBI): domain Eukaryota; kingdom Metazoa; phylum Chordata; order Testudines; family Emydidae; genus Chrysemys; species Chrysemys picta. Next base: position 356,725,292 of record NC_088791.1, read on the forward strand.
GGATGGGCAGTCATGTTGTCCCTAGCCTCTGTTTGCTGGAAGCTGAGAAATGGATCACTTGAGAATTATCTGTTCTGTTTATTCCCTCTAAAGCATCTGACATTGGCCATGTTGGAAGACAGGATACTGGGGTAGATGGACCTTTGGTCAAACACAACATGATTTTTCTTAAGTTCACTGAGGAAGGAAATGGTGTGCAGATGTTGTGTTCTGTTGTGCTTACCTGAATCTGGGTATCTATTTTGCTGTCTAAAGTAGAGGAATTGTTTTAGCAACCTGTGAATGGGATTCCACGTGGCCACATTCTGAGACTGCTCAAATAGGGAAATCTGCAAAGAATGGGGCAGACAATCCCCAAAATTGGTGGTTATTCTAATACTTGGATTTACCAAGGCAACAAAAAAACAGACTTTGCAATGCTTTACTGCTTACAGAGAAGCCAAAACACAATTCCCTTAAAGTATCAGAGGAGTAGCTGTGTTAGTCTGGATCTGTAAAAAGCAACAGAGAGTCCTGTGACACCTTTAAGACTAACAGATGTATTGGAACATAAGCTTTCATGGGTGAATACCCACTTCGTCAGACGCATGGGACGTATTCACCCAAGAAAGCTTATGCTCCAATACATCTGTTAGTCTTAAAGGTGCCACAGGACTCTCTGTTGTTTTTTACAATTCCCTTAAAGCAGCCAAGCCTTGGGCTGCCACCCAGACAGCCAAGTCAAGTATGCTGATATTATTGAAAATCTTGTTCATCATATAATAAAGTTCTACCAATCCCAAAGGATAAAAAGTAAAATATAAAATAAAAAATAAAAAAATTCCACACACCACTTCCCACGTGAATGAATATTTAAGATACTACCGAAATACGCACTTAGAGCCAATTCTTATTAATTAAACTAAGATTTATTAAACTATAATTATACATAGAGACATGATTAGAGTTTTTAAGTCAGTTTCATAGTAGAGATGTCTGGCTTCAGACTTCCACAGATTTCTTTCAGAATTAGTCAAGAGATTATTGTCCAATGTTGAAATATTAATTATCAGGGCAGTCCAGGGTATAACTGGAGACAACAGTCTTGTGACTCAAGCTTCCCCTGATGATGCTTAAGCAGATCTGAGATTAAAAGATCAGGTTCCAACAGCCCTTTATAAAATTTGTGGGCAGCAGAGCAGTACTTGGGTGAACAATAGGATTTTGAAGTAAACTTCTATTTCCTAAACATCACTGGTAATTAACTACGTGGATTAACATAAGGTTATTATCCATTAAACAGTGTATAGAGTGTTTACAAGAAACTATAAAGAGACATATAGAAAATAATATTGCACACAAGATCCATCTAATAATATTTCCTTTTCATCTCTGAACAGGGCCGGCTCTGGCTTTTTTGCCGCCCCAGGCAAAAAAGCCGCCGGCCGCCCCCCGCCTGTGGGGGGGGGAGGGCGGCCGGAGCCCTGGGAGGAGGGCGGTGAGCCCCGGAGGGGGCTCTGCTCTCCCCCTGGCCGCTGGGGGGAGGGTGGCCAGAGCCCTGGGAGGAGGGCAGTGAGCCCCAGCGGGGGCTCCGTCTCCCCCCGGCGGCCGGGGGGAGGGCAGCAAGAGCCCTGGGAGGAGAGCGGCGAGCCCGGCCGTGGCCCCACTCTCCCCGGGGGCCGGAGCGCCGCGCCGCCCCCCTCCAGGTGCTGCCCCAAGCACAAGCTTGGTGGGCTGGTGCCTGGAGCCTGCCCTGTCTCTGAATTAACCAAATAAAACTCTAGACAGGAATCATTTGGTTACACTGCTAACCTCTAACAAGCTGTCAGGAAACAGAGACTACTAAAGTTAGTAACTTCTTCCAGTTCTTTAATAACACAAGTCCACATTTAAAAGCTCTAGCCTATCTAAAATGGAATAGTCCTAATTACCATTTACATACTTCTCTAACCTGTCTCTAAAGGGTGAAACTGGGTTAATAGCCTGCAAGTTGTTTAAGTCTTTCTGGTCATGTGTCACAGAAACCCTTTTGCAAGGCCTGTTTGCTTTATAGATGCGGATGTAACCAAGCATCTACTGAAATGACACATATCAAATTATAGAAATTGTAAGTAATAACAAGGAAATGCATTAGATAATCTTTTCTTTTAGCTTGCGAATTTTCCTTATTCTTAGAAGGAGGTATATTCCTGCTTTTGTAACTTTAAAGTTGAGCCTAGAGGGGAATCCCCTGTGTTTAAAGTATTTTTATTAGCCTGTAAAATCACCTTCTATCTTGATTTTTCAGAGGTGCTTCTTTTACTTTCTTCTTTATAATAAATTTCTTCTTTTAAGAAACTGATTGATTTTAGTGTCCTAAACATAAAGGGTCTGATCTGTCTTTTATTAAAGGCAATTGGTTGGTATATTATTCTCAAGCCTCCCCAGGAAAGGGGGTGAATGGGTTTGTGGGGATATTTTGGGGCGGGTAGGGTTCCAAGTGGCCCCTCCCTGAATGTTTGTTTAAATCACTTGATGGTGGCAGCAATACCATTCAAGGACAAGGAAAGGAATTTGCACCTTGGGGAAGTTTTTAACGTAAGCTGGTGGTATATAAGCTTAGGGGGTATTTCATGCGTGTCCCCACATCTTTACCGAAGAGTTCAGAGTGGGCAGGAATCCTGATAGTACCCTACGTCACAAAGAAAGGAGAGCACCTGGCAACATGGAAAACCACACTAGAGCCTCTGGTGTTCAATGTTGAAAGATGGTTGGCTTCATTCTGAGGGCTGAGGAGGATCCTCATGGGCAGGAGGATCCCCAGCCAGCCTTGAAACAATCACTGACCAACCTGAAAGGCTTGTCACAGAAATTGTGGGCCCATTGGTAGACCAGGATGTCCTCCCTCCTTGTTCCCCTCCACTCCTCCAAAACAGACCTTGTGGCCCAGAAGACGAGATGGAAGTCTCCGCAATGCTGGTGAGAGAGCTTCACCTTACCCATGAAATCACAGGTGTCCAACAGAAACGACAAGAATCATCCAGGAGCAAAGTGGCAGACGGTGTCATGGACTTATGATTATCATCTGGCTGGGCCCCTGTTATGAGCCTGTGGCCCACGAAGATGGGCAAAGAGAGAGCAGAGCACCGGTTTGGGGACTGTACTGGTGGAGCTGCGCAACCCATCTCTATTTCCAGAAAGGGAAAAGGAGTTGGAGGGAAGAGAGCAGCCTCTCGACGTTCAGGGAGGGAGACAAAAAACACCCCATGACGTTCATCCAAGGACAAGGGAAAGGAGACAACACCTGGACGGCAGCAGTACGGAAGATGGAGAGAACAAAAATGAGTAGCACTTCTCTCCCCCATCCACCCACAGCTCCTGTATCCACTCTGTGGCTCCAGGTCTGGCTCGAGGCAGCCTGAACTGAGGGTTTCTTCTGCCGTTCCACCCAGGCAGCCTGGGCACTTACCCTCCCCCAACAGGGCCTACTGGGGTGGGAGGCTTCAACTCCTGCCAGATGAAGCTGAGGCAGCCCAGGCTTGGGGCTTCTGGCCCCTTCTGCCGAGCTGCTCTACATGAATCACATCCGGATTGCCATGATCTGTTCATTCCCTCTGAAGCACCTAGCACTCGTCACTCTCAGAAGACAGGCTACTGGGCTAGATGAAACATTGGTTTTACCCAGTATGGCCATTCTGGTCTTCTTATTTAGATCCCAGATGTATCTGCCTCCTGCTGTAACCCACTATACCCCACTCCCCTCCCAGAGCTGAGATAGATCCCAGGAGTCCTGACGGGGTCTCTTTCTCCACTGGGTTAGTAACAAATTAAGAATAAACATTTAAATTTAAACAGGAATCAGTGCGCTTTAAGTGACTTGCCATAAGATGTGAGATCATATTGGTATTAGAGATGACTGGGTCGCAGCTGAAAAGGGAGGGGAAGACAGGAGGAAGTGACAGGGGCAGTGCCTTGGGGAGAAGACACACAGCAGGGTAGAGGCTTGACAAAAGAGATGGGGCAAAATTGCAATTTCAGGCACCCAGCTAAGATCAATTAGAAAGATCACAACCCAGTGTAGTGTGCACAGCCTGATTTCCCAGTTCATCACATTGACACAGCTCAGTAAGGACAGGAAAGGGTTCAATGTCTCTCTGTCTGTCCAGTAAGTGATTGACGGAAGAGGCCCCAGCACCATGGACCAGCCAGCTCTGCACAGAGCTCAATCTGAGAGCCAGAGCACAAGGAGGAAACATTTAGGTCTCTTTATGAGTAAAGAACTGGAGCAGCCTGTCCCGGATCTGTTTGGTCCTCACCCCGTAAATGATGGGGTGCAGCATGGGAGGCACCAGCTGGTACACGCTGGTAATGAGAATAAGGAAATGCAGTGGCACATTTTGGCCAAACCGCTGAATGAGAGAGGAGACTAAATCTGGGATGTACAAAACTGAGATGGCACAAAGATGAGAGATGCAGGTTCCAAATGTTTTGAGCCGGGCATCCTTTGTGGGGAGGTGGAAGATGGCCCGGAGGATCAGAGTATAGGACACGGCGATAAAAAATAAATCCATTCCGCTCACAGAGATAATATTAAACAGTGCATAGTAACTACTGATGCTGATGTCAGCGCAGGCCAGCTTCACCACAGCTATAAACCCACAATAGAAATGGGGGATGATGTTGGTTCTGCAATATGGCCACTGCCTCACCAGGAAGGGATAGGGTAATGTGATTATGCCACTACGCAGCACCACGGCCAGGCCTATCTTCGCCACAACAGAGTTTTTCAGGATTGTGGAATATCTCAGAGGATTGCAGATGGCCACATAGCGATCAAAAGCCATGGCCACGAGGATTCCAGACTCCATCTTTGAGAAGGAGTGAACGAAATACATCTGTGTGAGGCAGGCACTGAAACTGATCTCCCTCGAATTGAACCAGAAGATGCTCAGAATTTTGGGTACGGTGGATGTGGACATGACCAGGTCGCTGACGGCCAGCATGCAGAGGAAATAGAACATGGGCCCGTGGAGGCTTGGCTCCCTCATCACAATGAAAAGGATGCTGAAGTTCCCCAATAGGGCTATGGAGTATATAGCACAGAAGGGAATGGAGATCCAGATATGGGCTGCCTCTAGGCCAGGAATCCCACGTAGGATGAAGGTGGAGGGGTTGGTGAAGTCGGTTGTGTTAGAATATGACATGGTGTAGGTTAGAAAATGTCCAACTCTGAGACAGAACGGTGTCTCCTGCATATATCGTATGCTCTCCTATCTTTCTGTGTGTTCCCAGGATCTCGGGTGATGGTCGCAGTGGAAATGCCTGAATGGAGAGAAAATGTTAATATGAGACACTGCGAGCACTAGTGGAGGCTGTTCTTATGGGAGAAGCAGATTGGTCGCTCTTCACACACTGAAAAATGGCATTTTCATTATTCAGAGAAAATAACTATGAACAATGACCCTACTAAATCCAATTCCATAATTTTATTCTGCTCCCTGCATTAATAATTCATACACTTTGTGGTGGGGGAACCTTAAGAGGCACCATCAGGAAACTGGATATCCATCATTGTTCCTTAATGCAATGAGAGTCTGGATAGGGAGTCCATACTGAAGGGAGTTCCCCATTCAACAAGTTGCTCAAAATCAGAGAGGGCAAAAAAAAAAAAACTTTTTCAAAGACATGCTGTGAGAAACATCCCAACTAGAACATACCTCAGGGAAAAGAACTAAGCGCCATTGATAGCACATCAAGAGAAACACCTGCTTATTCGCAGCAGTGGGCAAAACAAAACAATGTTCAGATTTCTAAGATATGGGATGGGGAATAACATGTTCTGGATATGTGTTCAGTTTTGGTCACCCAGTCTCTATTAAGGATATTAAAGTGTGGGACTCTTTAGTTTACACAAGAGACAAAGAAGAGAGCATATGATATAGGAGAGGAAAATAAAAAAAGGAAACTGATTTACATTCAAATGGACAGTTCCCAACCAGTATTATCTATAGACACTTAGTGCTCCAAGAGGACTATTTCCCCAAAGTTGAAGAAAATTGTTAGCAGAACTGATGGGGGGGGGCGGATTTAGACAGAAAAATATGAAAAATATGAATGAATATTGGTAATTCTTTAATAACAGTTTATTTGATAGCAGAAAACTCATGATTCCACAGTCAACAAAGTGAACAACTTTGGGTAAAAACTCAGTTTAGTGGTAAAGTGAAGGCAGCATTTAGGGGGAGGGAAGCAATATGTAACAAAGAAGAAAAAGGAATAATAGCTAGTCAAGAATAAAAATCAGAAGTTAAGAAAATGTATCAGGAACATTAAGACATCAGGGAAGTTTGGCAGGGTTATGGATCATAAAAAGGAGGTTATTAAGTATATTGAGAACAAATGAAATCCTAGAAAAGATTTATGTCAATTCCTGTGTTAAATGTAAAGTATTAAAAATAAAGGGCAAGTTTATTATTATTATTATTTTAATAAAATAATTGAAAAGGTTTAGAAAGAATGGAAAAACTGGTTTGGAATTAATTTTAAAAAGTCTAAAAATGTTAGTAATGCCAATCACCAACAGGGTTTATGCAAAACAGATCTTGTCAAATAAACCTGATTCCATCCCTTTTTGAGAGTACACATTATTTGATCAAGGGTACATATCTGGAGGATCAAGGGAACAATGAAGATACAATGTACCTTGATTTCTTTGAGGCATTTGCTTTAGTAGTGGAAAATATTGAGTTGGTGAGTTGGAGCAAGGGAAGGATTTTACTTCTGCATATGGGATTGGTGAAACAAACTGCATCCAGTTCTGGAGTCCACATGTGAAAAAAAGATGTTGAAAACTTGGAGAGGGGTCAGAAAAAGCCACAAAAATTATTGGAGGATAGACAAAAAGCTGGATCGTTAGACTTCAGGGTGTATAGCTCTTTAACTTATCAAAAAGTTGATCAAGTGAAGACTTTCATAGGGAGAAAATCATAGGTCATAATGGGCTCTGTAATCTACCAGACGAAGGCTGAGCAAGACCGATGGGGCTGGAATCTGAAGCCAAGCAAATTCCAGCTCGAAATTAGGGCCAAATATTTAGCAGTGAGGGTGATTAACCATTGCTTATTTCAGTTTTCACCAAGATGGTTGGTGGTATTTGGACACCTAACATAGAGAATGCCAGTGAAAATGGGGTAGGTTCAGATGCTAAAATAGGGAACGAACAAGTTAAAATTTACTTGGAAAAGTTTGATGTCTTCACGTCACAAGGGCCTAATGAAATACATCCTAGAGCACTCTGAAGGAACTGACTGAGGAGACATCTGAGCAATTAGCTTTTATCTTTGAAAAGTGATGGGAGACAGGGGAGATTCCAGAAGACTGGAAAAGAGCACATATAGTTCCCGTCTATAAAGAGAAAGAAGGGAAACCCAGGCAATTACAGACAGGTCAGCTTAACTTTTGTACGAGGTAAGATAATGAAGCAAATAATTATGGAATCAATTTGCAAGCATCTGGGAGATAATAAAGTGATAAGTGATAGTCAGCATGGATTAATGAAAAACAAATCATGTCAAACCAACCTGATAGCTTTCTTTGACAGGGTAACAAGCCCTGTGGATGGGGAGGAGGAGTAGATGTGGTGTATGTAGACATTAGTACAACTTTTGATACCGTATTGCATGACCTTCTCATTAACAAAGTAGGGAAATAAAACCAAATGGAGCTACTATAAGGTGAATGCATAACTGATTGAAAAACCGCTCCCAGAGAGTAGTTATCAATGGTTCACAGTGATGCTGAAAAGGGCATAACAAATGGGGTTCGGCAGGGATCAGTTCTGGGTCCAGTTCTTTTCAATGTCTTCATCAACAATTTAGATCATGGCATAGAGCGTAGATTTATTAAGTTTGCAGATGATACTAAGTTGGGAGGGATTGCAAGCTTTTTGAGAATTGGATAAACATTCAAAATGATCTGGGAAAACTGGAGAAAAGGACGATTAGGGGTTTTGAAAACACGACCTATGAGGGAAGACTGAAAGATCTAGGTTTGTTTAGTCTGAATAAGAAAAGACTGAGGGGGGACATGATCACAATTTTCAAATACCAAAAAGGTTGTTACAAGGAGGGAGAAAACTGTTCTCCTTAACCTCTGAAGAGAAGACAAGAAGCAATGGACTTAAACTCCAGCAAGAATGGTTTACGTTGGATATTAGGAAAAATGTTTCAAAAAAGGCAAATACTATGGTTGTTTATATTAGCAGAAGTATAACATGCAAATCATGGTACGTGATAGTATTCCTCTACTCGGTGTGGGTTAGGTCTCAACTGGAGTAATGTGTCCAATTTTTCTCGCCAATGTATAGAAAGGATGTAGGGAACCTGGAAAGGATCCATAGACAAGTAACAAATGATATCCAAGGGATGGAATGCAAGCTAAATGAGCAAGCCAAAGGAACCAATATGTTTATTAGGAAAAGAGGAAATTACTATGGGACATGAAAGTGGTCCTCAAATACTTGGAAGGCAGCCATAAAAAGGTGGAGGAAAGTTATACTGTCTTACCACAAAGGGGCAGGAAAAGATGCAATGGGTTCAAATTCCAGCCTAGCAGATTTAAATTAAATTTCAGGAAAATCTTCCTAACTTTAACTACAGGAGGCCAATGGAACAGACTCCCAGGGAAGTCATGGAAGCTTCTTCTGTGGAGGTTTTTCACAGACGTGTGAATAGCCATCAGTCTTAGATGACTAAGACAAAACAAATCCTGTATCTTGTCAGGGGGATAGACTAGCTGTCCTTTGCATTCCCTTATAACTGTATGGCTCTATCATACTATGATGTAAAATCCTAGTGTAGACCAGGTCTTAGTTACATAGAAATCTTTCGGCTCAATCCAGAGGTAACTGAGTGAAATTTAATGGGCCTGTGTTTTACAGCATGTCAGACTGGATGATGAAATGGTCCCTTTTGACCTTAAAAGGATCTACTGATAAATAAAGTAGACCAGGCATTTATATTTAATGTGTCACATAAATGAACAAGGGAACATTTAGTTAAATTGAAAATCTGAAAATATATCATTGAGAAAAGGTAATAGTTAACATAATTCATATTGGGCCTGTAGAGCTCCCTGCTACTAACATTATTGGAACAAAGAGCATAGAAGAATGGGATTCACAAATGGATTGGCCATTGTAGGTGGTGCTGGTGCCATCACCTGTCGTTAAGGCTGTCTGACACCTTCCGTTAGAAGACCTCATTTCCAGTTGCTTATAAGTTTGCCAGTTTTTAGTTATTTGGACTGAAATTTCCCATGCTGGGTGTCTGCTTTGAGCAGAATTGCTTTTTTTTTCTTTTTCTTTTTTTTTTTAAGTTTCAGGAATTACAGTTCAGCAGACTTCTCGAATGAAGCTAGGAGAAAATATGTGTTACCTATGTTGAAAAATTCTCATTATTGTTCTAGCTAGGACCCCTAGCACATCCAAGCTTTACAGCAGATAAAGTCAGGTAACATCCCCTGTCCCTCTGCTCCATTAATAGACAAAGCCCTGAAATGCAAGAAGAGGGGGTGACAGTATCTGTGCATTAATACACAGTTGGCTCCTGATGTATCTACTCAGTTCTTGCACCAAGGGGAGTTTTGCCTCACTCGGGCCTGAGCAAGGCACGGGTCGTGGTCTCAGAATTTGGCCTTGTATTGCACATCTACTAACATCTTTCATACTGAAGGATTCACTGTGCCACTGAAATGCACCACCTTGGGGCTGTAGTCCATCAGGCGGGATGCGCAGGGGTGCACAGAAAAGAGTGACATTTTGGCCAGTGATTCTTTAGCAAACTCATCACTTATGGCAAGGGCCCTGGGAAGTGTCATGATTGTGCAGAGCGGAAAGTACCACAGACTTACTATCTCTCTCACCACACCACATTACACAGGGTTTGTCAATCAGTTGAACTCCGCAGCAAGGGATGGGTACCTGTGAATTCGGAGATGGAAGTGTCCTCCTTAGTAATCCCCCTCAGGTATCCGTGACCGTCACCTCTCTGAACCCAGCATATGCAGCAGCATCCCACGCCAAGAGCCAGCACACGTTGTGCACAGTTTATAGTATAGCTCTGTGTAATCCCAGGGGAGTTTGTTCGGCCTCTAGAGGAGAAAGGAGGATCTGAGTGTAAACAGGCTGTGGACAAGCAACTCTCCGCTTCTGTGCTAATTATCCAACTTTAGGAGTAAACAGCAATTAAGGAACCTTCCCAAAGGGAGATGAGAACTCTTGGGCTCTGTGCTGAGTCAGAGAGGAATTGGCTGCTCTGTACGTTTGTGTGTATGTATTTAAAAATTATAGTTGATGAGAAAGAAAATTAGGGATAATGCCTAATTCTCAGGATAGATGGGTAGATAGTAGACAGAGAGATATGGAGAAACTTGACTAAGAGGAGACACAAGCACTTACAGCAAACACTTAGGGCTGTCGCTAAGGGATCAGAGATCAGTACTTCCCATCAGTAACTATCATCATACTGTGCAGCACCTTTCATTGATCGATCTTCAAAACACCTAGCAAAGGAAACACACAAGAAGCCATCCGCATATCATTGATCAGTGAACTGAGGCATGGGGAGACATGATTTGTCCAATGCCACACAGAGATGGACTGACAGAATCCAAGTTTCCTGATTTCCCTTCCATAACCACGGTCTCTCTGTCAGTAAGTGACCACCTGAAAATGGGGAAATGGACTTACGGTCTTGCAGGGCCTGTTCACTGGGGTAGGGGGGGGGAAAGGAATTCCCTGTGGCATACCAATCTGGGCCCCCACTCACACTGTGAGGCTGTGACAAGCTGAAATCCTCTCACGTCTTGTGTTTACACACCTATACACAAACAGGGACACACCCAGCTCCAGTTCCATGCATGCTTTCACTAGCCATCCATGAAACAACAATAGATAGACTCCAGCCAATTCCCCTCAGTTCTCCAGCCTAGCATCAAAGAGCTGTACCATCTGGCCCTGGCCAAAAGCCTGATCAATATCAATGTGGAGAGGACAATACAACAGCCTGAGGAGATTTCCCTTTTTCATTTAGGCTTTGAATCAAACAGTGTGTCTCCCTGATGGTACAAACACTCCACCAATCTTCCATACGCAGACTAGAAATCCCTTCAGCCTGGGACCACAGCCCCAGTTCAATCCCTGGTTCTAACATCTTTCGTGTTCTGTTGTTTGGGGAGTGAGGCCAAGTGACGATGTCGCTTCCATATGAACAGGTGTTCTCTGAGAAGCAACAGCCATGTACGGCTTCTTGTTGATTACTCCTAGTATGTCCAAAAGCTTTCCTCCAAAATCATGCCTGCTACACCTTTTCATAGGTTTACCATCAGTACCTATTTTTTTTATCCTAAGATTTACCATTAGCAACTAACTTTGCATTATGAGATTTAACAATAGCACCAAATCTTTTATCACAGGTAGGCATTTCCAAGTATTGTTATTGTGACAGTGCCACCCATAAGGCTTAATGGAAATATGATTATGTATGTGTATATATATTTAACAAAACTAGGATGCGTTTTATGCTACATATGCCATTTAACATATCTCTGTAAAAGTCATAATCTACTGAATCTATTAATCCTATTTGTATGCATGTGTCATTTTTGTATTGAATATTGGCAGCATACTTGTTTGATTCTAAGTAGGTTGTAGTGAAGCAGTTTGTCACCTTCCTGAGAAAAGACTATTCTCAGTAAGTGCCCCATCAAGAAACATTTCAACCAACAATGAACTTGGACTTTCCCGGGAATGTGGCTTGGCTGGTAAGGAACTGAGTCATGCATTGACATGTGACTTGTCCAGGTGACTCAAAACTCCATTTTGTAGCTGGAATTTGCATAGGAGAGAGGAGGGGCTCTACACCCACAAGAGAAAGTCTATTTGAGCCCATGGGAGACTCCTCCATTTTGTCTTCACCTGGCTAAATAGAGAGACTCTCCACCTCCAAAGATACCTGAAAGAAACTGGAACAAAGGACAGTGACTTAAAGGGGTGTGAGTGATTGCTGGACCCAGAGTAACAGGAGATTAGCCTGTAAAAGGTAGCATTCTGGAACTGGTGAGGATCTCATCTGTATTCAGTTGGATTAGAGATAGGTTTGCTTGTTTTATTTTATTTTGCTTGGTAACTTACTTTGTTTTGCCTGTTACTACTTTAAACCAATTAAATCCTACTTTCTGTATTTAATAAAATTACTTTTTACTTATTAATTAATCCAAAGTATGTGTTAATACCTGGTCATAAACAGACAGTTAAGGGTTAATGACTCTTTTACCTGTTCACCTAGCCTAGCTGACACCTGACCAGAGGAACCAATGGAGAGATAAGATGTTTCAAAAGGAAGCAGGGAAGCTTCCTTTGTTTAGTTTCAGTTTAAGTTTTGACCGGAGTGGGAAAGGTCTGGAATTCAGCCTCTTATCTAGTAGTGAGTATTAGTGAAGGAAATAAATAGGTTTATGTTTATTTCTTTGTAACTTATCTTGGGCATTAGGGAATAATCAAATTGGGTATTTTTTGTGTAACTAAGTTTTAGCCCAGGGGAACATCCTCTGTGTTTTGTATCTGTTGTCTGTGAGATCAGCTTGTATGCTATCTCCCAGAGGGTTTCTTTTACCTTTTTTTCTTTAATTAAAAGCCTTTTTTAAGAACCTAATTGATTTTTCCTTGTTTTTAGATCCAAGGGAGTTGGATCTGGGCTCACCAGGAATTGGTGGGGGAAAGGAGGGGGAATGGTAAAATTCTCCTTGTGTTAAGATCCAAGGGTTTGGATCGGTGTTCACCAGGAAATTGGTGAAGAAGTCTCTCAAGCCTCCAGGGAAAGGAATTAGAACTTGGGAGTGGTGGCAGCAAAACCAGATCTAAGCTGGTAATTCAGTTTAGGGGTTCACATGCAGGTCCCCATATCTGTACTCCAAAGTCCAGAGTGGGGGTGAAACCTATGACACCTGGGTTGGCAAAGAGCTGTGCATATCTCTCTATCAGTGTTATAGAGGGTGGACAATTTATGAGTTTACCCTGTGTAAGCCTTATACAGGGTAAAATGGATTAATTTGTATTTAGACCCCATTGGGAGTTGGGCATCTCAGTGTTGAAGACAAGAACACTTGTGTTAGCTGCTTTTAGTCAAGCCTACAGCTGTTAAGGGACGTGATTCAGACCTGGGTCGGGTTTGAGTGGGATAGCAAGTCTGGCTCAAACCAGGCAGGGTACTGAAGTCCCAGGCTGCCAGGGCAGGAAAGCAGGGGCAGAAGTAGTCTTGGCACACTGGGTGGCAGCTCCCAAGGGGGGTTCTGTGATCCAACCCATCACAGTTATTATACCACAGCTTGTGTTAGAAAAGTTTGGTTTGTTCAATACCCATTGTGTCTTTCAACTCCTTCCTAAACCTTAACATGTATTTAACTACTGGTGTTCCTTTCCTTTCCCCTCAGTAGGGATCTCAGTCTAAGGCCTGATCTACACTAGTCAGTTATTTCAGAATTAGCTGAGTTAATTAAAAAAAAAAAGATTCCATCCACATGACCAAACTGTTTTTTTTCCATTTCAAGGGCTCTTTAATCTGATTTCTGTACTCCACCTCGGCAAGTGGAGTAGCGCTTAAATCAAGATTGCAATCCCAAGTTAAAGGTTTTGTGGACGCAATTCGACATTATTGGCCTCCGGGAGCTATCCCAGAATGCTCCCTTGTGACTGCTCTGGACAACACTGTCAAATCGGATGCACTAGCCAGGTGGGCAGGAAAAGCCCCAGGAACTTTTGAATTTCATTTACTGTTTGGTCACCATCAGCACAGGTGACCATCAGCACAATCCACCATCACAGGCGACCATGCAGAGTCCACCATCACAAGAGATCACGCAGTCCCAGATTCACAGACAATCTCCAGCATGGTCCGAATGGGAGGTACTGAATTTCATCACATGCTGGGGAGACGTAGTTCTGTTATGGCAGAACTACGTTCCAAAAAATGGAACACAAATACGTCCACTAAAGTCTCCAGGGCCATGACAGAAAGAGGCTATTCCAGGGACACAAAGCAGTGTCATACAAAAATCACGGAGCTCAGGCAAGAGTACCAATAAGCCAGGGAGGTGAGTGGGTGCTCTGCATCACAGCCCCATACGTTCCGCTTCTACCATGAGCTGCATGCAATTATGGGGGGTGACGCCACCACTACCCCTCCACTGTCCATGGACTACTGCAAGGGGGGAGTTGCACAAAGGGAGGAGGAAGAATCATCGGAGGATGAAGAGGAGGAGGAGGACAGTGCACAGGCAGCAAGTGGGGAATTCTTTTTCCCTCCTAGCCAGGAACTATTTTTAACGCTTGAGCCAATAACCTCCCCCCACTCCCAAGGCAGGCTCCCGGACGATGACCCTGGAGAAGGAACTTCTGGTGAGTGAGAGCCTGACCGGAGCCACGCGGTGGGGGGCGGGAGGGAAACCCAGCCATGCTGGGCTGTTCGCATTAAGTTTAAAGGGCTCATCCCTGCTCACAGCCTCATTGGAGCTATGCGGTGGGTGCGGGCTGTGTATGTGTGTGTGTTCTGTGAAGCGATCATCCCAGAGATCCCGCAGGCCCTCCTTTTATATGGAAAGCCCACCAGGCATGGGAAAGGGGCCCCAGCAGTTTGAAAGCATTGAAATGAATGTAGAAGAAGCAGAACCCCATGCCTGCAAGCTCAATTCTGTTGCCCGCCCGTGTGTGATGGCTTACTCACAGCAAAGTGCCAGGCACTTCAGTATAAGAGGCAAAATGCTAACTTGTACAGAAAGAACATGTGCTGTGTACTATGAATTGCCAGCTTCACTGAGAAGGAGTGTCCCCTTTGTTCTCTGAATTGTATCTTTTAAAATATTACCCTCCCTTTTTCTCCTCCCACAGGTGCAAATGTTTCAACGTGGCCCCTGTCTACTCCGTCCCAGAGGCTCGTCCAGATTAGAAGGCAGAAAAAATGAACTCAGGATGACATGTTCGCCAAGCTCATGCAATCCTCCCGCACTGATAGGGCCCAGCTGAATGCGTGGAGGTGAACAATTGCGGAGTCCCATAAAGCATTACAGGAACACGAAGCTATGGTCAAGCTGACATGCTCCGCTATATGATGGATCTAAAGCGGGAAAGGCAGCAAGACCACAGACTGCCGCTGCAGCCCCTGTATAACCGCCCTCCATCCTCCCCAATTTCCATAGTGTCCTCACCCAGATGCCCAGGAACACGAGGAGGGAGGCTATGGGGACCCACACATTCAACCCCAGAGCATCACCCAAGCAGCACAAAGCTGGCATATGCGAACCTTTGGTTTGGTTTCTGGACTTGTCCTTCCCTCCTCCTCCACCCCACTAACCCAATACTCCCCCACTCACCTGTCTACCTTCTAATTTCTCTCAGTGTGTTGTGCAACAAATAATAAAGAACGGTTTTTAAACAATTTTGACTTTATTTCCTTTCATATATATAGGGGGCAGGTAACTTCAAGAGAAACAAACACAACTGTCACACCGTACCCTGGCCAGTCATGAAACTGGCTTTCAAAGCTTCCCTGCTGTGCAGCGAGCCCTGCTGCGCTCTTCTAATTGCCCTGTTGTCTGGCTGTGCAAAATTGGCTACCAGGAGAGTTGCCTCAACCTCCAACCTCCCCCCCATAAATGTCTCCTCCTTACTCTCACAGATATTGGGGAGCACACAACAAGCAGCAATTACAATTGGAATATTGGTTGTGCTGAGATCTAACCGAGTCAGTAAACTGCGCCAGCGCACTTTTAAACATCCAAAGGCACATTCTACCACCATTCTGCACTTGCTCGACCTATAGTTGAACAGTTCGTTACTACTGTCCAGGGTGCCTGTGTATGGCTTCATGAGCCATGGCATTAAGGGGTAGGCTGGGTCCCCGAGGATAACTACAGGCATTTCAACATTCCAAACAGTAATTTTCTGATCTGGGAAGTAAGTCCCTTCCTACAGCTGTTCAAACAGACCAGAGTTCCGGAAGATGCGAGCGTCATGCACCTTTCCCAGCCATCCCACGCTGATGTCAGTGAAATGTCCCTTGTGATCCATTACAGCCATTACAAACATTGACTCTATCTCCCCTTGTAAGTACTCTCACACCTATTATCAAACTGTCTGTACTGGCCTAGCTTGATTATCACTTCAAAAGTTTTTTTTCTCTTAATTAATTGGCCTCTCAGAGTTGGTAAGACAACTCCCACCTGTTTATGCTCTCTGTATGTGTGTGTATATATCTCCTCAATATATGTTCCATTCTATATGCATCCGAAGAAGTGGGCTGTAGTCCACGAAAGCTTATGCTCTAATAAATTTGTTAGTCTCTAAGGTGCCACAAGTACTCCTGTTCTTCTTCTTTCAATAGAGATATTCATCAATGCCATGAGACACTGTTCCTCAGTTTCCAATTCCATACAGCAGACCAGGTTTATCATAGTTTCCCTGCTGTGATAAGCTTTGAGCCTTTTTACTGGTATTAGCTGAGAAGCAGTATCCCCTAGGGATTCTTGTTTACTACTCCTAGTGTTAGACTTGCAATAGAGGTCTCCCTATGGGATGGGGAGCAAGCAGATTCCGGACACAGTGTTGGTATATAATACTCTAAATGCTCTTTATTGATTATAAAACAAACCTTGCTCACTCCACATTCACACCCCAAACATATTATTCCAGAGTCCAAATGTCCGAATGGTCCTGATGGCCAGTCGAGATTCCCTCCGATCATAACTTCATAAGATACGGAGACCTGGTGAAAACCACATCTCTATCCACATGGGGCTCTGGATCAGTAAACGACTCTGATTTGTGGAAATCATAGGCAACCATTTATAGTCCATTCCGTCGTGTCATCAGTTCTTTGCCTTTGTTTCCTAGGACTTTTACCCACACAATTGCTGGGAGGGCTGCCAGGGTCCAAGGGGTGCCATTTCCTCCAATTCTTACACTATTTTATATCAGTCCCACTGGTGTTGTTTCCTTTTCTGCATCAATGACCTATAACTTATTTAATGGATATATATATATATATCACAATATATATAGTGGACTTTTTCCATGGGCATAACCCTTGGTTGGGAAGCAGCTTCAGTGGGGGCTAGCCAACATGCAAAGTGCCCTTCAATCCTTACCTCTTCAGACCTTTGTTGTGGTCAAAGACACCCACGCAATGATTTTAGTTCAAAGACTCAAGCCTGAGGCCAGTTTATTGACATACATACCAGTGCACTGGGGTGCAGTCCAAAGACTGACCCCCGAGGGCCGCTCGCAGGCGGGCTTTTATTTCATCAAACCGCAAACGAAGTACAAACAATGCGTCATGAGTAAAGAAATTAGGGTTGGGGTCAGTCCCTCCCCTAAACCGCGAGTTAAGAAACTAGGGTCGGAGTCAGTTCCCCCCCCCCCCAGGTACCTTCCTCATTTTTCCGAGAATTGGATGTTTATTTGGGTAGAGGGGCATTTGGTGGTTTTCCCCAGGGGTGGTACTTGGCACCAGTTTGGGTACATTTCTCAAGACACATGTTATTTTCCGGGGTCTTTTGGTTAAAGTTTGGGGGGGGGGTTTCCATGGGATGCCTAAAGAGGATCTATGATTGGCTATTTTTGCAGATATCTGGAATCACGGGTGGGTCACAGATCACCCAAAGGAGAAGCTGCATGAGTCAAGAAATTGCATTCAGCTAATGTTACCTATTGCTTCACACAAGTGGTTATTATATTTCATTAGTGCTGCTGCTGGAGCTTTTTTTATATTTTCTTTCCCTCCTTGCCCCCCCCTCCTCTGGTCATGACCCTTGACTGAGTTTGCAGGGAATTGTGCAGTCCAGTCTAGTTCAGGCCCTGGCCTGGGCCCTGGCCTGTACTGCTTTGTGTAAGGGTAGTTAGCATAACAGATCTCTGTTGGAGGGTTTATTTTGGAGCCTTTAGATTCACAGCTCTGGCTATTAAAAAGAAGCCCCCCTGCTCTATTTCCCCACAATTTCCCTCCTCTGGTGCCCTATAGGCATCACTACTCTGATTAAACAAAGGGGCATAGGACAGTATTCGGATTTAGAAATGACACTAAGCTGGTCGATTTCTGGATCTGAGGGACAATATAGTGTGGGGTGGGGAACATCTGGGAAAATAAAAAGGGCTTCCGGTGGTGATCTGGGCAGAACCGGGAGCCGGTGCAAACGGAAAAATTTACATAGACAACAAGCAACAGCCAACATTAATCTGCAACAAATTACTAGAACAATCCAAAATAGAATGTGAAGGGCAGAAGAGGTTAGCCAACTGGGTGTAACTTGGGCGATTTCCTTAGAGGCAAAGCACGCAATGTCATGGGAGGAGCATAAGGTATGTACTTGATAAGCAGTTTGGAAGGCTTTGGTCTTTTTGTTATATTCTATTTCTATTACATGCATTTGGTTTTGCAGGTGAGATAAGTTGGAGAGCAGAGGGAGTAGAGAAGTGAGGTTTAGGAAGCGGTTTGGGATGGGGAAGTCCAATCAAATGTAAAAGGAACACTTGGATGGAGGGTTACATAAACTTGAGGATTAGCAGGCCATACAATAAAGCGGCTTCCTTGTCAGGGGTTAAGTTAAGGTGAAAGGGGATAGGGATGTGGGGGTCTGATGGCAGGGCACATCCATGGTTCCTGCTCAAAAGTAATTTTCCCTCTGGATTTTTACCTATCGCTTCCCCTTCCCAACATGCCAAATTAAAAACGTTAACCACTTTTCCAGGATACAATTTGCGGAAGCAAAATAGCTGTGGGGGTTCCAAGGCCATAATGACCACAAGGTTCCGATACCCACCCAGATATGTTGAGCAGCGAAATCATAGGGAGTGGTGATGAAACGGCTAGGTTCATGGGGTGGTTTAACTTAGAATCATAGAATCATAGAATCATGGTTTAACTTCCCATACCTGCTGGTGGATAACCCAGTCCCATAGACAATTCGCCCTGGGTTCTGGCACAAGTAAGTGCACTGGAGCCCAGGTGCCATTGATAGGTCCCAAAGCTTGGAAGAAGAGGAGTACTTGTGGCACCTTAGAGACATGCATCCGAAGAAGTGGGCTGTAGTCCACGAAAGCTTATGCTCTAATAAATTTGTTAGTCTCTAAGGTGCCACAAGTCCTCCTGTTCTTTTTGCGGATACAGACTGACACGGCTGCTACTCTGAAAGCTTGGAAGGTACATGCAACAGAGTCACAGCTCCATTTTGACAATGTTCACGTATTTCTCCACTTCCACAGCTCGGGTGGCACTCCCACAGTAGTGGTAAGGGTTTCAGGCCACCGCTGATTTAAAACATCGGTTTGCATTTTTTCTAAGAGACCATTAAAGAAATCCTGCATTTGACTACAAGCTGAATCCCAGCCAGTGTCCTTTCCCTGTTAAAACGAGGGTGTTTATTAACCTTGTTAAGAGGATTTGGGTTGTTGTTCCCAACCCTGATAAGGTATGGAGAGTTTTTATATCTGATTGGGTGTTAGTGAGTCCTGCCTCAGGAATAAGGCCCGATGCCCTTTCTAAATTTCCCAGGCGTTCTTTATGGTCTTGGGCTTTGACTATGTTCCAAATAGCAGCCGCTCCAGTAAGACCATGTAAGACTCCTTCCACCAAGCCTCTTTTTCCCCAAATAAAAACTTTCCCACTGCACAAGCTGGGCCAGTTGAATGGCTGCTCCCTGGGAACAATTGGGGTATGGAGTAGTTATTTGGAAAGCAGAAAGGGGAAAGGAGAAAATGATTGTTCCTATAGTAGCATTTAGCACAATGCACCATTGGAAATGATAATTTCATCGGTAAGGTGTGCTATACCACATTTGCTGGTTTAAAACTTGAATTTCTTTGAGGCCATGGCCAGACAGATTTGTATGGGAATTGGGGAAGATATGAGGGGGAGTAGCTGGGGAGTGGGGACTATAATGATGGGCAACCATGTTGAGCTGGGATACACTGCAATACGACACAGGCCAAACCGGAGGTCACCGATTGGCTAAAGTTTAGATTTTTTCCCTTTCTACCCCAAGTTTGTCCAGGAGGAGAGGCTGAGGAATATTAAAAGTCTCATCCCCGGGCAGCTCTGGCTCCATTCTCTTTTGTCAAACTACCTGAAGATAAAATTTCCAACACTCTGTCGCAGGTAGTTTTGGCTAGCCTCCACAAGCTATTCTTCAAGTTTTCATAGTCTTAGTTCACTTAGCTGTCTGGCAATGAGGCTGCAAGGGAGGGGTTACTAGCACAATCACCTTGCTTGGTTGGAGGCTTTATTATGGCCTCAGGTGGAGAAGTTGTTTTCTTAGCAAGGTCCAAAGGCTTAATGGATTTGTCAGTGGACAAGAGTCCCTTAGCATGGGGCCAGGGCAGTTCTTTGCTGATGGAACCTTATGTAGACCCAGCCCTTTGGTTCCCTGCCACTTACTGAAACTAGAAGACTGGGTCCACACAAGGACCCAACACAATTTGTTAGTGCCTGGCTATGGTGTAATTTATTAAATGACTGAACATTTGAGCTAGGGCCAGCAGGGCACTGTCGGTAGCTGCATTGGGTGCTCTCGTAAAATTTTTTATGAGGGCTGAATTTGGTCTTTTGATTGGGAGTGGCCTTCAAAGGGCATTTGGCCATACTGGATCTGTGAAGCCGCACATATACTGGATCTGTGAAGCTGCACATAGCTCTTTTATAATTAGTTCAGATATGCCAGATTGTGATATAAAATTCTTAAGCAAAAGCTCTACAACAGCCCCCACATGACACATTCTACCAATGCAAAACTGTTGCAAAACCTCTGCCCAAGATCCTGCATTTGCCCTTTTTACAAGAAAGTACATTACTAAAACTAACACATATTTACAATTATAACATTTAAACATTTGAATAGAATTAATCCAAATATTTAGAAAGAGTTCCCAAAGAGGAAAAGTGCTGCCTGCCCAATTATTACATCACTGGCAGTAGTGCTGGGCCACAGAGGAAAAGTTTTACTTAACTGCAGCAATTAACGGTGCATAGTCATCCGGTGATGCACGCGAGCAAATAGGGCCAGACCACCTGAGGCGGAACCGTCCAGGGAGCGCCAAAGGTGATCAGGGTATAAGGTGTACCCAGCAACACTTCAAGATTTCTATTTGTGGCTTTTTAGTTGATATTAGCTTTTACTTGCTATTTGTTACCAAAACAGATTTAAAAAATTTCCATTCTCCTGGCTTTGACTACCCTGCTGCACCCACAACTTTGGTCTTTATTTAAAACAATTTATATCTTATAAAGCATTAAGTTACCTTAAAGATTAAATGCTAAATTCCATAAACCTCAATTTACACTCTCTTACGCTGTCCGTGCACAGCCTTCCCCTTAATAGGCTAGTGAGCAAGGCCCGGACATAGGGAGAAGGCATTAAATGCCTCCCTCTAGTTGTTTACCTCTAGTCCTCGCGCCACTCATTTCTGGAGTCCGTGGTGGTTTCCTTCATGTCCCAGAGAGATCACCCAGCCTATTCAGCCTCTGTTCCTGCCTGAATAATCTCCTGTCATCCGAAACTTGTTTTTATTCTGGGCTGGCACTCTAAAAGTGTTTAACTGCCAGACGGATGTCCCAGTAATTTCACTGAGGCTGTCCCAAAGAAACCGTCGGGTCTAAAACCCTCGTGTACACACCACAAAACAGACAGTTCCCTACGCCCCCCTAGCTTATAGCCTAAGTAAACAATGATAGAGATAGCACAGCATTATGCAAAAAATTAAACAGACAAGTTACAGAACAGACACACACAAAACAAACAGGCGTCAGGCAAATAAATCTAACCTCAAAAGGTTCGGATCACAGCGCGTCCTTACCTGAACCCAGAGCCTATGGGCAGCTCCTCACCGAAGCCCAAATGGAGACAAGGGTCTCTTACCTGGCGCCTGGGATCGGTGTGGAAGCGGTCCATGGTCCTCCGGTCCGGTGGGACGTAGAGTGATCCCGGACGAGCCCCCAAATTGTTGTGGTCAAAGACACCCATGCAATGATTTTAGTTCAAAGACTCAAGCCTGAGGCCAGTTTATTGACATACATACCAGTGCACTGGGGTGCAGTCCGAAGACTGACCCCCGAGGGCCGCTCGCAGGTGGGCTTTTATTTCGTCAAACCGCAAAAGAAGTACAAACAATGCATCATGAGTTAAGAAATTAGGGTTGGGATCAGTTCCTCCCCTAAACCGCGAGTTAAGAAACTAGGGTCGGGGTCAGTTCCCCCACTCCCCCCTAGGTACCTTCCTCATTTTTCTGAGAAGTGGGTGTTTATTTGGGTAGAGGGGCACTTGGTGGTTTTCCCCAGGGGTGGTACTTGGCACCAGTTTGGGTACATT
Organism: Chrysemys picta bellii; assembly: GCF_011386835.1. Taxonomy (NCBI): domain Eukaryota; kingdom Metazoa; phylum Chordata; order Testudines; family Emydidae; genus Chrysemys; species Chrysemys picta. Next base: position 356,747,657 of record NC_088791.1, read on the forward strand.
TCTCAAGACACATGTTATTTTCCGGGGTCTTTTGGTTAAAGTTTGGGGGGGGGGTTCCATGGGATGCCTAAAGAGGATCTATGATTGGCTATTTTTGCAGATATCTGGAATCACGGAGTGGGTCACAGATCACCCAAAGGAGAAGCTGCACGAGTCAAGAAATTGCATTTAGCTAAAGTTACCTATTGCTTCACACAAGTGGTTATTATATTTCATTAGTGCTGCTGCTGGGGCTTTTTTTATATATTCTTTCCCTCCTTGCCCCCCCCTCCTCTGGTCATGACCCTTGACTGAGTTTGGCAGGGAATTGTGCAGTCTAGTCTAGTTCAGGCCCTGGCCTGGGCCCTGGCCTGTACTGCTTTGTGTAAGGGTAGTTAGCATAACAGATCTCTGTTGGAGGGTTTATTTTGGGGCCTTTAGATTCACAGCTCTGGCTATTAAAAAGAAGCCCCCCTGCTCTATTTCCCCACACCGTTGAATACCAAGTACTCAATGATGACCTTGAACTGAGATCCCTACTGAAGGGGACACTGAGGGGTAAGGAAAACCAGTAACTAAACATATGTAAGGTTCAGGAAGTAGTTGAAACCTAAAATGTATTTTCAGCAATATATATAGTGATTTATATATCAATTTAATATGTTATAGGTCACTGAGGCCTGGTATAAATGACGCATGCTTGAAATGAAGCCACTCAGTGTAGTATACATAGACTGACTCCCCAGTTCATCACATTGACACAGCACAGTAAGGACAAGGAAGTGTTTAATGTGTGTCTGTCTGTCCAGTAAGTGAGTGACGAACTGGGACTATTCTTAATGTTTCCTCTGAATATTGTAGGAGTGGCTCAGTTTCCCATATGCATTTCTTAAGTCTCTAGGTGGTGGGATAAAGGCCAATATGCATAAATGGCTGACAGTCTCTCTCCTGGCAACTAATGGCAGGGGCCCTTCCCCCCCCATCAAGGTGATAGCTAAAGGTGTTGGAGAACAAAGGAATCAGGTGACCTCCTGTTCCAGAAAGGGACAAAGAAAAGGAGGAGGGGCTGGAGGGGAAGTCAGTTTGGAGATGGCTGGGGACGTGGAGTGGGCACAGATGTGGGTGTCCGTCTGGCTCACTGTACCCCAAAATGGACCTGGCAGAGGGGTCCCATTCTCTGTACCTACAAGCTCTGTTTTAGACCGTGTTCCTGTCGTCTAAATAAACCTTCTGTTTTACTGGCTGGCTGAGAGTCATGGTGATCACAGGAAGCCGGGGGTGCAGGGCCTTGTCTCCCCCAATGCTCCATAACAAAGACACTGAGGGAAGAGTCCCCAGCACCATGGACCAGCCAGTTCTGCACAGAGCTCAATCTGAGAGCAAGAGCACAAGGAGAAAACATTTAGGTCCATTTATGAGTACACAGCTGCAGCAGCCTGTCCCGGATCTGTTTGGTCCTCACCCCATAAATGATGGGGTGTAGCATGGGGGGCACCAGCTGATACACAGTGGTAATGAGAATGAGGAAATGCAATGGCACATTGTGGCCAAACCGCTGAATGAGAGAGGAGAAGAAATCTGGGATGTACAAAGCTGAGATGGCACAAAGATGAGAGATGCAGGTCCCAAAAGTTTTCAGCCGGGCATCCTTTGTGGGGAGGCGGAAGATGGCCCGGAGGATCAGAGTATAGGACACGGCGATAAAAAATACATCCATTCCGCTCACAGAGAAAAGATGAAATAAGCCATAGTAACTACTGATGCGGATGTCAGCACAGGCCAGTTTCACTACAGCTATATGCGCACAATAGAAGTGGGGGATGATGTTGGTTCTGCAATATGGCCACTGCCTCACCAGGAAGGGATAGGGTAATGTGAGTATGCCACTGCGCAGCACCATGGCCAGGCCTATCTTGGCCACAGCAGAGTTTGTCAGGATGGTGGAATGTCTCAGGGGATGGCAGATGGCCACGTAGCGATCAAAAGCCATGGCCAGAAGGATTCCAGACTCCATCACTGAGAAGGATAGAACAAAGTACATCTGAGTGAGGCAGGCACTGAAACTGATCTCCCTGGAATTGAACCAGAAGATGCTCAGCATTTTGGGCAGGGTGGATGTGGACATGACCAGGTCGGTGACGGCCAGCATACAGAGGAAATAGAACATGGGTCTGTGGAGGCTCGACTCCCTCTTCACAATGAACAGAATGGTGAAGTTCCCTAACACAGCTATGGCGTACATAGCACAGAAGGGGATAGAGATCCAGATATGGGCTGCCTCTAGGCCAGGAATGCCCTGCAGGATGAAGGTGGAGGGGTTGGTGAAGTTGGTTGTGTTCGAATATGACATGGTGTAGGGGAGAAAATGTCCAACTCTGAGACAGAACTGTGTCTCCTGCATATACCGTATGCTCCCCTATCTTTCTGTGTGTTCCCAGGACTTTCTCTGTGTTCCGGTGGATGGTCGCAGCAGAAAGGCCTGAATGGAGACACAACGTTAATATGAGACACTGCATGCACTAGTGGAGGCTGTTCTCATAGGAGATTGATCACCGTTTCCCCATCATTCTTTCTTAATGTAATGAGAGCCAGGACAGGGAGTCCCATCTTAAGGGAGTTCCCCATTCATCCAGTTGCTCAAAATCAGAGCGGGGAAAAAAACAAACTTTTGCGAAGACATGTGCTAAGAGAAACATCCCAACTAGAACATACCTCAGGGAAAAGACCTGAGTGCCATTGATAGCAGCTCAAGAGAAACACCTGCTCATTCACAGCAGTGGACAAAACAAAACAATGTTCAGATCCCTAAGATATGGGATGGAGCATAACATGTTCTGGATATTTGGTCAGTTTTGGTCATGCAGTCTCTATTACGGATAGAAAAGTCTGTGACTCTTTAGTTTACACAAGAGACAAAGATGAGAGCATATGATTCATAGATTCTAGGACTGGAAGGGACCTCGAGAGGTCATCGAGTCCAGTCCCCTGCCCTCATGGCAGGACCAAATACTGTCTAGACTATCCCTGATAGACATTTATCTAAGCTACTCTTAAATATCTCCAGAGATGGAGATTCCACAACCTCCCTAGGCAATTTATTTCAGTGTTTAACCACTCTGACAGTTAGGAACTTTTTCCTAATGTCCAACCTAAATCTCTCTTGCTGCAGTTTAAGACCCTTGCTTCTTGTTCTATCCTTAGAGGCTAAGGTGAACAAGTTTTCTCCCTCCTCCTTATGACACCCTTTTAGATACCTGAAAACTGCTATCATGTCCCCTCGCAGTCTTGTCTTTTCCAAACTAAACAAACCCAATTCTTTCAGCCTTCCTTCATAGGTCATGTTCTCAAGACATTTAATTAGTCCTGTTGCTCTTCTCTGGACCCTCTTCAATTTCTCCACATCTTTCTTGAAATGCGGTGCCCAGAACTGGACACAATACTCCAGCTGAGGCCTAACCAGCGCAGAGTAGAGCGGAAGAATGACTTCTCGTGTCTTGCTCACAACACACCTGTTAATACATCCCAGAATCATGTTTGCTTTTTTTGCAACAGCATCACACTGTTGACTCATATTTAGCTTGTGGTCAACTATAACCCCTAGATCCCTTTCTGCCATACTCCTTCCTAGACAGTATCTTCCCATTCTGTATGTGTGAAACTGATTTTTCCTTCCTAAGTGGAGCACTTTGCATTTGTCTTTGTTAAACTTCATCCTGTTTACCTCAGACCATTTCTCCAATTTGTCCAGATCATTTTGAATTATGACCCTGTCCTCCAAAGCAGTTGCAATCCCTCCCAGTTTGGTATCATCTGCAAACTTATAAGCGTACTTTCTATGCCAATATCTAAGTCGTTGATGAAGATATTGAACAGAGCTGGTCCCAAAACAGACCCCCGCGGAACCCCACTTGTTATGCCTTTCCAGCAGGATTGGGAACCATTAATAACAACTCTCTGAGTACGGTTATCCAGCCAGTTATGCACCCACCTTATAGTAGCCCCATCTAAATTGTATTTGCCTAGTTTATCGATAAGAATATCATGCGAGACCGTATCAAATGCCTTACTAAAGTCTAGGTATACCACATCCACAGCTTCTCCCTTATCCATAAGACTCATTATCCTTATGATATAGGAAAGGAAAATAAAAAATGAAACTGGATTACATTCAGATGGACAGTTCCCAACCAGTACTATCTATAGACACTTAGTGCTCCAAGAGGACTAATTCCCCAAAGCTGAGGAAAATAGTCAGCAAAACTGATTGTGAGGAAAAATTTAGACAGAAAAATATGAATGAATCTGGGTAGTTCTTTGATAACATTTTATTAGATAGTGAAAAACTAATGATTCCAGAATCAACAAAGTGAACAACTCTGGGTAAAAACTCAGTTTACTAGTAAAGTGAAGCAGCAATTAGAGGCTGAGAAGCAATATGTAACAAAGGGGAAAAAGGGAAAATATGTAGCAAGAATAGAAATCGGAAGTAAGGAAAATTAATAAGGAACGTTAAGGCATCAGGGAAAACTCCTTGTTTGGCGAGGTTATGGATTACAAAAAGGAGGTTATTAAGTATATTAAGAACAAATGAAATCCTAGAAAAGTTTTATGTCAAATCATTTGTTAAATTTAAAGAATTAAAAAATAAAGGGAAAGGTTTATTTATAAAAGAATTGACAAGATTAAGAAACAATGGAAAAGCTGGTATGAGATTAGTTAAAAAAAAATCTAGAAATGTAAGTAATGCCAGTCACCAACAGGGTTTATGCAAAACAGATCTTGTCAAATAAACCTCATTTCATCTTTTTATGAGAGTACACATTGGTTGATCAAGGGTACACATTTGATGGATGAAGGGAATATCGCAGATGTAAAGAATCTTGATTTCTCAAAGGCATTTGATTTAGTAGAGGAAAATATTGAGTTGATGAGTAATGGGCTTTGTAATCTACTAGAGAAAGGCTGAGCAAGAGCGATGGGCTCGAAGCCGAAGCCAAGCAAATTCCAGCTCGAAATTAGGGCCAAATATTTAGCAGTGAGGGTGATTAACCATTGTTTGTGTTGATTTTCGCGAAGATGGTTGGTGGTATTTGGACACCTAACATAGAGAATGCCAATGAAAATGGGGTAGGTTCAGATTCTAAAATAGGGGAATATCGAGTTAAAAGTTACTTGGACAAGTTAGATGTCTTCAAGTCACCAGGGCCTGACAAAATGCATCCTGGAATACTCTTAAGGAACTGACTGAGGAAATATCTGAGCTATTAGCTATTATCATTGAAACGTCATGGGAGATTCCAGAAAACTGGAAAAGAGCACATATAGTGCCTATCTATAAAAAGGGAAATAAGGGAATCCCAGGCAATTACAGACCAGTCAGCTTAATTTATGAATCAGATAAGATTATGGACCGAATAATTATGGAATCAATTTGCAAACATCCAGAAGATAGTAAGGTAATAAGTGATAGTCTGCATGGATTTGTGAAGAACAAATCATGTCAAACCAACCTCATAGCTTTCTTTGACAGTGTAACAAGCCCTCTGGATGGGGAGAAACAGTAAATGTGGTATATGTAGACATTAGTACAGCTTTTGATACAGTCTCACATGACCTTCTCATTAACAAACTAGGGAAATACAAGCTAGATTGACCCACTATAAGGTGAATGCATAACTGGTTGTAAAACCGCTCCCAGAGAGTAGTTATCAATGCTTCACAGTGATGCTGGAAGGGCATAACAAGTGGGGTGTTGCAAGGATCAGTTCTAGGTCCCGTGCTTTTTAATATCTTCATCAATGATTTAGATCATGGCATAGAGAGTACACTTATTAAATTTGCAGATGATACTAAGTTGGGAGGGGTTGCAAGTCTTTGGAGAATCAGACAAACATGCAAAATGTTCTGGAGAAACTGGAGAAAAGGATGATTAGGGCTCTTAAAAACACGACCTATGAGGGAAGTACGAAAGAGATAGGCTTGTTTAGTCTGAAAAGGAGAAAACTGAGGGGGGAAATGATAACAGTTTCCAAAAACCAAAAAGGTTTTTTTCAAGGAGGGAGAAAAAGTGTTTATCTTTAACCTCTGAGAGAAGACAAGAAGCAATGGACTAGGAAAAATGTTTCAAAAAAGGCAAATGTAATGTTAGGTTATATTAGCAGAAGTATATCATGCAAGTCAAGGTACATGATAGCATTCCTCTACTAGGTGTGGGCTAGGTCTCAATTCATAGAATCATAGAATCATAGAATATCAGAGTTGGAAGGGACCTCAAGAGGTCATCTAGTCCAACCCCCTGCTCAAAGCAGGACCAATTCCCAGCTAAATCATCCCAGCCGGGGCTTTGTCAAGCCGGGCCTTAAAAACCTCCAAGGAAGGAGACTCCACCACCTCCCTAAGTAACGCATTCCAGTGTTTCACCACCCTCCTAGTGAAATAGTTTTTCCTGATATCCAACCTGGACCTCCCCCACTGCAACTTGAGTTATGTGTCCAATTTTGCTCACCAATGTATAGAAAGGATATAGAGAACCTGGAAATGTTACACAAGGGATGGAATGCAAGCCATATGAGCAAGCCGAGGGAACCAGCATGTTTATTTGGAAAAGAGGAGATTAATGGGGGACATGATAGTGGTCCTCAAATACTTGAAAGGCAGCCATAAAAAGATGGAGGAAAGTTATTCTGTCTTACCACAGGGGGGCAGGACAAGAGGCAATGGCTTAAAATTCAAGCCTAGCAGATTTAAATTAAATTTCAGGAAAATCTACCTAACTTTAAGCACAGGAGGCCAATGGAACAGACACCCAGGGAAGTCATGGAAGCTCATTCTATGGAGGTTTTCCAAAGATGTGTGAATAGCCATCAGTCTTAGGGCTTGTCTTCACTATCTGCCTGGATTGGCGGGTAGAAATCGATCTCTCGGGGATCGAATTATCGCGTCTCGTCGGGATGCCACAATCGATCCCCAAATCGACGTGCGTACTCCACCAGCGCAGGTAGGAGTAAGCGCCATCGACAGGGGAGCTGCGGTGTTCGATTTGCCACCATCCTCACAGCAGGGTAAGTCGGTTCGGATACTTCGAATTCAGCTATGCTATTCACGTAGCTGAATTTGGGTATCTTAAATCAACCCCCCCCCTAGTGTTACCCTAGCCTTAGATGACTAAGACAAAACAAATCCTGGATCTTGTCAGGGGGATAAACTATCTGTCCTTTGCATTCCCTTATAACGCTATGGCTCTATCATTCTATGGTGTAAAATCCTAGTGTAGACTGGGCCTTAGTCACACACAAGTCTTTTGACTCAATGCAGGGCTAACTGAGTGAAATGTAATGGGCCTGTGTTTTACAGGAGGTCAGACTGGATGATCAAATGGTCGCTTCTGACCTTAAACCCTATGAATCTATTGATAAAGGAAGTAGATCAGGCATTTCTATTTAATGTGTCTCATAACATGAACAAGGGAACATTTAGTTAAATTGAAAGTCTGAACATATAACTTTGAAAAAAGGTAATTGCTAATGTAATTCATATTTGGCCAGTAGAACGCCTTGCTACCAATATTATTGGAGCAAAGAGCATAGAAAAATGGGCTTTACAAATGGATTGGCCATTGGAGGTGGTGCTGGTGGCATCACCTGTAGTTAAGGCTGTCTGACACCTTCCATTAGAAGACCTCATTTCCAGTTGCTTAATAGTTTGCCAAATTTTAGGTGATTGGACTGAAGTTTTCCATGTTGGGTGTCTGCTTCAAGCAGAATAGTTTTTTGAAAGTTTCAGGCATAAGAGTTCAGCCAACTTCTCAAATGAAGCTAGGAGAAAGTATGTGTTACCCATGTTGCAAAATTCTCATTATTGTTCTAGCGAGGAGCCCTAGCACCTCCAAGTTTCCCAGCAGATAAACTTCAGGTAACAGCCCTTGTTCCTCAGCCCGACAGTACAGACAGAGCCCTGAAATTCAAGAGGAGGGGGTGACAATGTCTGTGTATAAGCACACAGCTGGCTCCTGACGTCTGTACTCAGCTTTTGCTCCAAGGGGAGTTTTGACTCACTGGGGCCTGAGCAAACCACAGGCCATGGTCTCAGAATTTGACCTTGTATTGCACATCTACTAACATCTTTCATCCTGAAGAATTCACTGTGCCACTGAAATGCACCACTTCGGAGCTGGAGTCCATCAGGTGGGATGCACAGGGGTGCACAGAAAAGAGTGACATTTTGGCCAGTGATTCTTTAGCAAACTCATCACTTATGGCAAGGGCTCTGGCATGTTTCATGGTTGTGCACAGCGGAAAGGTCCACAGACTTACTATCTCTCCCATCACACCCACGTTACACTGGGTTTGTCAATCAGGTGAGCTCCTCAGCAAGAGATGGGTACCTGTGAGTTCTGAGATGGAAGTGTCCTCCCTGGGAATCCCCCTCTGTTAGCCGTGTCCCACACCTCTCTCAGCCCAGCATCTGCAGCTGCATTCTATGCCGAGAGCCGACACACTGTGTGCACAGTTCATAATATAGCTCTGTGTAATCCCAATGGGGTTCGCTCAGCCTCTAGAGGAGAAGAGAGCATCTGAATGTAAACAAGCTTTAGACAAGCATGTCTCTCCGTCTGTGCTAATTTTCCAACTTTGGGAGTAAACAGTAATTAAGGGACCTTCCCAAAGGGAGATGAGAACTCTTGGGCTCTGTGCTGAGTCAGAGAGGAATTGGCTGCTCTGTACGTTTGTGCGTATATATTTAAAAATTATAGTTGATGAGTAAGAAAAGTAGGGATAATGCCTAACTCTCCTGAGGATCTGATATCCTGTCAATTCTCAGGATAGATGGGTAGATAGTAGACAGAGAGATCTGGAGAAAGTTGGCTAAGATGAGACACAAGCAGTTAGTGCAAACACATGGGCTGTCACTAAGGGATCAGAGATCAGTGTTTCTCATCAGTAACTATCATCATACTGTGCAGCACCTTTCATTGAGTCATCTTCAAAATACCTAGCAAAAAAAAAATCACTATGCACCATCCCCATTTCACTGAATGGTAAACTGATGCACGGAGAAACATGACTTGTCCAAGGTTACACAGAGACTGACTAACAGAAGCCAAGTGTCCTGACTTCCCTTCCATAACCACGGTCTCTCTGTCAGTAAGTGACCACATGACAACAGGGAAATGGAATCACGGCCTTATGGGGCCTGTTCACTGTGGTGTGTGTGGGGGGAATTCCCTGGGGAGCAACCTGGAATTGGGGACAGCCGATCCCTCTGACATACCAATCTGGGCCCCCTCTCACACTGTGAGGCTGTGACAAGCTGGGATCCTCTCAGGTATTGTGTTTACACAGCTATACACAGACAGGGACACATCCAGCTGCAGTTACATGAATGACTTTACTAGCCATCCATGAAACAACAATAGAGAGGCTCCAGCCAGTTTGCCTCAGTTCTCCAGCCTAGGACCCAAGAGCTGTACCATCTTGCCCTCGCCAAAAGCCTGACCAGTATCAGTTTATTTCCCAGTCTGCCCCTCCCTCAATGTAGAAAGGACAATGCATCAGCCTGAGCAGATTTCCCTTTTACGTTTCAAACAGCATCCTGTACTAAGTAAAACAATATAAAACAGATTTATTAATTACAGAAAGATCAATTCTTTACGTGAATATAAGTAATAGTGTAAAGAACAAAGTTGAAATCTGAGAAATAAACAACATCACAATCTAAGTTCTATACACTAGACAGGCTTTGAATCAAACAGTGTCTCACCCTGATGGGACAAACAATCCACCAATCTTCCATACACAGGCTAGAAATCCCTTCAGCCTGGGACCACAGCCCCAGTTCAGTCCTTTGTTGTTGAGTTGTGGGGGGAGTGAGGCCAAGTGATGATGTCACTTCCACATTTCATAGCTTCTGCCATGTAGAGGGAGCTTCATTTTTCCAAGCAAAAGCCCCTAGCATAGTTAGTGGAAAAGAAAAGCCACAAGATGGAGTCCAGTGTCCCATGAGCTGGTCACCTGCCCTTGCATGCTTTCAGAACTTTAAGTACAAAAATGATGCATGCATACAAATAGGTTAATCATATTCAGCAAATCATAAGTTTATATTGATATCTTACATGACATATTTTATATACTTTGTAAAATTACATCATAATCATATCACCATGGTAAATATGGTGAAGACAGGGTGTTGCTTAAACCTTAACATGTGTTTAGCTACTGGTTTTCCTTTCCCCTCAGTGTGTCCTTCAATAGGAATCTCTGCCCAAGATCATCTTTGGGATCTTGGTATGTCAGAGTCCAGTGAGATAAGGATGTAAGGGAAATTCCCATGTTGGCTAGCCCTGTGTGGAGCTCCTTCCCATCCCTAGGGTATGGCCATGCAAAAAATCCACCCCTTCTTCACTTTGGTCATTGACTAATGTGGAGGCAGAGTGCCGAAGACCCTCCTTAGATTTTGAACATATAAATCCCAAATTGCAAATCATTGTAATTGTAGTATTACCCACAGGTGTTTTTGTAAAATTCTGTGTATCTTTTAACACTTTGTAGATCAGCCCTGTGATCAAAAGTCTGAAAATGTATGTGACATTATTAATATAACCTGTGACCATATAGATCATTGGTGCAACCACTGTTATATATTTGCAGCAAATATTGTATAAAGGTTGTCGTGTAAATTGTCTGTGGAAAGGTTATGATTTGCTAATTATGATTATGATATATGTGTGTGTATCATTTTGTAGTTTAAGTTATGCATATTGGCTATGTCCCTGTATATCAATGTGTTTTGATTCTGAAGTAGCAAATTAAATGCCCAATCAAGAAAGACTTAACTGACAATGGGTCCTGGAAGACTCCAATCCACATAAGAAGTTTTCCTGGAGATATAAAGAACTAAGTGTTGCATGGACATGTGATTTGCCCATGTGACTCCAAACTCCATTTTGCTTTAATTTTCCACTGTAAGAACAAAGAGGTGTTCTTACACCTTGAAGAGGCTATAAAAGGCAGCTGTCTCATCTCCATCATGTCTTCAATCCTGCTTCATACCTCTAGCGGGACTTTGCTTCAAACCGAAGCTCTGAACAAAGGACTGAAAGACCCATCCCAGCTGTGGATGTACTCCAGAGACTTGATTTGAACTTGAACTTGATTCCATCACTGCTACAAGCCTGAATCAGATGGTTCATACAATCAAACGTGAGTTAATAGGTTTTCCATCCATCTGGGTTTTACCCAGAGAGTTGACTTTTTGGCTTCTGTGTTTCAGTGCCATTTAGGGTTGCCAGGTAACCAGTTTTCAACTGGAAGGTCAAGTCAAAAAGGGATCTGGGAGTGTCCAGTTACTACTGGGCCGGGAGGGAGGCGACGGGTGATTAACCCATTGCAGCCCATGCTCTCCTGTGGCCACCTCGTACCTGCAGGCACTCTCCTTGTGAGACAGCAATAGCTTCCATCCCAGTCCCAGAGCAGAGAGATCTCAGCTGGGCAGAGGCACCATTTGGGAAGTCAGAGGCCTCTAGCCCGTCTGAGTTTCGTACCTGAGGCCTGTTCACAGCCCAGGCCCTAGCCTCAGAAGGAGCTGTTACCTGCAACACTGCTTGAGTGTGATATATGATGAGTTCTGTGCTTCTCCCAGCTTCGGCCTTTGGGGCAGGGAGTTTGTTTATAAACAGAGGCAGGGTGATTAAGATAACAAAAGGCTTGTCATTAAATTAAATTAAGGCTCTTTATATGATCCTGAAAGTGTTACCAGGCACTCCCATTAAAAGAAAGGAAACAAAGGGTAGGAATAAATCATGAAAATGGAAAGAGGTAAAGAGTGGTGTCCCCCAGGGGTCTGTACTGTACCAGTGCTTTTCAGCATATTCATAAATGATCAGGAAAAGGGGTAACTAGTGAGGTGGCAAAATTTGCAGATGGTATAAAATTAATAAAGATAGTTCAGTCCAAAGAAGACTCTGAAGAATGACAAAGAGATCTCACAAAACTGGGGGGAAGGGGCAACTGATTGGTAGATGAATTCCAGTGTTGATAAATGCAAAGTAATGCACATGGCTAAATATAATCCCAACTATATACACCAAATGATATTGTCTAAATTAGCTGCTACCCATTAAGGAAGAGCTCATGGAGTCACTGTGAATAGTTCTCTGAAAACATGTGAGCAATGTACAGTGGCAATCAAAAAAGCTAGGAGAATGTTGGGAATCACTAAGAAAGAGATAGATAATAGGACAGAAAATATCATACTCCCTCTATAAATCCATGGTACATCCCACACCTTGAATACAGTGTGCATATCTGGTCGCCCCATTTCAAAAAAGATACATTGGATTTGGAAAAGGTACAGCAAAGGGTAACAGAAATGATTAGGGGTATGGAACACCTTCCATGTGAGGAGAGATTAAAAAGACAGAGGCTTTACAGTTTGGAAAAGGGATAACTATGGGGAGGATATTATAAGAATTCTGTAAAATCATGACAGCTTTCAGAGTAGCAGCAGTGTTAGTGTGTATCTGCAAAAAGAACAGGAGTACCCATGAAGTGGGCTGTAGCCCATGAAAGCTTATGCTCAAATAAATTTGTTAGTCTCTAAGGTGCCACAAGTACTCCTGTTCTTTTTATAAAATCATGAATGGTGTGGAAAAAATTAGATAAGGAAAAGTTATTTATTCCTTCACATAACACAACAACTAGGGGTCACCCAATTAAATTAATAGGCAGCAGATTTAGAACAAACAAAAATAAAGTATTTCTTCACAGTCAACCTGTGGAATTCTTTGCCAGGTGATGTTGTAAAAGTCAAAACTATAACGGGGTTCAATAATAATGATATAAATTCATGGACTATCGGTCCATTAATGGCTATTAGCCATGTTGGGCAGGGATCCAACACCATGTTCTGAGTGTTCCTGGCCTCTGTTTTCCAAAAGCTGGGAGTGGGTGACGGGATGAATCACTTCATGATTGCCTAAACAACAAGGAGTCTGGTGGCACCTTAAAGACTAACAGATTTATTTGGGCATAAGCTTTCGTGGGTAAAAACTTCACTTCTTCAGATGCTAAAGCTTATGCCCAAATAAATCTGTTAGTCTTTAAGGTGCCACCAGACTCCTTGTAGTTTTTGTAGATACAGACTACCCCGGCTACCCCCTGATTCATGATTGCCTGTTCTATTCATTCCCTCTGGGCACCTGCTATTGGCCACTGTGGGAAGACAGGATAAGGGGTTAGATGGACCTTCGGTCTTACCCAATATGGCCATTCTGATGGTCTGATATAGACCCACATTGCAGCCCAGTGGGCTAGCTTGCTTTACTATATTCACTGCTTTGTGTAAGGGGACTGTTGCCCCCTTACTAACACTCCGTGGGGGTGTTTTGGTTGCTAGCTCCCAGCACTAAAAGGGGAAGGGTCGATGGGAAATCAGGAGCCTGAGACTGACAGTCCCCAGGGACAGTGGGGAGAGGCCAATGCTCCAGATCAGCCTGATTGACAGGGCGGGCAGGCTAATCAGGGAGTCAGGAGGCCAGGGGGTGTCCCGCCCTCCGTGTGAACTGGAATGGCCTGAGTCAGACAGAGTGGGGCCGAGCTAAGCTGCTAGGAGCAGAGCTGCAGCCCCAAAGCCAGAGGACAGCCCAGAGAGAGCAGAGCTGTCCTGGGAGCAACCAGAGCCAGAGAGGCCAGAGAAGCAGCCCAGGGGGCTGGAGGCAGAGCAGCAGCAGCAGCCGTGCTGAGGCCGAGTGGAGCTGGAGCTGGGGCTGGAGCCGTCCGGAGCTGGGTGCGGGGAGCAGCTGGGGAGAGGAGGGGGACCCTGGACAGTGGACCCAGCGCAGGGAGACGCCTCAGCCAAGAGGCTCTGCAGGCCAGACTTGGAGGGGATCATAACCCCGACCGGGCAGGGGCAACGCTGGGAAGAAGGGTCCTGCCACCTAGAGCCTGAGAGCGTGTGGCCACCGCCAGAGCAAGTGTCCAACCCGCAGCGTCTCTGCAGCACAGCCAGGGCCTGAGAAGGAGCCTGGGACCTACGAGGCACAGACTGAACTGCCCTGACATTCCAGACACTGGTTGTGATGTTCCCGGCCACAGAGCCGGGTGATGTGTTTTCCTTTAACCTTTCCCATTTTTCCTTATTCTTTTTTAAAATTAATTGTTAATTAAACAACTTGTATTTGCTTTAAATTGTATGAAATGATCAGTGGGTCAGGGAGGTGCCCAGTGCAGAGAGAGTATCCCGGAGTGGGGACACCCTAGCCCCTGTCCTGGGTGACCACAGCAGGTTGGGGGTCGCGCCCCCCAGGAATCCTGGGCCCAGCCTTGTCGGGGTTACGAGGACACTGCCAGACAGGAGAGTGGAAGGGGAGTCCTCAAGGGCAGGGAGGCCTCTGGGTAAAGGAAGTGGGAGCGAGGTCTCAGATCCTTTCACTAGCCCACTTCAACAGGGTAGTGCAGAAGCCAGGAAAGTTCCCCATAATAGCTGGGCCATTCCCCCGCTTACATTTGCATTATATTCAGCAGTTGTGATAACTGAAGAGCGGGGGTAGTAGCTCCCTTTTCTGGACCCAGCCAGACAGGTAGCTATAATTTTTTTTAGTTATCCCATCTCCTAGAACTGGAAGGTACTTTGAAAGGTCATTGAGTCCAGCCCCCTGCCTTCACTAGCAGGACCAAGTACTGATTTTGCCCCAGATCCCCAGGATTGGGCTCACAACCCTGGGTTTAGTAGACCAATGCTCAAACCACTGAGCTATCCCTCCCCCACAATCCCTCTTAATAGCTGTTCTCTACTTGCTTTACCTGTAAATGGTAAAAAGTCTCACTGCGATGAAAAGCAAAAACGAAGTGAGTGGGCACCTGGCCAAAAGAGCCAATGGGAAGGCTGGAATTTTTTAAAATTGAAATAAGCCTCCCCTTTTGTCTGTCTCTTGTTGTTCTTGGAGAGAGGCAGACAGGGCTGTAGTTATGCTGTAAGAAGCTTTGGGCCAGGTATAAAAAATCATCGGTATCATACCTGGAAACTACTCATTTGAAACACCAGATATGTAAGTAGATCAGGAAATGTCTAGGAAGATGCGATCAGGTTTACCTCCTTTATTTCTTTATGGCTTGTGGACTCCTCTGTGATAACCCCAAATTCTTTTGTTTTGCTTGTGTGGTTTAAGCTGGATCTCAAGAATGCTATTCCTGATGCTTAGTCCTTGTAAGTTTTTTTTTTTAAATCTAGCAATAGCCTGAGTTTTCAGATGTATTTTCTTTCTTTTTGTTTTTTAATAAAATTTACCTTTTTTTAGAACAGGACTGGATTTTTGTGTCCTAAGAGGTTTGTGAACATGTTGTTTAATTAGCTGGTGGCAACAGCTGATATCCTTTGGTTTTCTTTCTCAGATATTCCCTGGAGGGTGTGTGTGTGTGAAAGGGCTTGAGGGTACCCCACAGGAAGGAATTCCCAAGTGCGCCTTCCTGGGTTCTAAGAGGAGTTTTGCACTTGGGTGGTGGCAGTATCTACCAATCCAATGTAAGGAAAAGTTATAACCATAGGAGCTTAATACAAGGGTGTGACGGGTTGGATCACGGACCCCCCACCCCCTTTGGAGCTGCCACTCGATGTGCCAAGACTACCTCTGCCCCTGCTTTCCCTGCCAGCTTGGGACCCCAGCACCCTGCCTTGCTGAGCCAGACACACCCGTCTGCTCCAACAAAGACCCAGGGTCTGAATTACTTGCCCCAAAGCTGCAGGTTTACCTGAAAGCAGCTAACAGAAGTGTTAATACCTGGGGGAGGTGCGTATCTCTCTATCAGTGTTATAGAGAGCGAACAATTTATGAATTTACCTTGTATAAGCTTTATACAGGGTAAAACGGATTTATTTGGGTTTTAAACCCCATTGGGAGTTGGGCATCTGAGTGTTAAAGACAGGAACACTTCTGTGAGCTGCTTTCAAGTGCATTGTAGATAGGCATGTGCCAGGGTCTGCCTCATGCTGCAAAACGGGCAGGCATCTCGAATGGGGGCAAGATGGAAAGAAAATACATATATACAGTCCAACCAGGTCACAACCGATCGATCTCCACCTGGATGTAGGTAAAGATGGAATTCTCATCCGGGTGTTGGTCATGTCAGACGTCCACAAGGGAATGATTATTGATGATCTCTCTGAGGATGCCTGCAGCACCTGGCTGCTCTCGATCCCTGAGTGATTCTGGTCCTCAAAGAAGGAATTTAAAATGCCTCGCAGGTCCAGGCACTAGTGATGATCCAAAGTGCCGAGGAAGGCAGACACCTGTTGATAGAAACACCCACTCCAGGTCTGAATTCGGATGGTAGACATTAAATAGATTCAATGTCAGCCCGTCCACACAGGCCTGGAGGTGCAGCAGGCAACCTGGCATGACCTCGACAACTCCCAGCATTTCAGGCTGTAGACGGGGTGAGAACAGGGTGGCCACCCCAGCTGAATGAGCGCTGAGGTGTCTAAAATATACCTGGTCCCCCGACTCCAGCCGCCAACTAGTCTCGGCGGCTGGATCCATGTGGGTTTCCTGCAGGTAAACCACAGAGTACCCTACATCAGAAAGGAGGATACCTGGCAACTGTGGAGACCCACCCTAGAGCCTCTGGTGTTCAATGTTGAAAAGATGGTTGGGTTCATCCTAAGGGGCTGAGAAGGATCCTTGTGAGCAGAAGCATCCCCACCCAGCCTTGCAACAATCGCTGACCAACCTGAAAGGCTTGTCACAGAAGTTTCAGGCCCCCTGGTAGACCAGGATGTCCTACCTCCCGTTTCCCCTCCACTCCTCCAAAACAGCCCTTGTGGCCCAGAAGGCGAGATGGAAGTCTCCCCAACTCTGGAGAGGGAGCTTCGCCTTACCCTTGAAATCACAGGGGTCCACCAGAAAGCCGTCATGCTCATCCCGCAACACAGTGGGGGACAGGGTAGTGGATCTATGATGATCCTCTGGCTGGGTCCATTTTATGACTCTGTGGCCCACGGAGATGGGCAAAGAGGGATCAGACTACCAGTGTGGCGACTGTACCAGTGGCACTGCGCAACCTGTCTCTATCTCCAGAAAGGTAAAGGGAGGTGAAGGGAAGAGAGAAGCTTCTAAAGGGTCAGGGAGGGGGGACAAAAACTACCCCCTGACATTTGTCCAAGGACAGGGGAAATGAGAAAACCCCTCAGGGGCAGCACTATGGAAATGTAGGGGACAAAAATTAGTAGGACTTCTCCCCTCTCCTCCCCGCACAGCTCCTGCCAGAGCTCAGGGCAGCCTGAGATGAGGGCTTCTTCTGCGGCTCCAGCCGGGCAGCCTGCTCTCTTCCCCTCCCCCTGCAGCTCCTACTGGGGCGAGAGGCTTGAACTCCTGCCAGCTGAAGCTGAGGCAGCCCTTTTGCTCAGCTGTGCCACATGAATCACATGGTGATTGCCATGTTCTGTTCATTCCCTCTGAAGCACCTGGCACTGGGCACTGTCAGAAGACAGGCTACTGGGCTACATGGACCATTGGTTTTACCCAGTATGGTCATTCTGATCTTCTTAGTTAGACCCCAGATGTATCTGCCTCCTGCTGTAACCCACTGTACCCCATTCCCCTCCCAGAGCTGAGACAGGTCCCAGGAGTCCTGAGGGGGTCTCTCTCTCCACAGAGTTAGTAACAGAATAAACAGAAGAGATGGGGGAAGATTGCAATTTCAGAGACCAAGCTACCAGGAATTACAAAGGTGGCAACCCATTGGAGTGTGCATAGACTGACTCCCCAGGTCTTCACATTGACACAGCACAGTAAGGACAGTAACGGGTTTAATGTCTCTCTGTCTGTCCAGTAAGTGATTCAGGGAAGATGCACCAGCACCATGCACCAGCCAGCTCTGCACAGAGCTCAATCTGAGAGCCAGAGCACAAAGAGAAAACATTTAAATCTCTTTATGAGTAAAGAGCTGGAGCAGCCTGCCCCAGATCTGTTTGGTCCTCACCCCGTAAATGATGGGGTGTAGCACGGGGGGCACCAGCAGGTATACACTGACAATGAGAACGTGGCAATGAAGTGGCACATTGTGGCCAAACCGCTGCGTGAGAGAGGAGAATAAACCTGGGATGTACAAAGCTAAGATGGCAAAAAGATGAGAGATGCAGGTCCCAAAAGTTTTGAGCCGGGCATCCTTTGTGGGTAGGTGGAAGATGGCCTGGAGGATCAGAGTATAGGACACGGCGATAAAAAATACATCCATTCCGATCACAGAGAGAAGATCAAACAGGCCATAGTAACTACTGATGCTGATGTCAGCACAGGCCAGCTTCACCACAGCCATATGCCCACAATAGGAGTGGGGGATGATGTTGGTTCTGCAATATGGCCACTGCCTTGCCAATAAGGGATAGGGTAATGTGAGTATGCCACTGCGCAGCACCACCGCCAGGCCTATCTTGGCCACAACAGAGGTTGACAGGATCGTGGAATGTCTCAGGGGATGGCAGATGGCCACGTAGCGATCGAAAGCCATGGCCATGAGGATTCCAGACTCCATCGTTGAGAAGGCGTGAATGAAGTACATCTGAGTGAGGCAGGCTCTGAAACTGATCTCCCTGGAATTGAACCAGAAGATGCTCAGCATTTTCGGTAGAGTGGATGTGGAGATGACCAGGTCGGTAATGGCCAGCATGCAGAGGAAATAGAACATGGGCCCATGGAGGCTTGACTCCCTCTTCACAATAAATAGGATAGTGAAGTTCCCCAACACGGCTATGGCGTACATAGCGCAGAAGGGAATGGAAATCCAGATATGTGCTGCCTCTAGGCCTGGAATACCAAGTAGGATGAAGGTGGAGGGGTTGGTGAAGTTGGTTGTGTTGGAATTTGACATGGAGTATGGAAGAAAGTGCCCAACTCTAAGGCATAAGGGTTTCTCCTGCATGTACCGTAGGCTCCCCTGACTTTCTGTGTGTCCCCAGGGTCTTGGGTGATGGTCGCAGTAGAAATGCCTGAATGGAGAGACAACGTTAATATGAGACACTTCATGCACTAGTGCAGACTGTTCATGGGAGAAGCAGATTGAGCATCTTCATACCCTGAAAAATTACATTTTCCTAATCCAGAGAAAATAACTATGAACAATGAACCTACTAAATCCAATTCCATATTTTGTGGTGCTCTCTGCATTAATAATTCCTACACTTTGTGGTGGAGGAAGCTTAAGAGGCACCAGCAGGAAACACAAATGTGGATACTGGTTATCCATCATTGTTCCTTAATACAATGAGAGCCAGGATAGGGAGTCCATATTGTAGGGAGTTCCCCATTCATCCAGTTGCTCGAAATCTGAGTGTGGGAAAAAACAAACTTTTGCTAAGACATGTTCTGGGAGAAACATCCCAACTAGAACATAGCTCAGGGAAAAGATCCGGGCGCTATTGATAGCAGCTCAAGAGAAACACCTGCTCATTCACAGCAGTGGACAAAACAAAAGAAATGTTCAGATCCATAAGATATGGGACAGAGAATATCATGTTCGGGATACGTGTTCAGTTTTGGTCACCCAGTCTCTGTTAAGGCTATAGCTTATATAAAAGGGATTTCCAAGACAGGCTTTGAGAATGGGGGAGGCTGCCATATGCAAACATATAGAAAAGTCTGGGACTGGTTAGTTTACACAAAAGACAAAGAAGAGAGCAAATGATATAAGAGTGGAAAATAAAAAGTGAAACAGATTTACATTCAGATCAGCAGTTCCCAACCAGTACTATCTGTAGGCAGTTAGTACTCCAAGAAGACTAATTACCCAAATCTGAGGAAAATTGTCAGCAAAGTTGATTGGCAGGAAAATTTTTGACAGAAAAATATGAATGAAAATGGTGATTCTTTGAAAAAATGTATTAGATGGTGGAAAACTCATGCTTCCATAGTCAACAAAGTGAACAACTATGGGTAAAAACCCAGTTCAGTGAGAAAGTGAAGGCAGCAATTTGGTGGGGACTTGGGAAGCAATATGTAACAAAGAAAGAAAAAGGGAAAATAGCTAGCCAACCATAGAAATCAGAAGTTAAGAAAATTAATAAGGGATATTGAGACATCCGGGAAAACTCCATACTTGGCAGGGCTATGGATCACAAAAAGGAGGTTATTAAGTATGTTAACAACAAGGGAAATCCTAGAAAAGCTTTATGTCAATTCCTGTGTTAAATGTATTTAAAAATAAGCATTAAATAAAAAGTATTAAAAATAAATTGAAAGTTTAAAAAAAAAGAATTGACAACATTAAGAAACAATGGAAAAGCTGGCATGGGGTTAGTTAAAACAAAAAAATCTAGAATTGTAAGTAATGCCAGTCACCAACAGGGTTCATTTTAAACAGATCTTGTCAAATAAACCTGATTTCATCCCTTTATGAGAGTACACATTGGTTGATCAAGAGAACAACCCAGAGGCATTTGATTTACTCGGGGAAATATTGAGTTAAAAACTTAACACTCTACAATATCAATAGTGAACATGTTAAATGGACTGAAAGTTGGCTAACTGATGGATCTCAGAAAGTTGTTGTCAATAGGCCATTGTCAGTGAATGCGGCTGTTTCTAGTGGGGTTCTGTAGGAATCATGTCTAGGCCCCATGCTATTCAATATTTTCATCAATGATCTGGAAGCAAATAGAAAATCACTGCAGATAAAATGTGCAGATGACCCAAAGATTGGCAGAGTGGTTGCAATGAGGCAGCCAGGGCAGGCATACTGATTGATCTGGAGCATTTGGGAAGTGGGGCCCATGTAAACAAAATGTTTTAATACAGGCAAATGCAAAATGATCCTCTCAGAACAGGGAATGCAGGCCCGACCTACAGGCTAGGGCACTATATAATGGAATCCAAGGACCCTGAAAAGGATTTAGGGGACATTGTGGACAACCAACTCATCGTGAGTGCCCAGTGCGACACTGTAGTATAAAGGGATGACATGGTGCTCGGATGCATTAACAGGGGAGTGGAGAGTTGGAGCAGGAAAAGGATTTTACCTCAGCACATGGGATTGGTGAAACAAACTGCATCCAGTTCTGGAGTCCACCTTTGAAAAAAAGATGTTGAAAACTTGGAGAGGGTACAGAAAAGAGCTACAAAAATGATTGGAGGAGAAAAGGCCGGATTGTTAGACTTCAAGTTGTGTATCTCTTTAACTTATCAAAAAGATGATCAAGCGGAGACTTTCATGGGGAGAAAATCATGGAAAATAATGGGCTCTGTAATCTAGCAGAGAAAGGCTGAGCAAGACCGAAGGGCTGGAAGCTGAAGGCAGGCAAATTTCAGCCAGAAATTAGGGCCAAATATTTAGCACTGAGGGTGATTAACCATTGGGACACACTGAAAAGGGAAGTGTTGGATTCTCCAATTCCCCATGTTGGCACATCCAGACTGGATGTTTTTCTGGAAGATCTGCTTGAAGGGTTGTTTACACTTATAATGCTACAGCATTACTGCCATAGCGCTTCAATATAGACGCTACTTACACAGATGGAAGGGTTCTCCCCTCAGCATAGGTAATCCCCGAGAGGTGGTAGCTAGGTCGATAGAAGAATTCATCTCATGCTGTCTACACCAGGGTACAGATTATCCAGCAAATTCTTGAATGTATTGGAGACAAAAAAAATTCCAAAAGCTGGAGAAAGCTACTAGTGGAGAGGCTGTTCTAGACTTCATTTTGACATAGAAGGAGGAACTCATTGGGAATTTCAAAGTGAAAGGCATCTTGAGTCAAAGTGATCATGAAATAACAGAGTTCAAGACTCTAAGGAATGGTAGGAGGGAAAACAGCAAAATAAAGACAGAACAAGGAGCAATGGTCTCAAGTTGCAGTGGGGGAGGTCCAGGTTGGATATCAGGAAAAACTATTTCACTAGGAGGGTGGTGAAACACTGGAATGCGTTACCTAGGGAGGTGGTGGAGTCTCCTTCCTTGGAGGTTTTTAAGGCCCGGCTTGACAAAACCCTGGTTGGGATGATTTAGTTGGGAATTGGTCCTGCTTTGAGCAGGGGGTTGGACTAGATGACCTCTTGAGGTCCCTTCCAACCCTGATATTCTATGATTCTAAAGACAATGTGTTTCAAGAAGGCAGACTTTAGCAAACTCAGGGAGTTGGTAGGTAAGATCTCATGGGAAACAAGTCTAAGGGGAAAACAATAGAAGACAGCAGATAGTTTTTCAGAGAGATATTATTAAGGGCACAAGAGCAAACTATCCCACTGCCTAGGAAAGAAAGGATGTATGGCAAGAGACCAGAGTGGCTTAACCAGAAGATCCTGAATGATCTAAAAAACAACAAAAAAAAGGATCCTAAAAAAGTGGAAACAAGGTCAAATTACAAAGGAAAAATATAAACAAATAACACATGTACGTGGGGGCAAAATTAGAAAGGCAAAGGCACAAAACGGGCTCAAACTAGATAGAGACAGAGAGGGTAACAAGAAAACATGCTACAAATACATTAGAAGCAAGCGGAAGACCAAGGACAGGGCAGGCCCATTACTAAATGAAGAGGGAAAAACAATAACAAGAAATGTAGAAATGGCAGAGGTGTTTAATGACTTCTTTGTTTTGGTTTTCATCAAGACATTTAGCGGTGTTTGGATACCTAACATAGAGAATGCCAGTGAAAATGGGGGTAGGTTCAGATGCTAAAATAAGGAAATAAGAAGTTAAAAGTTACTTGGACAAGTTAGATGTCTTCAAGTCATCAGGGCCTGTTGAAATGCGTCCTAGAATGCTCTGCAGGAACTGACTGAGGAGATAGATGAACCATTAGCTATTATCTTTGAAAAGTCATGGAATACAGGGGAGATTCAGGAAGAGTGGAAAAGAGCACATATAGTGCCTATCTATACAAAAATGAAAAAAGGTCAACCCAGGCAATTACAGACCAGTCAGCTTAACTTCTGTACTATGTAAGATAATGGAGCAAATAATTATGGAATCAATTTGCAAATATCTAGAAGATAATAAGGTGATAAGTGATAGTCAGCATGGATTTGTCAAGAAAAAATCATGTCAAACCAATCTGATAGCTTTTTTTGACAGGGTAGCAAGCCTTGTGGATGAGGGGAAGCAGTACTTGTGGTATATCTCGACATTAGTACATCTTTTTATACAGACTCACATGACTTGCTCATTAAGAAACTAGGGAAATACAACCTCGATGGAGCTACTATATGGTGGGTGCATAACTTGTTGGAAAACCACTCCCAGAGAGTAGTTTTGAATGGTTCACAGTGATGTTGGAAGGGCATAACAAGTGGGGTTCCCCTGGGATCAGTTCTGGGTCTGGTTCTTTTCAATGTCTTCATCAACGATTTAGATCATGACATAGAGAGTACACTTATTAAGTTTTCAGATGATACCAAGTTGGAAGGGGTTGCAAGTCTTTTGGAGAATCGGATAAACATTCAAAATAGTCTGGGAAATCTGGAGAAAAGGATGATTAGGGGTCTTGAAAACATGACCTATGAGGGAAGACTGAAAGAACTGTGTTTGTATAGTCTGAAAAAGAGAAGACTGAGGGGGACATGATAACAGTTCTCAAATACCTACAAGGTCGTTACATGGAGGGAGAAAAAGTGTTCTCCTTAACCTCTGAAAAGAAGACAAGAAGCAATGGACTTAAATTGCAGCAAGGGTGATTCAGGTTGGGTGATTACTGTCACGGTGGTTAGGGACTGGAATAAGTTGCTAAGGAGGCTGCGGAATTTCCATCACTGGAGATTTTTAAGAGCAGGTTAGTCAAACACCTGTCAGCGATGTTATAAATGCTGCTGCTCCTTCCATGAATGCAGGGGACTGGACTTGATGACCCCTTGAGGCCCCTTAGAATCATTGAATCATAGAATATCACGGTTGGAAGGGACCTCAGGAGGTCATCTAGTCCAACCCCCTGCTGAAAGCAGGACCAATTCCCAACTAAATTATCCCAGCCAGGGCTTTGTCAAGCCTGACCATAAAAATCTCTAAGGAAGGATTTCAGAGTAGCAGCCGTGTTAGTCTGTATCCGCAAAAAGAAGAACAGGAGTACTTGTGGCACCGAAGAAGTGGGCTGTAGTCCACGAAAGCTTATGCTCTAAATAAATTTGTTAGTCTCTAAGGTGCCACAAGTACTCCTGTTCTTCTTTTTTCTAAGGAAGGAGATTCCATCACCTCCCTAGGTAACCCACTCCAGTGCTTCACCACCCTCCTAGTGAAAAAGTTTTTCCTAATATCCTACCTAAACCTCCCCAAATGCAACTTGAGACCATTACTTCATGTTCTGTCATCAGGTATCACTGAGAACAGTCTAGATCCATCCTCTTTAGAACCCTCTTTCAGATAGTTGAAAGCAGCTATCAAATCCCCCCTCATTCTTCTCTTCTGCAGACTAAACAATCCCAGTTCCCTCAGCCTCTCCTCATAAGTCATGTGCTCCAGCCCCCTGTCATGTGCTCAAGCCCCATGTGCTACAGCCCCCCTTCCAGTTCTATGATTCTATGAAATAGCTACATCTCTTTGGGGTGTGGATTTTTTTGCTGTTTCAAAAAAGGCAAAGGGAATGGTAGGTTATATTAGCAGAAGTATAACATGCAAGTCACAGTATGTGATAGTATTCATCTACTTGGAGCAGGTTAGGTATCAATTGGAGTAATGTGTCCAATTTTTCTCACCAATGTATAGAAAAGATGTAGGGAAACTGGAAAATATCCATAGGCAAGTAAGAAATGTTATGCAAAGGATGGAATACAAGCCGTATGAGCAAGCTGAAGAACTAGTATGTTTATTTGGAAATGAGGAGATTAATACGGGACATGATAATGGTCTTCAAATACTTGAAAAACTGCCATAAAAAGGTGGAGGAACGTTATTCTGTCTTACCACAGAGGGACAGGACAAGAGGCAATAGGTTCAAAATTCCAGCATAGCAGATTTAAATTAAGTTTCAGGAAAATCTTCTGAACTTTAACTACAGGAAGCCAATGGAACAGACTCCAAGGGAATTCATGGAAGCGCCTTCTGTGGAGGTTTTCCAAAGTCATGTGAATAGCCATCAGTAGATGAGGCATTTGTATTTACTGTGTCTCATAACATGAACAAGGAAACATTTTGTTAAATTAAAATTCTGAACATATAATATTGAGAAAAGATAATTGCTAACATAATTCCTATTTGACCTGTTGAACTCCTTGCTACAAACATTATTGGAGCACAGAGCATAGAAGAATCTGATTCACAAATGGATTGGCCATTGTAGGTGGTGCTGGTGGCATCACCAGTAGTTTAGGCTGTCTGACACCTTCCATTAGAGGACCTAATTTCCAGTTTCTTATAAGTTTGCCAAATTTTAGGTGTTTAGACTGAAATTTCCCATTCTGGGTATCTGCTTCAATCAGAATTGTTTTTTTTTAAAGTTTCAGGCATAACAGTTCAGCCAACTTTTCGAATGAAATTAGGAGAAAGTATGTGTTACCCATGTTTTAAAAAAATCTCATTATTGTTCTAGCGAGGAGCCCTAGCACCTCCAAGCTTTGCCGCAGATAAAAGTCAGGTAACAGCCCCTGTTCCTCTACCCCATTAACAGACAGAGCCCTGAAATGCAAGAGGAGAGGGTGACAGTGTCTGTGCATTAAAACTCAGTAGACTCCTGACATCTGTACTCAGCTCTTGCTCCAAGCGGAGTTTTGCCTCACTGGGGCCTGAGCAAAGCACGGGCCGTGGTCTCAGAATTTGGCCTTGTATTGCACATCTACTAACACCTTTCATCCTGAAGGATTCAATGTGCCACAGAAATGCACCACCTTGGGGCTGGACACCGTCAGGCGGGATGCGCAGGGGTGCACAGAAAAGAGTGACATTTTGGCCAGTGATTCTTTAGCAAACGCATGACTTATGGCAAGCTTCATGTTTGTGCAGAGTGGACTGGACCACAGACTTACTCTCTATCCCACCACACCCACGTTTCACAGGGTTTGTCAATCAGGTGAGCTCCTCAGCAAGAGATGGGTACCTGTGAATTCTGAGACAGAAGTGTCTTCCCTGGGAATCCCCCTCAGGTAGCCGTGACCAACACCTCTCTCAGCCCAGCAACATCCCATGCCAAGAGCTGACACAGGGGTGTGCGCAGTTTATAATATAGTTCTGTGTATTCCCAGTGGGGTTCACTCAGCCTCCAAAGGAGAAAGAGCATCTGAATGTAAACAGGCTGCAGAAAAGCATGTCTCCGCTTCTATGCTAATTATCTAGTCTTAGGAGTAAACAGTAATTACGGAACCTTCCCAAAGGGAGATGAGAACTCTTGGGCTCTGTGCTGAGTCAGAGAGGAATTGGCTGCTCTCTACATTTGTGTGTATGTATTTAAAAATTATTGTTGATCAGTAAGAAAACTAGGGATAATGCCGAAGTCTCCAGAGGATCTGATGGCCTGTAAATTCTCAGGCTTCAGAGAGATCTGGAGAAAATTGAGTAGGAGGAGACACAAGCACTTAGACCAAACACATTGGGCTTTCGCTAAGAGATCAGTACTTCTCATCAGTAACTATCATCAGACTGTGTAACACATTTCATTGAGTGATCTTCAAAGCACCTAGCAAAGGAAAGTGACTATGAACCATTCCCATTTCACTGATTTGTAAACTGAGTCACGGGGAGACAAGACTTGCCAAAGTCATATAGAGACTGACTCTCAGAACCCAAGTGTCTTGATTTCCCTTCCATAACCACGGTCTGTCAGTAAGTGACCACATGACAACAAAGAAATGGACTCACGGGCTTCCAGGGCCTCTTCACTGGTGGGGGGGGGGGTTACAGAATTCCCTGGGGTGCACCCTGGAACAGGGGACCACCGAGCCCTCTGTCATACCAATCTGGGCCCCCTCACACTGTGAGGCTGTGACAAGCTGCAATCCTATCAGGTCTTGCACTCACACAGCTATACACAGACAGGGACACACCCAGCTGCAGTTACAGAGATGCATTCATTAGCCATTCATGAAACAATAGAGAGTCTCCAACCAATTCCCCTCAGTTCTCCAGCCTAGGACCCAAGAGCTGTACCGTCTTGCCCTGGCCAAAAGTCTGACCAGTATACGTTTATTTCCCAGTCTGCCCCTCCCTCAATGTGGAGAGGAAAATACATCAGCCTGAGCAGATTTCCCTTTTACGTTTCAAAAAACATCCTGTATTAAGTAAAACAGTATAAAACAGACTTATTATTACAGAAAGATCGATTGTTTACGTGATTATAAGTAATAGTGTAAAGAACAAAGTTGAAATCTGAGAAATAAACAACATCACAATCTAAGTTCTATACACTAGACAGGCTTTGAATCAAACAGTGTGTCACCCTGATGGGACAAACAATCCACCAATCTCCCATACATAGGCTAGAAATCCCGTCAGCCTGGGACCACAGCCTCAGTTCAGTCCCAGGTTCTAAAGTCTTTGGTGTTGAGTTGTGGGGGAGTGAGGCCAAGTGATGATGTTGCTTCCACATTTTATAGCTTTTGCCATGTAGAGGGAGCTTCATTTTTCCAAGCAAAAGCCCCCAGCACAGTTAGTGGAAAACAGAAGAGAAGCCACAAGATGGAGTCCACTGTCCCATGAGCTGGTCACATGCCCTTCCATGCTTTCAGAACTTTAAGTACAAAAATTAAATTAAATTAAAATTAAATTACATTAAATTTGATATATTAAAAATGGTACATGCATACAAATAGGGTAATCATATTCAGCACATCATAATTTTCCACTGATATCTTACATGGAATAGTTTATATACTTTGTAAAAATCACATCATAATCATATCACCATGATAAATATGGTGCAGACAGGGTGTTGCTTTGGGGAACAGAGAATCACATCTCCCTCCTTAGTTTACTGCAGGAGTGTTCGTCACTGACTGATGCAGAAGCAGTGTGTTCAAGGCTCTTCTTACTTTTTGACAGTACAACTCCCAAGTGTTGCAAACTTTGTACTGTTTATCCACAGATGTTCTCGCAAACTTCTGTGTACCTTTCAACACTATGTAGATAAGCCTAGTGATCTCAAAAGTCAGCTTTCTGTGCATCATTGTTAACCATTGTGCTTTTCCAACTAGTGGTAACTCAATACAGATATTCATTAGAGCCATGAGGTGTTGTGCCTCAGTTTCCCCCCCCCCCCCCAGACAGCAGACCAGGTTTATTATCATTTCCTTTCTGTGACAAGCTTTGAGCCCGTGAACAGGTGTTAGCTGAGAAGCAATAGCTATGTATAGCTTCTTGTTGATTATTCCTAGCATGTCCAAAAGCTTTCCCCAAACTCGTTCATGCTACAACTTTTCATATGTTTACCATCAGTACCATTTTTTTTTGTTATAAGATCTTCCTGAACCTTAACACGTGTTTAACTACTGGTTTTCCTTTCCCCTCAGTGTCACTTTTAGTAGAGATCTTAGTCTAAGATCATCGTTGGTAACTTGGTATACCAGGGTCCAGTGATATAAAGGTATAAGGGGACTTCCCATGTGGTCTAGCCCCCTGTGGAGCTGTTTCCCAACCCCAGGCTATGGCCATGCAAAAAATCCACACCTTTCTCCACCTTGGTCACTGACTAATGTGGAGGCAGAGTGCCAAAGACCCTCTTTAGATTTTGAACATATAACTCCCAAGTGTTGCAAACCATTGTAATTGTAGTGTTATCCACAGGTGTTCCTGTAAAGTTTTGTGTACCTTTTAACACTTTGTAGATCAGCCCGGTGATCAAAAGTCTGAAAATGTGTGTGACATTATTAATATAACCGGTGACTTTATAGATGATTGGTGCAAATATTGTACAAAGGTTGTCGTGTAAGGTGTCTATGGAAAGGTTATGATTTGCTAATTATGATTATGATATATGTGCGTGTGTATCATTTTTGTAGTTGAAGTTATGAATATTGGCTATGTACCTGTATATCAATGTGTTTTGATTCCGAAGTAGCCTTAGTAAAGCATTTGGTCAGCTTCTTGAGAAAGGAAATTGCAAATTAAATGCCCAATCAAGAAACATTTAACTGACAATGGGCCCTGGAAGACTCCAATCCACATATGAAGTCTTCCTGGGGATGTTCAAGATAGCATGTGAGAAACGGCTGCCACCTATGACTTGGCCATGTGCCTCCAAACTCCATGTTGCTGTAATTTTCCACAGTAAGAAGAAAGAGGAGTTCTTACACTTGGAAGAGGCTGTAAAGGGCAGCTGCCTCATCTCCACCTTGCCTTAAATCCTGCTTCCTACCTCTGGAGGGACTTTGCTACAAACAGAAGCTCTGAACAAAGGACGGAATGACCCATCCCAGCTGGGGATGTTCCAGAGACATGATTTGAACCTGTAGTTTATTCCATCACTGCTACAAGCCTAAACCAAGAACTTTGCCATTACTGTATGTAATTGATTCCATTTAACCAATTCTAGCTCCCATCTAGATCTTTTCCCCTTTATCATAGAATCATACACTATCAGGTTTGGAAGGGTCCTCAGGAGGTCATCCAGTCCAACCCCCTGCTCAAAGCAGGACCAACCCCAACTAAATCATCCCAGCCAGGGCTTTGTCCAGCCTGACCTTAAAAACCTCTAAGGAAGGCAATTACACCACCTCCCTAGGTAACCCATTCCAGTGATTCACCACCCTCCTAGTGAAAAAGTTTTCCTAATATCCAACCTAAACCTCCCCCACTGCGACTTGAGACCATTACTCCTTTTTCTGTCATCTGCTGCCACTGAGAACAATCTAGATCCATCCTCCTTGGAACCCCCTTTCAGGTAGTTGAAGGCTGCTATCAAATCCCCCCTCATTCTTCTCTTCTGCAGACTAAACAATCCCAGTTCCCTCAACCTCTCCTCATAAGTCATGTGCTCTAGCCCCTAATCATTTTTGTTGCCCTCTGCTGGACTCTTTCCAATTTTTCCACATCCTTCTTCTGGTGTGGGGCCCAAAACTAGAAGCAGTACTCCAGGTGAGGCCTCACCAATGCTGAATAGAGTAAAATGATCACGTCCCTCGATCTGCTGGAAATGCCCCTACTTATACAGCCCAAAATGCCATTAGCCTTCTTGGCAACAAGGGCACACTGTTGACTAATCCAGCTTCTCGTCCACTGTAACCTCTAGGTCCTTTTCTGCAGAACTGCTGCCTAGCCATTCGGTCCCTAGTCTGTAGCAGTGCATGGGATTCTTCCGTCCTAAGTGCAGGACTCTGCACTTGTCCTTCTTGAACCTCATCAGGTTTCTTTTGGCCCAATCCTCTAATTTGTCTAGGTCCCTCTGTATCCTATCCCTACCCTCCAGTGTATCTACCACTCCTCCCAGTTTAGTGTTGTCTGCAAACTTGCCAAGGGTGCAGTCCACGCCATCCTCCAGATCATTAATGAAGATATTGAACAAAACCAGCCCCAGGACCGACCCTTGGGGCACTCTGCCTGATACCGGCTGCCAACTAGACATAGAGCCATTGATCATTACCTGTTGAGCCCGACGATCTAGCCAGCTTTCTATCCAGGTTATGAATAAACCTTTCGATTTTAGATACTAAAGGATTGGCAATAGCTTGATTTGTGGGAAAGATCTAATTTGTATATTGACCTGGTACTGGGGCGTGGTCCTTTGGGATCAGGAGAAACTTTTTTCTTTTAGTGGTTTTCATTTCTCCCCATAACAAGTGGCTCTGGTGGTGATACTGGGAAACTGGAGTGACTAAGGGAATTCCTTGTAAGACTTATGGTTAGCCAGTGGGGGTAAAACAGAAGTCTTCTCTGTTTGCCTGGTTTGGTTTGCCTGGGTGTACAATGGGATATATATATCTCCCAACACTGGTATGTCCAAAACCCTTTCCAAAAAATCATGCATGTTACATCTTTTCATAGGATTTACCATCAATACCAAATTATTTATTAGAAGATTTACCACTAGGAATAAACTTTGCATAATGATATTTACCAGTAACATCAAATCTTTTATTACGGGTAGGTGTTTCCAGTATATTTATTGCACCATGCCTTCTGCTTGGACAATTTGGTTTGTTGAAAATGCATTTTGTCTTTCAACTTCTTCCTGAACCTTAAAATATGTTTAGTTACTAGTTTTCCTTTCCCCTTAGGATCTCAGTTCAAGGTCATCATTGATTACGTGGTTTTCAAGGTTCTGATGAGGTAAGGATGTAAGGACACTTTGCATGTTGGCTAGCCCTCACTGAGCCTACCCACGGTTATGCCCATGGAAAAAATCCTCCCCCCTCCTCCCCTGATCTTGGGGTTTCCTTTTGATCCCCGCTCCAATCACTTTTCCTAGAGTGTTGTGATGGTGATCTGTGCTCTCCCAGCAGCTCTTTCATAGCTGCTTTCTGAGTCGTACCAGCCCGTGGAATTTCCTCCTCCCCTCTGTCAGGTGGGTCATTACCATTTTCACAGACAACCATATAGTCAGTTGGAACTACATCCTGTCTTAAAGCTGGGGGGAGAGGTAGATATGCTGGAAGGTAGGGATAGGGTCCAGAGTGACCTAGACAAATTGGAGGAATGTGTCAAAAGAAATCTGACGAGGTTCAACAAGGACAAGTGCAGAGTCCAGAAATTAGGATAGAAGAATCCTATTCACTGTTACAGACTAGGGACCGAATGGCTAGGTAGCAGTTCTGCAGAAAAGGACCTAGGGGTCACAGTGGACGAGAAGCTGGATATGAGTCAACAGTGTGCTCTTGCT
Organism: Chrysemys picta bellii; assembly: GCF_011386835.1. Classification (NCBI taxonomy): domain Eukaryota; kingdom Metazoa; phylum Chordata; order Testudines; family Emydidae; genus Chrysemys; species Chrysemys picta. The sequence goes on from NC_088791.1 coordinate 356,779,348, forward strand.
GCCAAGAAGGCTAATGGCTTATTAGGCTGCATTAGTAGGGGCATTGCTGGCAGATTGAGGGAAGTGATTATTCCCCTCTATTCGGCCCTGGTAAGGCCACATCTGGAGTATTGCGTCCAGTTTTGGTCCTCCCACTAAAGAAAGGATGTAGACAAATTGGAGTTCAGCGGAGGGCAATGAAAATAATCAGGGGGTTGAGGCACATGACTTACGAGGAGAGGCTGAAGGAATTGGGCTTCTTTAGTGTGCAGAAGAGAAGACTTAGGGGGGATTTGATAGGGCTTCATCTACCTGAAGGGGGGTTCCAAAGAGGATGGAGCTCGACTGTTCTCAGTGGTGGCAGATGACAGAACAAGGAGCAGTTGTCTCAAGTTGCAGTGTGCGAGGTCTAGGTTGGATATTAGGAAACACTATTTAATGAGGAGGGTGGTGAACCACTGGAATGGGTTACCTCTGGAGGTGGTGGAATATGCATCTGTAGAGGTTTTAAGGTGTGGCTTGACAAAGCCCTGGCTGGGATGATTTAGTTCATGTTGGTCCTGCTTTGAGCAGGGATTTGTACTAGATGACCTCCTGAGGTCCCTTCCAACCCTAATCTTCTGTGATTCTGTGATTTTATAATTCTAAAGGGACAGAGTTAATTCACACAAAAACATTAGGAACAAATTCCTGAAAAATTGGGACCTGGATTGGGGTACCCTCTATCCCCCCTCTCTCTATCCCCAAGAGGTCAGTTGTGTGATTGCTCCCCTCCAGGAGGTCAGTGACACTGTTCCTTCTCAAAACTTGAGTCACAGGGTGAGTGCCTGAATGCCAAGATGCTGATCGGCCATTTTGTCCTGGGCATCCTCTCCCAAGTCACCAATGAGGAGATATTTCTGTACTCCCACTATTCCTTTCCCAGATTCCTTCTCTGCCCCCTCCCCCAAAACAGATATCCCTTGGCTCTGTAGGGTGGGATATATCCCCTGTTCAGTTGTGAAGGGCTCACAGCTAACAGACTGGACACCTGTCTCACCGAGAAGCGCTACTCCCCCCTCCCTTCCTGACGTGCTGTTGCTTCCTGCTGCTGGGTTAAAGGAACTCATACCCACCTCCCCAGTGGTTTCTAGGATTCCATCTCCCTTCTCTGTTCTCCCTTCTGGGACACATCTTCCTGTGCTTCCTAGCATTGGGTATGTCCCTCGTTTAGCTGCAATCCTGACATTTTTCTCCTTGATAGGTAACACACACTTCTCCCTCCCGGAGGAGACTCTGCCTTCAGCTACAGTGCAGGAGCTGGTCTGAACCAGCCTGCTCTTGGAACCATGCAGTTTCCCCCTGATGCAGAGGAATTAAGGAGACTCAATCTCATTCCTTCAGCAGCTCCTGGGACATTCCCTCTTCCCCTCTGAGGTTCCAGCAGAATGATTCTTATTGTAGGCAGACACTTTAACAGCCTAAGCTACATGACAAATATCATTACCAATTAGTGTATTAATAGGGTTATCGTCTACTACCCACACTGATAATACAGCTTCAAAACACTTGGTTTGTATGTGCACTTTAGCTGAAGGTAGAAGGATTTTTTGACCTCCTCTACTAGACGTTCTGCCATGTGTCCTGGCATTATGTCACCTTCTTGCTCTATACCCTGCTAACCACAGAAACTTCTGCCCCTGTGTCTTCCCACCCAAGGTCTTCCCAGCAATTGATGCTGACATCCTTGATGTGCTTTATGCGTGAATGTGTAGAGGGTAATTTTACAAACCCAGTTTGATAAGTGACAGGTGACTGAGGGGCTTCTGTGCTCAGGGTCTCAGCATTCACATGGGCTACCTGCTGCCTGCTTCCTTCCAGCACAGGGCATTGATTCCTCATGCCATCAATGGAATTACAATGATAGCATCTTCTTTACTCTTCTGATTTTACAGGAGATTTGAGTCGAGGATTAGAGGAATGGGGTAAAAGAGAACCCTGTTTTCCAACAAGTTTATACCCCTTTCTGTGGTTTATTCACAACAGATGCTTGTGTCTGCTCAAAATCATCTGCTAGAGAAGCCATTTCATCCATATTTTTCACCTTTTTGTCCCATAGACACTGTTTTACATCAAATGTACATATGTTTAAGAAACACTCCTGAGCAACAAGTTCAAACATTCCTTCAACCCTGTGACACCTTTGCTCCTTAATAGTTTCCCTTCATATCGTTCAATTTGTTTACTAGTTCCACATTACTCATACCAGCACCCCTCTTGAGATTCCTTGTAGTGGCTTTGTGGTGGTTCCACCCTCTCTGGGTCAGTGCAAGGCCACTCTGTTTCACTACACTGCTTGGTGTCACCCACAGTTAGGGAATTTGCCTGGCAACCCAGAGCCTGTGTCTCTGGTCAGCAGTTCTGGCAGAGCGTTTGTCAATTAGGTCTCTAGCCTGCAATCAGGCAAAGGAGACAAACGAAAGTTATGAGCCCAAGCCCTTCATCAGGGCAGGGCAGCAAAGAGTCTATGGCTTTGGCCTGTATTCAGGGCTGAGCAGCAGTCAGTTTTGAGCCCCTGGCCCTCAGTCAGGGTGGCTGGTAAAGGGTCTAGGGCTCGGGCCTGTACCCAGGGCTGAGCAACAAAGGAATCGTTATTATCCCCAAGCCCTCAGACAGGGTGGGGCAGCAAAAAGTCTATGGCTCAGGCCTGTACTCGGGGCCAAACAGAAAGAGGGTCGGACATCCTAGCTCCATTGGATAGTCGACAATTGCAGGCTCATTAGCCTAGAGACAGGGGACTTCCACCTCAGGGCTGCGGTGGCAGGGGTAGGGGGACATGGGCCTTCCTGACTCCATTGCATCCCAGCCCGAACAGTGGTGTAGGGTTCACAGAGTGGTATCTCCCGTTCTGGCTCAGTGGGAGGACACTCCGCTCTGTTAAATGCCTCATTTCTCTCTATATGTTTCAGGGGTAAAGTTAAATTGTTTCCAAACCATTCTTTTGAATGTACAATAATCTAAAGAATCCTCAATTGGCATTTTATTGAATATATCCAGAGTTTTACCAGTTAACTTTGCAACTAAAGTGGGCATCTCTGGGTCATCAGGAATCTTATGATTCGCAGAAAGCCTCTCAAAGTTACTGAAGTATTCAGCTAGATCACCTGCCTCATTGTACGCAGGACACAGCTGTTCCCATTTGTGGAGTTTTGGAGAGGTGGAAATCAGAAGGGATTCTGGTTCTCCTTTTCCAGCAAATCCAATTGGTGTTTTCACTCTCCCTCCTTCTCCTCAATATTTTGTTGTTTTAGCTCCATGGCCCTTCTGTGTTCAGCCTCCTCTCTGGCAGCCTCTGTCTGTGCTAACTCCAAAATTTTCCTACTGCCTGCAGTCTGAATAGCTCTAATTTAACAATCCTTTCACTGTTTTCACTCACCATGGTGCTTTTCTCTACTTTCTTCCCTTTTCTGAAATAAGCAAACAGAAAATAACGATCTGGCAACCTCTTTGACTCATCTCCAGCCACTACACTCTGGCAGCATGAAAGGAGAAAAGCAAACCGATACCCTGAAAATGTCCGTCTAATTTCCCTTATTCAGTGATAGTCACCTGCACTTTGTTTTTCAGACCTCAGCCTCACACACATTACTGGCTTAACAGACCTTTTGCCACAGTATCTGGAGAACCATTCATCCCGTCAGTCATCATCATCATCATCTTCATGCAAATCCCAAAGGAATGTAGCCTCTGTGCAAATCGAGCGCTGCCCCGATCGCTCGCTGGGAAAGTGCTTAAGGGGGTCTGGTTGCATATTCACGCAGTGGCTGTCTTGTTGTGATTCCAAAGCTTTTGGCGCCCACGTGATTGCTGGCCATTGCATTCCTTGGATTCCCACTTCAGAATTTGTAGTAATATATGTCCAGCAAGAAAGCTGCCCAAACTGATGGGGGCCATTGTGGGTTCAATATATCCTCACTCCTAATCTTGTGCTGCTCCTTGATACGGAGCAGCTGACAGAGACAACGAGCATTGAAAATGTCAGGCTGGAGTGCCTCAGCCTTTCTCAGCCCCCACATTTCACTTCCATCTACTGGAGTTGGGGTAGCCATTGTTCTATAGACTTGCAGCTTTGCAGCAAGCCTGATGCCATGACATCCACACAAAGACTACAGAAGGGAACAGGGAAGCAGCTGCTGCTCTCCAAGTGCCACATCTCGAGCAGCCATCCACCTGCTCAGAAATCCCTCCAGAAGGGTTAATATCTATCCAGTTACAGTTTGAAGGTGCTGGCTGCTTGATAGTAATGGCCAGGGACTTTGCTTTACCTGTATTAATAACCAGGCTAATGCACACTGTTTCTTGTCCAGCCAGATCAACTCTCATATTCCCAGTGCTACACCTGCAGTTGCCACTGAAGTTAATGGAATAACAGCCCCTTTAGTTTTTGTAACTGCTACACAGTGTGTGATGTAGAATAGAATTGGCAGAGAATGAGAGGCGTCTGGTGGGGGCAGGGAGTTGAGTTACAAAGGAAAGGAAGAGATGGAGAGAGAGAGAGAGATGGCATGAAACCCATTAAAAGAGGGACTTCCTGCCTCTTTCATTCTGGGGAGCACTTTCTAATGGAGAAGAGAAATCCTCCCCATGACCCCAAACCAACACTGCATGGTTCAGGAAAAATTTCCTTCGGGGAGCCCAGCTGTATCAGTCCTGGAACCAGACCACATGGGAAACACTAAGGGCAGAGGAGCCATATTTAGGTGAAGAGAACATCTTGTGGACATCTCCCTGCCCAGTCACACTCTCCACTCACAGTCCACTAGCATCTGTGTAACAGTTCCTTGTTTGCTGTCACAGCCCCACTCAAGCTTAATGACCTGTCTCCTTCCCACCGGCCCAGCAGTAACTGGGCACTGCCAGATATCTTTTTGATTGGACTTTTCAGTTGAAAACCGAGTACCTGGAAACCCTAAATGGCACCGAGACACAGAAGCCAAAAATCCAAGTCTCTGGGTAAAACCCAGACGGATGGAAACCCTATTAACTCACATTTGATTGTATGAAACATCTGTATCCTTATGTCTTTGAGTTTTTACTGTATACGTCACTCACATTCCTTTTGCTCAGTGGAAGGAGGCTTTGGGAAGGGTGTGCTGAAGAAATTGGAGAGCCTGCGGGATCCAGGCCAAAACTAGTCTCAGGGCCTTGGTGCTTGCTGGACAGGTCTCCACTCCCAGATGGAGGTGCTAGAATGGAAGCTGCAATCTGAGAGTGGGCCTAGAAACCCAGAGCCAGAAAAGGCCTGAATATTGCTCCAAATTAAAATCACATGGGTCCAGTGTGTGGGACCCAAACACAGCCACATATGTCAGGGTTCCCTCCCCAATCTAAACTCTGGGGGACAGATGTGGGGACCCGCATGAAAGACCCCCTAAGCTTATATTCCACCAGTTTATGTTAAAAACTTTCCCAAGGCAAAAATTCCTTTCCTTGTCCTTCGATGGTATTGCTGCCACCACCAAGTGATTTAAACAAACATTCAGGGAGCGGCCACTTGCAGCCCTATTCTGTCTAAAATATCCCCCCAAGCCGCTTCACCCCCTTTCCTGGGGAGGCTTGAGAATAATATACCAACCAATAGGTTAACAAAGTGAGCACAGACCAAATCCCTGGTTTTTAGGACACTGAAAATCAATCAGGTTCTTAAAAGAAGTTTTTATTTAAAAAAAAAGTAAAAGAATCACACCTGCAAAATCAGGATGGAAGATAACTTTACACGGAAAAATGAAAAGATTTAAAACCACAGTGGATTCCGCTCTGACTGCTTCCCAGTTACAAAACTGGAATAAAATTACCTCTTAGCATAGGGAAATTTTACAAGCTAAAACAAAAGATAATCTAATGCATTTCCTAGCTTTACTTATAATTTTTGTAATCTTAAATGCTTATTTAAGGTATGTTTTTAGGAGATCCCCCCCCCCCCTGCTCTGGTCCCTCTCTGTCTGAGAGGGAACAAACAAAGAGAGCACAAACAAAACCTCCCCCACACCCCAGATTTAAAAGTATTTTATTTCCCACTGGTCTTTCTGGTCAGGTGCCAACTCGGTTAATTGAACTATCGCATAAAGCTGGAAGGGACCCTGAAAGGTCATTAAGTCCAGCCCCCTGTCTTCACTAGCAGGACCAAGGACTGATTTTTCCCTCAGAACCCTAAATGGCCCCTTCAAAGATTGAACTAACAAGCCTGGGTTTAATAGGTCAATGCTCAAACCACTGAGCTATCCTTCCTACTTTATATTTGGCCAGGAGGGATTTTATGTTACTCCATACATAAGGGTTGTTACCCTACTCTTTATATTTCTGACAGCATATATGGTCGCCACATTTCAAAAAAAATATATTGGATTTGGAAAGGTCCAGAGAAGGGTAACAGAAATGATTTAGGGGTATGGAACACCTTCCATGTGAGGAAAGTTTGAAAAGACTGATACTTTGAAGTTTGGAAAAGGTATGATTAAGGGGGGAAAATTATAGAAATTCTATAAAACCATGACTGGTGTGGAATAATTAAATAAGGAAAAGTTATTTACTCCTTCACATAACACAAAAACTAGGAATCACCCAATGAAATTAATAGGCAGCAGATTTAGAACAAACAAAATAAAGTATTTCTTCCCAATCAACCTGTGGAATTCTTTGCCAGGTGATGTTGAAAAGGCCAAAACTATAACAGGGGTCCAATAATAAATAAATAATAAATGGACAATTGGTCCATTAATGGCTATTAGCCATGATGGGCAGGGATCCAACACCATCTTCTGAGTGTCCCTAGCTTCTGTTTTCCAAAAGCTGGGAGTGGGTGACAGGGGATGAATCCCTTGATGATTGCCTGTTCTATTCATTCCCTCTGGAACACCTGCTATTGGCCACTGTCGGAAGACAGCATACTGGGCTAGATGGACCAATGGTCTTACTCAGTACGGCCGTTCCGATGGTCTGTTATAGACCCCACATTGCAGCTCAGTGGACAAGCTTGCTTTATTGTATTCCCTGCTTTGCATTATATTCAGTAGTTGTGATAAATGAAGTGGGGGGTAGCTCCCTTTTATGGACCCAGCCAGCCAGTTAGCTATAAAATCCCTCTTAGTAGCTGTTCTCTACTTGCTTTACATGTAATAAATAAAAATAAAAAATAAATAAATTAATGGAGATATCCTATCTCCTAGAACTGGAAGGGACCTTGAAAGGTCATCAAGTCCAGCCCCTTGCCTTCACTAGCAGGACCAAGTACTGATTTTGCCCCAGATCCCTAAGTGGCCTCCTCAAGGATTGAACTCAGAACCCTGGGTTTAGCAGGCCAATGCTCAAACCACTGAGCTATCTCTCCCCAAAATGGTAAATAGTAAAATTGTAAATGGTAAAAAGTCTCACTGCAATGAAAAGCAAAAAGGAAGTGAGTGGGCACCTGGCCAAAAGAGCCAATTGGAAGGCTAGAACTTTTTAAATGGAACTGCACTGGGGGGGGGGGGGGGTAGACATTGAATAGATTCAATGTCAGCCCATCCACACACGCATGGATGTGCAGCAGGCAACCTGGCATGACCTCAGCAACTCCCAGCATCTCAGGCTGTAGGCCAAGGGAGAATAGGGTGGCCTCCCCAGCCAAATGAGTGCTAAGGTGTCTACGATATACCTGGTCCTCCCACTCCAGCCACCAACTAGTGTCTGGATCATTGTGGGTTTCCTGCAGGCAAACCATAGAGTACCCTATGTCACAAAGGAAGGAGAGCACCTGGCAACTGTGGAGATCATCCCAGGAGCCTCTGGTGTTCAATGTTGAAAAGATGGTTGGCTTCAACCTGAGGGCTATCCTCGTGAGCATGGAATCCCCATCCGGCCTTGCAACGATTGCTGACCAACCCAAAAGGCTTGTCACAGAAGTTGCAGGCCCACAGGTAGACCAGGATGTCCTACCTCCTGGTTAATATAATATAATTAATATATGAAGACATGCCTATCTCATGGAACTTGAAGGGACCCTGAAAGTTCACCCAGTCCAGCCCACTGCCTTCACTAGCAGGACCAAGTACTGATTTTTGCCCCAGATGCTCAAACCACTGAGCTATCCCTCCTCCAAAGCAGCCCTTGTGGCCCAGAAGATGAGATGGAAGTCTCCCCAATGCTGGAGAGGGAGCTTCACCTTACCCTTGAAATCACAAGTGTCCACCAGAAAACGGTGAAGCTCATCCTGCAGCACAGTGGGGGACGTTGTTGTGGACCTATAATAATCCTCTGGCTGGGCTCCTGTTACAACCCTGTGGCCCACGGAGATGGGCAAAGAGGAAGCAGCTCACCGGTGTGGTGAATGTACTGGTGGCACTGTGCAACCCGTCTCTATCTCCAGAAAGGGAAAGGCAGCTGAAGGGAAGAGAGCAGCCCCTAAAGGGTCAGGGAGGGGAGACAAAAAAAAAAAAGACTGAGATTCGTCCAAGGACAGGGGAAATGAGAAAACCCCTGGGTGGGAGGAGTATGGAAGAGACTAAATTAAGTAGGACTTCTCCTCCTGCCGCTCTGTTCCTAGGGGTTGGGGCAGCCAGAGCTGAACGCTTCTTTTGCCACTCCACCTGGGGCTCTTCCTCTCCCCCCACAGCTCCTACTGGGGCTGGAGGCTTGAACTCCTGCCAGTAGAAGCTAAGCAGTCTGGGCGCAGGGCTTCAGCCCCCTTCTGCCAAGCTGCTCCACATGAATCAGATGATGATTGCCAGGTTCTGTTAATTCCCTCTGAAACACCTGGCACTGGGCACTCTCAGAAGACAGGCTACTGGGCTACATGGACCATTGGTTTTAACCATTATGGCCATTCTGATCTTCTTATTTTGACCCCAGATGTATCTGCCTCCTGCTGCAACCCACTATACCCCACTCCCTTCCCAGAGCTGAGATAGATCCCAGGAGTCCTGATGAGGTCTCTCTCTCCACAAAATTAGTAACAAGGTAACAATAAACATTAAAATGTTAACACTAATCAGTGCCCCTTAAGTGACTTGCCATAAGATGTGAACACATACTGGTTTTAGAGATGACTGGGTCGCAGCTGACAAGGGGAGGGAAAGACAGGAGCAAGTGACAGGGTCAGGGCCTTGGGGAGAAGACACACAGCATGGTCGAGGCTTGATAGAAGAGATGGGGCAAGATTGCAATTTCAGGGATCCAGCTACCAGCAATTACAAAGGTGGCAACCCAGTGTACTCTACATAGACTGACTCCCCAGGTCATCACATTGACACAGCACAGTAAGGACAGGGAAGGGTTTAATGTCTCTCTGTCTGTCCAGTAAGTGATTGAGGGAAGAGGCCCCAGCACCATGGACCAGCCAGCTCTGCACAGAGCTCAATCTGAGAGCCAGAGCACAAGGAGAAAACATTTAAGTCTCTTTATGAGTAAAGAGCTGGAGCAGCCTGCCCCGGATCTGTTTGGTCCTCACCCCATAAATGATGGGGTGTAGCACAGGGGGCACTAGCAGGTATACACTGACAATGAGAACAAGGAAGTGCAGTGGCACATTTTGGCCAAACCGCTGCGTTAGAGAGGAGAATAAATCTGGGATGTACAAAGCTAAGATCGCACAAAGATGAGAGATGCAGGTCCCAAAAGTTTTGAGCCGGGCATCTTTTGTGGGGAGGCGGAAGATGGCCCTGAGGATCAGAGTATAGGACACGGTGATAAAAAACACATCCATTCCAATCTCAGAGAAAAGATCAAACAGGCCATAGTAACTACTGATGCGGATGTCAGCGCAGGCCAGCTTCACCACAGCCATATGCCCACAATAGGAGTGGGGGATGATGTTGGTTCTGCAATATGGCCACTGCCTCGCCAGGAAGGGATAGGGTAATGCGAGTATGCCACTGCGCAGCACCACGGCCAGGCCTATCTTCGCCACAACAGAGTTTGTCAGGGTCATGGAATATCTCAGAGGATTGCAGATGGCCACATAGCGATCAAAAGCCATGGCCACAAGGATTCCAGATTCCATCGCTGAGAAGGAGTGAATGAAGTACATCTGGGTGAGGCAGCCACTGAAACTGATCTCCCTGGAATTGAACCAGAAGATGCTCAGCATTTTCGGTACAGTAGAGGTGGAGATGACCAGGTCGGTGATGGCCAGCATGCAGAGGAAATAGAACATGGGCTCATGGAGGCTCGGCTCCCTCTTCACGATGAACAGGATGGTGAAGTTCCCCAACATAGCTATGGTGTACATAGCGCAGAAGGGAATGGAGATCCAGATATAGGCTGCTTCTAGGCCAGGAATGCCAAGTAGGATGAAGGTGGAGGGGTTGGTGAAGTTGGTTGTGTTGGAATCTGACATGGCGTAGGGGAGAAACTGTCCAACTCTGAGGCATAAGGGTGTCTCCTGCATGTACTGTATGTTCCCCTGACTTTCTGTGTGTCCCAGGGTCTCAGGTGATGGTCGCAGTAGAAATGCCTGAATGGAGAGAACGTTAATATGAGACACTGCATGCACTAGTGGAGGCTGTTCTCATGGGAGAAACAGATTGATCGCTCTTCACACACTTAAAATTACATTTTTCTTATTCAGAGAAAATAACTATGAACAATGACACTACTCAATCTAATTCCATATTTTGTGGTGCTTCCTGAGTTAGTAATTCTTACACTTTGTGGTGGGGGAACCTGAAGAGGCACCAGCAGGAAACAGAAATGTGGATACTGGTTATCCATCATTGTTCCTTTATACAATGAGAGCCAGGATAGGGAGTCCATACTGTAGGGAGTTCCCCATTCATCCAGTTGCTCGAAATCTGAGTGTGGGAAAAAACAAACTTTTGCTAAGACATGTCCTGGGAGAAACATCCCAACTAGAACACACCTCAGGGAAAAGACCTGGGCGCCATTGATAGCAGCTGAACAGAAACACCTGCTCATTCACTGCAGTGGACAAAACAAAAGAATTGTTCAGATCCATAAGATTTGGGACGGAGAATAACATGTTTGGAATACGTGTTCAGTTTTGGTTACCCAGTCTCTGTTAAGGATATAGCATATATAAAAGGGATTTCCAAGACAGGCTTTGAGAATGGGGGAGGCTGCCATATGCAAACAGATAGAAGAGTCCGTGACTCTTTAGGATACACAAGAGACAAAGAAAAGAGCATATGAGATAGCAGAGGGAAATAAAAATTGAAACTGATTTACTTCTGTCTCTCACCATGGGCCTCCTCAGGGAGTCCACTCACTCTGGACCCCCGGGGCCTCCACCCCCCGAAGGGGTTGATGCAACCCTGTTCTCTAGACCAGAGTGACTCTTAGCCATCATAAAACAGGAGGGTTTATTGAGAGGTGAACACAGCACAGGAAACTCCCTGACCCTCAGGCCTGGCCTCCCTCAGCCCTGCACATCCCAGTCTCCCAGCATCCAGCTGGGCTCTGCCTGCTCTCTGTTTCCAGCCCAGAGCCCTCCTGCTTCCCAGCTGGGCATCTGATATCACCGGCCCCAAGCCCCGCCTCTGTCCATTGTCTTCTCTCCAGGTAAACAGGGTCGTAAACAGGGTCACTGGACCTCCTCTCCCCTCTTCTGTCCTCTGGCCTCCTCTGGCTGGAACCGGCTGGTTGGGTCACTGGGTCCTCTCTTCGCAGCCCATGGTCCTCCCACTGGCCAGAACCAACTGCGACTCCTGCGCTGCGTCTCCGGGTCATCAGGTCACCAGTCACTGGGGTGTCCATTCTCCAGGGCATTGGCTGGGGTCCCAAGTTCCCTCTCCGGTCCTTTATAACAACAAACTCCCTCTCCCCTCACCTCGTTAAACCAATAACACCCAAAGATGCTGTGTCCCACTTCCTCTGCATGAAAATCCCCCACTTCATCAGAAAGGGCACAAGAGCAAACTATCCCACTGTGTAGGAAAGATAGGATGTATGACAAGGGACCACAGTGGCTTATCCAGGAGATCTTGAATGATCTATAAAACAAAAAAGGATCCTACAAAACGTGGAAACAAGGTCAAATAACAAAGGAGGAATATAAACAAATAACACACTTATGTATGGGCAAAATTAGAAAGGCCAGGACACAAAACGAGATCAAACTAGCTGGAGACATAAAGGGTAACAAGAAAACATTCTACAAGTACATTAGAAGAATGTGGAAGACCAAGGACAGGGTAGATCCATTACTAAATGAAGAGGGGAAAACAATAACAAAAATTGTGGAAATGGCAGAGGTGCTTAATGCCTTCACTGTTTTCATCAAGAAGGTTGGTGGTGTTTCGACACCTAACATAGAGAATGTCAGTGAAAATGGGTATAATTAAGGAATCAATTTGTAAACATCTAGAAGATAATAAGGTGAAAAGGTCACCTTGGATTTTTCAAGAACAAATCGTGTCAAAACCTGGCAATCATCATCTGCAAGTCATAGTACGTTATAGTATTCCTCTATTCGGTGCGGGTTAGGTCTCAGTTGGAGTAATGTGTCCAATCTTGGTCACCAATGTATAGAAAGGATATAGAGAATCTGGAAAGGATCCGTAGGCAAGTAAGAAATGTTATGCAAAGGATAGAATGCAAGCCGTATGAGCAAGCCAAAGGAACCAGTATGTTTATTTGGAAAAGAGGAGATTAATGGGGGACATGATAGTGGTCTTGAAATACTTGAAAAGCTGCCATGAAAAGGTGGAGGAAAGTTATTCTGTCTTACCACTAGCTGTCCTTTGCATTCCCTTATAACTCTATGGCTCTATTGTTCTATGATGTAAAATCCTAGTGTAGACCCCGCCTCAGTCACACACACAAGTCTTTGGGCTCAATAGAGATGTAACTGAAGAAATTTAATGGGCCTGTGTTTTACAGCAGATCAGACTGGATGATCATATGATCTCTTCTGACCTTAAACACTATGAATCTATTGATTAAGAAAGTAGATCAGGCATTTATATTTAATGTGTCTTAAAACATGAACAAGGGAATATTTTGTTAAATTTAAGGTCTAAACATATAACATTGAGAAGAGATAATTGCTAACACAATTCATATTTGGCTTGTAGAACTCCTTGCTACTAATATTATTGGAGCGAAGAGCATAGAAGAATGGGATTCACAAATGGATTGGCCATTGTAGGTGGTGCTGGTGGCATCACCTGTAGTTAAGGCTGTCTAACACCTTCCATTAGAAGACCTCTTTTTAAGTTGCTTATAAGTTTGCCAAATTTTAGGTGTTTAGACTGAAATTTCCCATGCTAGGTATCTGCTTCAATCAGAATTGTTTTTTTTAAAGTTTCAGGCATAACAATTCAGCAAACTTTTCGAAAGAAGTTAGGAGAAAGTATGTGTTAACCATGTTTTAAAAAAAATCATTATTGTTCTAGTGTGGAGCCCTAGCACCTCCAAGCTTTTCAGCAGATAAACTTCAGGTAACATCCCCTGTCCCTCTGCTCCATTAACAGACAGAGCCTTGAAATGCAAGCCAAAAGTGTCACAGTGTCTGTTCATTAACACACAGTTGGCTCCTGATGTCTGTACTCAGTTCTTTCTCCAAGGGGAATTTTGCCTCACTGGGTACAGAGCAAACTACGGCCTTGTATTGCACATCTACTAACACCTTTCATCCTGAAGGATTCACTGTGTCACTGAAATGCACCACCTTGGGGCTGGAGTCCATCCGGCAGGATGTGCAAGGGTGCACAGAAAAGAGTGACATTTTGGCCAGTAATTCTTTAGCAAACTCATCTCTTATGGGAAGGGCCCTGGGAAGTTTCATGTTTGTTCAGAGTGGACTGTACCACAGACTTACTCTCTATCCCTCCACACCCATGTTTCACAAAGTTTGTCAATCAGCTGAGCTCCTCAGCAAGAGATGGGTACCTGTGAATTCTGAGACGGAAGTGTCCTCCTTAGGAATCCCACTCAGGTATCCATGACCCGCACCTTTCTCACCCCAGCATCATCTGCAACATCCCATGCCAAGACCCGATACAGTGGTGTGCACAGTTTATAATATAGCTCTGTGTAGTCCCAATGGGGTTCGCTCAGCCTCTAGAGAAGAGAGCATCTGAATGTAAACAGGCTGTAGGCAAGCATGTATCCACTTTTGTCCTAATTATCTATCTTTAGGAGTAAACAGTAATTAAGGCACCTTCCCAAAGGGAGATGAGAACTCTTGGGCTCTCTGCTGAATCAGAGAGGAATTGGCTGCTCTGTACGTTTGTGTGTATATATTTAAAAATTATAATTGATGAGTACAAATCTAGGGATAATGCCCAACTCTCCTGAGGATCTGATATCCTGTAAATTCTCAGGATAGATGGGTAGATAGTAGACAGAGAGATCTGGAGAAAGTTGACTAAGATGAGACACAAGCAGTTAGTGCAAACACATGGGCAGTCACTAAGGGATCAGAGATCAGTGCTTCTCATCAGTAACTATCATCATACTGTGTAGCAACTTTCATTGAGTCATCTTCAAAACACCTAACAAAAGAAAGTCACTAGAACCATTCCCATTTCACTGATTGGTAAACTGAGGCACGGGGAGACAAGACTTGCCAAAGTCATATAGAGACTGTCTCTCAGAACCCAAGTGTCTTGATTTCCCTTCCATAACCACGGTCTCTCTGTCAGTAAGTGATCACATGACAACAAGGAAATGGACTCACGGTCTTCCAGGGCCTCTTCACTGAGGGGGGGGAGGGTGAAAGAATTCCCTGGGGTGCACCCTGGAACAGGGGACCATCGAGCCCTCTGTCATACCGATCTGGGCCCCCTCACACACTATGAGGCTGTGACAAGCTGCAATCCTTTCAGGTCTTGCACTTACACAGCTATACACAGACAGGGACACACCCAGCTGCAGGTACATGAATGCTTTCACTAGCCATCCATGAAACAACAATAGAGAGTCTCCAACCAATTCCCCTCAGCTCTCCAGCCTAGGACCCAAGAGCTGTACCCTCTTGCCCTGGCCAAAAGCCTGACCAGTATAGGTTTATTTCCCAGTCTGCCCCTCCCTCAATGTGGAGAGGACAATACATCAGCCGGAGCAGATTATCCTTTTACATTTCAAACAACATCCTGTATTAGATAAAATAAATAAATAAATAAATAAATACTACATCCTGTATTAAGTAAAAAAAATAAAGAGATTTATTAATTACAGAAAGATCACTTGTTTAAGTGATTATAAGTAATAGTGTAAAGAACAAAGTTGAAATCTGAGAAATAAACAACATCACAATCTAAGTTCTATACAGTAGACAGGCTTTGAATCAAACAGTGTGTCACCCTGATGGTACAAACAATCCACCAATCTTCCATACACAGGCTAGAAATCCCTTCAGCCTGGGACTACAGCCCCAGTTCAGTCCCAGGTTCTAAAATCTTTGGTGTTGAGTTGTGGTGAAGTGAGGCCAAGTGATGATGTCGCTACCAGATTTTATAGCTTCTGCCATGTAGAGGGAGCTTCATTTTTCCAAGCAAAAGCCCCCAGCACAGTTAGTGGAAAAGTACAGACACAAGATGGATTCCACTGTTCCATGAGCTGGTTACATGCCGTTCCTTGCTTTCAGAACTTTAAGTACAAAATGATACAGTATAATCATATTCAGGAAACAAATATGCATAGAATGGAATAAATATGCATCTGAAGAAGTGGGCTGTAGTCCACGAGAGCTTATGCTCTAATAAATTTGTTAGTCTCTAAGGTGCCACAAGTACTCCTGTTCTTTTTGCAGATACAGACTAACACGGCTGCTACTCTGAAACTTTTTGTTTGTACAATACCCATTGTGTCTTCCAACTCCTCCCTAAATATTAAAATGCATTTGACTACTAAGATAAAAAAGATATCCCATCTCCTAGAACTGGAAGGGACCTTGAAAGGTCATCAAGTCCAGCCACCTGCCTTCACTAGCAGGACCAAGCACTGATTTTTGCTACAGATCCCCAAGTGGCCCCCTCAAGGATTGAACTCACAACCCTGGGTTTAGCAGGCCAATGCTCAAACCACTGAACTATCCCTCTCCCCTGGTTTTCCTTTCTCCTCAGTGTGTCCTTCCCAACCCCAGGGTGTGGCCATGCAAAAAATCCACCCCTTCTTCACTTTGTTCCACAGTACAGTCAAAACATGAGAGATCCTTAGACCAGAGGGAAAACAAGCTGAAAAGAAAAAGGAAAGAGATGGCTGAAAAGGAAAATTCACCAGCATCAGTGACTGATGGATGGATGAAGCCCTGTAAATATATTTTGCTTATTGGTTTGGTTGTTCTATGAGGTTTTGTATTTTAAGTAAATACATAGGTGTGGGTGAGAGGTGGTAAAGTTCAGTTTTTGTAAAATGTTGTTGTTTTTTCGCCCTCATAGGCCTGGGCAACTTTTCTGACAATGCTGTAATCAGAGATACAAGGACATCTCCTCCAGAACTGCCAACGAACCAGGAATCTGCTTTGAGACCTTTAACAACGCAAAACAGCACAAGAGTGCAGGTGAAGCATCCGGGCGGTCCAAACCTCATATACATCAAACCCAAGGACAAAACAAAAGACTCTGGTAAAAAACAACCATGCCACCACAACTCCAGTTCCTCAGTGTCCACCACCACACCAAGCCCTGAGGAAACTGTGAGCGAAAACACCCACATTCACAAACCCAGAGCACGCACTCTAGGGGTTCTGAATGTGCGCAAACCCGGAGCATGCACTCTAGGGGTTGTGAATTAAAAACCAAGAACTGACAAACCATTCTCCCAAAACCATAAGCTTGTCACAGCTCCCCCATATTCTAGTAGTTGGGAAGGGGTTGAGGCTTCCCTCAGAAAAGTGGTGGAGGATGTATCCTCAGGTAGTCTAAAAGAACGGGATTCTAGAAAGAAATGGGGAAAATATGATGCTTGGTTCAGAGCCATGCTGAAAAACATAAGGGCTGGAAAGGGTGGCTCTGAGCAGGCATGACTAGTCATGAAAAGGGGCCTGGGTAAAAGGGGCACCCTCCAGGGTACACATCAGCTCATGTGTAAACAAGGGGGGACAGCGCTTGGGGAATAAACAGATGGCTGCCAAAAAGTTCCACGCTTGGGTTGTTGTACAAATTTTAAAAAGGACTAAAGAGGTAATGAGGGAAGAAAAAAAATGCCCCCTACTGGAGGCTCTCAAACTGGCCTGTCAGAAAATGGGGAGGTGGACTCAGACTCTGGTTTAGCAAATTCCCCAGAGGGCTCTCTAGACGGGTCCCGTTCTACTCCCAATGACCCTCATGGAGGCACCTCAGAGTCTGACTCTCAAATAGCATCTGATGTAGAAGATGCCGCTAATGATCCCTTAGAGGAACCCCCAAGTAACCCCGAAAATGCCGAGGTGTATATGGAGAGAGTGAGAAGTTGGCAACGTGAAGTATTCAGATTTGGGGGGTCGGTGTATTGTGAGGAATTTCGTTTTGTTAATCTTGAGCAAATATATTCAGCTCAGGAGGTTGTTGAAGCCATACACCGGGGAATACAGTTAGTGCTCGATGACATTAATGGTAGAGTAGGCCCTGATGATTATGTTGAGTTACGTTTAGAGAGCCGTAATTTAACTAACTCTTTATTTTCGGTCAAAAGAACTAGGGATGAGCTGTCTGCTGAGGATTTCTTAAATCAGACCTCAAAGCTGCTACAGAGCAATAGAGTTGCATGTCAATGGGACATTGCGCCTTGTTGTGACAGTTGTAAAAAACAGGGGTGGGGGCGCTCGTAGAGTTTTAAATTCTATCCTTAATAGTCAAATTATTCATAAAAAGATACAGTGTTTAGTAGACCTGACTTACACCGGTACCAATTTGTGTTTTGCGCATGGGCTCTTGGCTTTCATGTCCGATCGTAAACCTATGGACGCGGAATTGTTAGCGGAGGCGAGAGAGTTACATGAGAAACTGGGGTGGTCAGATCAAAAAAAGGTTCTGCTCAGTGACATAGCAAAGTTTGAACAGCATTTAGGAGTTAACATACAGGTGGTGCTGTATACGGTGAAAGGCAGCTGGGGCTTTTTTAAAACGGGGGGCACAGTGTACCCCAAGACTTATTTTATCCTGTTGCACGATGAGCATTACTATGGGGTTCTGGATGTAAAAAAGTTGTTTGGAGCGAAAAATTTATTGTGAGTTTTGCCACACGATGTACAGCCACGACCACTCTTGCGGGTATCGTTGCCGCCCCTGCTTGAGCGTAACGTGCTCAGACAGCGTGGGCGTGCAGCAGCGGTGTCCTAGCTGTAGACTGTATTGTCGGTCCAAAGAGTGTTTAGACAGACATATCAACTGTGCATCAGAAAACCAAGTTGAATGCCTGTCTAAAACTTCGTGTGAGAAGTGTCAGTCTTACGTGGACAAGCGGCATATGTGTAAAGGGAGACGGTGTAAGCAGTGTCAGGGTTTGATCGTTGGTGATGTAGGCCGTCACCTCTGTTTTATAGCCAGCCTTAGAAAGCCCGAATCTTCAGAAAAGTATATTTTTTTATGATTTTGAATGCACGCAGGAGACCGGAGTGCACACTCCCAATTACATTTTTGCTATGTCCCTAAAGCCAGAAAAATCCTGGAAATTTAAGGGTGATGAGTGTCTTTCTGTGTTTGTGAAGACCTTTACTGTCAAAGAGTTTTGGGACTACACGTTCCTAGCACATAATTCTAAAGGTTATGATGCATACTTTATTGTTAGACAGTTACTCACGGAAAAGATGGGCCTAGAACTGATCACTCAGGGTAGTAAACTAATGTGCGTGGAAGTTAAGGCCCTGGGCATTCATTTTATAGACTCTTTAAACTTCTTGCCCATGAAGCTTAGCAAGCTACCGCAGGCGATGGCGTTTGAAGGGTGCAAAGGGTATTTTCCACACTTTAACACGTTAGAAAATCAAAATTACGTGGGGCCTATGCCCGGCATGGAGCACTATGGTGTAGAAAGCATGATGCCCAGAGAAAAAGTACAGTTTCTCGACTGGTGTCGGGACCACAGCTCTGAGGCGTTAGACTTGCAGAATGAGCTCGCGTATTACTGTCAGCAGGATGTAAAAATTTTGAGACAGGCCTGTATCCTATACAGAAAAGAGATTATGAAAATGACGGAGAAGGGAGATGTAGTAGAGAAAGAACCTGGTAAATTCACCAAGGTAAAACTGTGTATAGATCCATTCCGGTACATAACACTGGCATCTGTCTGCATGGCTATGTACAGGTTTATGTTTTTGGAGCCTAACATGGTAGCTGTTCTTCCTCCAGACAACTATCACAGGCAGAAAAAGAGATATTCGACCCCATCTATTCAGTGGCTGTTGTATATCTCTCACAAAGAAGATATACAAATATGGCACGCTTTACAGGGTGGGGAACTACAGGTAGGCCCCTACTTTTTAGACAGTTATGCTGATGTTGATGGGGTACGCACAGCCTTTGAGTTTAACGGGTGTTTTTTCCACGGCTCTGGCACCTGTTATCGTGGAAAAAGCACAAAATCCTATGACGGGGACATCTTTTGGGTTTCTTTATTACAAGACGCAGCTCAAGACCGACTATCTGAAACGACTTGGTTTTGTAGTGAGGACTCTTTGGGAGCATGAGTGGGAGGTGATGAAAGAAACAGACAGGGAGCTTGCAGACTTTTTAAACCAAGCCCAGTTACCCCAGCCTCTCGTGCCTAGGGATGCTATTTTTGGGGGGAGGACAAACGCTATCCGCCTATATTACAAGCCTAACCCCAGGGAAGAAATCCACTCTTATGATTTTACCAGCCTGTACCCTTTCGTAAACAAAACCAAAGAATACCCTATCGAACACCCCGATATAGTCTATGACAAATTTGGACCCCTTGCAAATTATTTTGGAATTGCAAAAGTTAGTGTACCCCCCACGAGGCCTCTTTTTCCCATTGTTACCTGTCAGAGTGGGTGGCAAGCTTATGTTCCCGCTATGCCGAACCTGTGCGGAAACCGAGCAGCAGGAGACATGTACCCATATTGACGAGGAGCGGGCCATCCTGGGGACTTGGTGCACGGTGGAATTGAACGCGGCCATAGCGAAGGGGTACGCGGTGGCTAAAATCTATGAAATCTGGCATTTTAATGAAAAATCTGAAACTCTTTTCAGAGTACATAAAATTACACCTCCGCCAGAAACAAGAGGCTTCAGGGTATCCCAGTTGGTGCACAGACGAGGAGAAACAAAATAACTACGTTAGCGATTTCTACCAGAAAGAAGGCATGCATTTATGCCAACATGAGATCAGATCAAACCCTGCTAAATCCCAAATTGCTAAACTGTTTTTAAATTCTCTGTGGGGTAAATTCAGCCAAAGATCCAACCTACCCAACACCAGTATCGTGAGAGACCCTGACGAACTCTTGCAGTACCTGTTCTCCCCCAATTATGAGGTTTCATCCTGCGAGTTTATCGATGATGAAACAGCGTGCATGTCATGGAAGCACACAAAAGAACGGTACTCTGTCTCTGGCAATACCAATGTTTTCATAGCCTGTTTCATCACCGCTTATGCCTGCTTAGAATTATACAACCTCCTAGACGGTTTGCAAGAGCGGTGCCTGTACCACGACACTGACTCGGTGATATTTGTGAAAAGGGAGGGTGACTGGAATCCCCCTCTGGGGGATTATTTAGGGGACCTCACGAGTCAGATCCCGCCAGATCAACACATCGCCGAGTTTGTGTCGGCAGGCCTATGGGTATAAGCTGTCGGGTGGAAAGGCCTGAATGAAAGGCAAAGGTATTACCCTAAACGTAGTAAACTGTGAAAAGATCAACTTCGACAGTTTGAAAGATCTCATCTTGGACTATTGCATGGGTCTGCAAGAAAACACCTTAAAAAAGATAGAGGTGCAGCAGAAGAAACAAAAACCAGTGGCAAATAGAGACAAAAACCCTTAAAAAGACACAAAGTGGTTTACAACAAGAGGGTCCTAGGAGAAGGTTTTAAAACCCTGCCCTACGGCTTTTGAAAAAAAATGGATACGAGGTGGAAACCCTTTTCTGCAATTCTCGCGGGGCCTAGCAACTATGGGAAAAGTTACTTTATAAAAAACGTGTTGGATAATGCCAAACACACACTGTCTGTTATACCTGAGAATATCGTGTGGTGTTACAGTTTTTGGCAACCTCTGTATAAAGAACTGCTTTGTAAATATCCCTTTATCAATTTTGTGGAGGGTCTGCCTGATGCTTTTGACTATGACAGTTTGTTTCCTACTAATAAAGTAAATATGATTATCATAGATGATCTGATGAACTCAGCTTGTGAAAGCGATGAAATCGAGAAAGCCTTTACCAAGTACATGCATCACAGAAACCTGAGCATTATGTATATAGTTCAAAACGTATTTTGTCAGGGAAAAAAGAGTCGCACGATTACCTAAACACAAAGTACATGGTACTGTTCAAAAACCCAGGGATAAATTACAAATTGCTACGCTCGCTCGGCAAATGTACCCCGGCAAAGCTCAATTCTTTCTAGAAGCTTTTGAGGATGCTACCAAAAGACCTTATGGCTACCTGGTGGTGGATTTAAATGTTTCCACACCAGAAGCTTATAGACTAAGAACTGGTCTTTTCCCTCCAGGCTGGCCGGCAGTTTATACTTTGAAAAGAACAACAGCTGGGTATAAAAAGAGATGACTTATCGGCAGGCCGCTTTTTAACAGCCGTGGCTGCTGACCGAAAACATGTCTAGCTGCGTGAAGAGAAACCTGGGCCTTTTAAAATTACTTAGCAAATCATCCCCGCAGCAAAGGAGGGCTATACTGTGTTCAGCCTCTGATGATCTAGCGCTCGATACCTTAAAAGGAAACGTACCTTTAACACAGAATCAAGTGCGTGTGCTGAAAAAGAAACGCACGCTTATAAAAACTTTGTGTAACAAAAGGGTTTCACTTAAAAGAAAAAAGCATCTGGTAAAGCAGTCTGGGGGGTTTATCAGACCTCTGTTAAGTTTTGCTATCCCTCTGATAACGGGGCTTTTAACTAATCGATAATGGAGTATGCAGAAAAAAATGTTCCTGGTGCCCAGCCACCAGTTGGAGCAATTAAGGGCTCCCCCTCTGGCAGAGGAAAATATCAGAACAACCGCAACTCACTTACTGGATGCAGAAATGAAGTCTATTCTTCAAAGAACTGATTTGGCCGAATACGAAAAGGCTCAACTTTACAGTGCCGTGCTTCAAAGGTACCTAATGTATGTGAAGCAGAGCAATGCGGATAAAGGGAAAATAAGTCTGTTTCTACTGGAACAAGAACAAAGTGTGACTGCCAAACCCCCAGAAACACCAAAGACCTCAGACTCTGTTGCTCAAGAGGTGTTGGATAACGTGAAAAGCGTTATAAAAATGCATTAGAATTGCTAAATAAGCTGGGCCAGGATAAAAATCTCTCTTCATGGAACGATAAAGGGTCTTTTGTTTACAAAGGCTCTGTGGTTAATGGTTCTAACATGCTCGACTTAGTCAGGGCCGTCACCCAGACTCGCTCTGTTCCTAGCAGACATGTACCTAAAGGATGGGATGTGTTTATGAATACCATGGCGGAACTGAACATACCATCTTCCATCATGGGCAATGCGGCCAGCAGAGATCTTTTGGAACGCCTCAAGGCCTTGACTGCTGACACCGGGGTGGATTGAGAAACCGTGACCCCTTTTTGCCGTCTAAAAAACTAAAATTGGCTAAAAGAGCCGAATGGCTTAGTGTGTAACGTTTTTCACATTCTAAATTTTAAAAAATGGTAATGTTTTGCTTTAAATAAAACATTTCTATAATTAAAAAAAAAAGATCTGTGTACTTTTTCTGAATTGTTTTTTTAAAAAAAAAAACACCAAACATCAATTGTCTTTTAACCCCTCACCTGGGGTGCTTTATTGGATAACATGTGTATCTTGCAATGATTTTCATAGCCATGTCTGGGCTTGTTGAAACATGGTTTGAGCAAGGCTAGGCATGCCCAAGAATTTAAATTTACTTTTTACAAAATTCACCACCATCTGGTCGTTTTGCACTAAGTTGTTAGAATACAATTTTAAAATCCAATCAAAAGGTAAACCCTTGCTACGATGATGTAAGAAAAACATGCAGTGATAGCCGCAGGCGACGGAGCGGGGGTCTTGTAATTTTCTATTGTGAAACACCAAGTCTGTGGCATTTTTGTTTAAAAATTTCATAATGCTTTTAGGAAACAACACGCTGTTCGGGGGTGCCCTTATGAGTCAAAAAACTCTCCACGGTTATGCTCCGCCAGATACAAGGCAAGCCAGTGTTCACCCAGTTGGTTGTGTGGATGCGTGTTCATCACCAAGCCTAGGGGTCTCTGAGACAGCTTGCCTCCTGGCAGCCAATCGCAAGGGAACACATCTAAGAAATTCTTTTTCATGTAAGGGTCCGTTGATAAGACACGTGAGAGCTGCACGGTGTCCATGTTCACATGTAGTCAAACAGAACGTTTCTCCTCTGATTTATTTCTATGACATTGTCAAAAACCCCATACACAATCATATTGAGGGTAACCGTTAAAGCCTTCCCAAAACGTATTTCTGCTCTCAGGTTCCCGGTTTTAATCAGGGAATAGTGATCAGCGCATTCCTGGTTGGGAGACAGGTCAAAGGCAAACAACGTGTAACCCTGTGCAAACCTCTCACGGTCGATTAACAGAGAACGATCTTTCATGAGTTTACCAGTGTCTGTACCAAATTCATGTATTCTCTCACGCAGCGTCCTCCCTCGAAGTCCAGTTGCAGAGGCTTAGTCGGTATCTGTTCACCATCCACATACAAGGCCACAAAATTAATATTGTAATGTTTAAAACGAAAGGGATTTTTAGCGTAACTTCCGCTAAAGGCATAGTTATCCACAAACCCTAGGACAAGCATTTTGGGTAACTGTCCCAAGAACAGGTTCTCCTGGTTACTGACCCTGCTGCCTGCGGGGATGCTAAACACTTTCATTCCCACACGGTCCACGGGGTATTTAGCATTAGCGGTAAGCAGGGCCTCCGCGTGCCCCAGACAGACTCTTGGGGCCACCCGTACTTTCTTCACAAAAAGGGATGCTGATACAATGCGCAGTTTAAAGCCTTCAGCCGCACTGCCCATTAAACAGAAAGCGTCTTTACTGCGCGTCAGTTTAATTTTCACATCCACTCCGTTTAACAAAAGTTTTTCTTGAAAAAACAGGTCACTGTGTAAATGGCCCAGCAGCTCTACCGTTCTGCTCCTGGCCGTCAGCTTTGCATGCCTCACAAACCCTAGATTCCCTCCATCCAACTCTGTTTCTTCATGTTGTCCAGCAGTGTCTTTGTAAAACAGGCTGGCGGAAAATTGCGTGGCGAGGGTGTCGTCGCTGTAATTAAGCACCGATTCTATAAAGGCCCTGTAAGGGTAGCAGTTGTTGCTTTGGCTTATGAGGCGGTTTCCCAGCGTGACATCCAACTGACTGAAAATAGAGGCCAGGGGGTAATTCACCAGGCCCACTTTGGCATCCACGGCAAGTTCCGTTCCGTCTCCTTTTACAATCTTGCAACACAGGTACAGCAGCGTGTTGTTTAAATCCGTATAATTTATGCCATTCCCTGCTATAAAAAAGTCAATGGGGGCAGACTCCGTAATGGCCGATCGAGGTGGCACCTCGATGTAGATGCTTTTCTCGATGCTGGTCTGCGTAGGGGCTATTTGAAACAGGTCTAGTTCGGATTTGGTGCACTCTTCAGACCCGCAGTGAACAAAAGCCATGTTGATTAAAATGTGTCTTTTACCAGGCAGAGCGCGTCTCCTCTTTCGCCCAGGCTTCCTCTTCGACTTTCGCTTATGGCTGGCCCAGCGCGTCAAAGCCTTTCTTTTAAAGGGTTTCGGGGGACCTGTGCGCCGCGGGTATGACGTATTTCTCTTTCTCTTCCTCCTTTTAATGTACATCAGCCCCGATCCTTCCTGTGAAGCTGTATTCCCCACCTTCTCCAGAACAGCACGGGATACATGACCTACCACATCTTTAGCTATGTTTTGAGCAGCGGTTTTTACGTGGGGTTTAATAATCTCTAGCCCCCTCCTCAAAAGCGGTACAGCTTTTCAAAAGAGGCTACGAAATATTCCACCCACACCCGCCCCGTACATCACGGGGGCCCCATGATATCCAGGAAGGGCGTATCCAGCCTGGGCTTTGTAATAGTTCCTGTAGATGGTGGGGTGCCATAATTTTTGGGGATCGCCATAATAGGGTTTTGCTTTTTTAGAAACCTTGCTCTCTCCACGGCCGCAGATGCAGCTTGACGATCACCTTGCCCAAGCGAAATGAGACATGTCTGTTCTGATCTGTCTTTATTTCAATGGTGATGGTGTTGATGAGGTGTTTATTGACAGGGACATAATGAGGTTTGTCGTAGGTGATGGTAACAAACTCATTGTTCCTTCCTCAGACAGGGACGCAGCGTAACATGGGAACAGAAAAGTCCCCCACAAACTGGTGTTCTACGATATCCGTGCATAGATACAAGGAGTTAAAACCTCCTGTGATGTCTGCCGAGAAGGGAAATTTTTGGACATTGTGTTTGTGGCCTAAACCCAGAATGTTAGCTAGCTCCGCGTCAATAGAAAACACGGACATAAAATTGGTAGATTTAAGTCTCACTTTTCTACCCACAGGGTCATAGTTCATGACCACCTCAGGCGGTCCGGGATGATGAGCGACGTTGCTGTTCATATACTCCAGTAATTCGGGTATGGTCGAGTAATAACCTTGTCATAGGATGAAATTCCACATTGTAGCTCCAAAGGTGATTTTGAAAGGGGTGTCTTTATTGATAGTATTCCAGCTGTGCAGGTATTGTATTTCGACTAACCCCACCTCCCAGGCACCCAGGAGATCCAAGGGCTTAATTAGCCGTATTGTAAAGTTCGAGATGGTGTTTTGGGGAAAAACTGCAGAGTTAGCATTGCTGGGAAAAGTAACGTAAAACCCACCGTCACTCATTTCTCTCTCTCTCTCTCTCTCTCTCTCTCTCTCTGTCCTTGCAGAAGGAATCTTTTTTTTTTGTTCGTGTCTAGATGTCACAGAGTTGAGAAGCTTCCACCCAGCTGTTAAACTTATCGGGCCACCCCAACCATTTCACCAGTAGCTGCTTTTTTCTCCCTTTTCCTTTCGCTGCTAGAACTTTTTCAATCCTGTAAATCCTGTCTCATTTGGCGTTTACTTTTTGTAATTCTTCAGGGTAAAAAGATCCAGTAACTGCCTCACCCTCGTAATTGTGGATTGCCACGGGCACGCAGGGGCGAAAGAAAATGCAGGCCTGTTATTTACCAGGCTGCACGTGGCAATAGACTATATTGGTAAGGGATGCAAGGAGAGTATGGGTCACGATGCAAACTGCAGACACACACACACACACAAATTAATCAATTTAAAGTTTTATTGGGGATAATTACAAGGGGTAAGGGAGCAGCGTTTGATTAGCTAATAGAGTTAATGAAACTTAAAACACACAATGACTAAAATATCTACTAACAATATTTATAAACAAAGATGCAGCATTTAGTAATAACTGATACTTACAAATACAAACCAACACATAATGACCGGCAAACGTAGACACTCTGTTTGAAACACATGAGCTGAGAGAGAGGCTTCGAGGTGATCAGGCTCGGTTACGGGTGTACACAGGATACACAGAATTCGTTTTTCTTTCTCCTCTCCCTGCCTGCACATGGCAGGCAGGCCCATAAAGTACCAACTATGACATCATAGAAGTGTCATAGGGGACGGGGCCCAAAACCTGTTTGTGTTCGTTTCTGATTGGCACAAGCAAAATTTACACCAAGTAGGAGAGCAGGTGCCTCAAAGTCTGGCTTCGCCCCCAAAAGGTGAGGAAATGCATATTGTTTTAGAATACGTGCAACACTGAATGACAAAAGAAGAGGCCAGGGCAATACCAGTATGGGCAAGTTTTACAGGATGCAGAAAGGAACTCATCTCAACAGTAATCTTGTAATCGGTATACAGGTCTCTGGCCCCTGGTTAAAGCTTCATCCACTATGACTATCTCATCGGTAAACGTCTGTTCATAACCTTTTTCAAAAGCGCCTTTGGTTTTAGATAGTCTCACGTGGTCACCTTTTCTAAAAGGGGCAACAACAGGTTTTATTTTAAAACCATCTCCATAAACCATTTTCCATACATTCAGAGAATTTGAAGGGTTAACATCAACGGGTCTGGTACATATAGTTCTGTGAAAGCTCTGGTTGTAACTCTTTATAAATGCAGGTAAGTCGTCAATGTAGCGAAAGGTGTTATGGGCTGTAAAATATCTCCACATCCTAGTTATTAAAGTTCTGTTAAATCGCTCCACAACCCCTGCTTTGACTCCATTATTGGTAACAAAATGGTAAACTCCAGGCCGCTTTAACAATCCACTTAAAGGTTTGTTTAAAAATTCTTTCCCCTGATCGGTTTGTAATTTTTGAGGCACGCGACCTTCACTGAAAATAGCTTTAAAGGCCTTGGATACCTCACCACTCGTCTTGTCTTTTAGGCCTAAGGCCCAGGCATATTTGGATAGAATGTCTATCACTGTTAAGATGTACTTAAAACCGCTGTTGTGTTTGGAGAACCGGTGCATATCCACCAAATCTGCCTGCCGCTGCGCATCCACATCTGAAACAATGGTCTTGTTTCTTTTAAAATGTATTCGAGCCGGTTTGTGTAAAGTGTAAGCATCCTGGTCTGAAAGCCATGCTGTTACCTGTCTTCTGTTTAAAGTTTTACTATGCTTTCTGGCCACTTGAAAAAGAGGGTTGACCCCGCCGAAGCTCCCAACTTCCCTGGGGGCGTAATATATTTTCTTTAACAGAGCCGTTTGTGTAGACATGACTGTTACTGGTACCGTCTTTTACTACCATGAGTATGAAAGGGGACACATTCATTTTGACACTTTTAAATAAGTTTTATTAATCGCCTGGTTTAACACAACCTTTTACAGCCGCCTGTAAAAATGGATGCCATGACCCCTACCATAACGGAGTCTCAGATGGTTCATTCTTCCATTTTGTCCTTTTCGGCTTGAGATCTGTGTCTCAGACATGAGCAAAAACAGCTGACGCACGATATATTTACTCCCACAGGGCTTCCAATGTGTAAGTTCTTAAAGGCCCCTAAAAAGGCATCGTCGACCTGTTGAGAGATTTTCAGAAAAGAAACCATGTAAGCACCCCCACTACTTGTTTTTTAATTTACGCAACCCCCAGTTCCTACCCCATTACCCACCCCTCCTTGACCGCCGCTTCTTAATCATTCATTTTATCTGAGCTCCGTCTTTTCCGTTCGCTTTGTCCGCTGGTGCCTCCCCTGAGCCACGATAACCTTCCATCTCTGAGGGGGTGGACAAAGAGGTGCCGTCACGTTCATCGGGGTGCCTCACGAGGGATTCGGGGTCGGGTTCCGACGTATCCGTCGATGGCTGGGTCAAAGGGTCCTCCTTGGAACTGTCACTGATGTAACGCCTGCTCCACACAAGTTCAAAGGTGGTTGGGGCTAAAACAAAGTCCAAAGTTCTCAGGGGGGTGATGAAGGAGTCCATGTTTCCTCTCAGTATCCTTTCCGCGATTTCGAAAACACGTGTCCTTGGTAAGAGATGGCTGCCTCCTCTGTCTGGCGCTGGGACTTATGGGGTAATGGTGCTGCACTCTGATTGGCGGAGGGCCTTGGGAGGAGTGCTTAGTGGGGGTCACATGACTCACTTCCGGAGGAGTCACCCCAACCTGGAAGTCACCCTGATTGGTCAAAATCTCCTCTCGGGGAGGCCCTGTCGGGACGAAACCCCTCCTGATTGGTAGAGGGTGGGGGGGGGAGTTCTTAGAGGGGCCAAATGACCCACTTCTGGACGGGTCACCCCCGCCCCGGAAGTCACCCTGATTGGTCAAAATCTGCTCTCGGGGCGGTCCTATCGGGACGAACCCCCTCCTCATTGGTAGAGGGTGATGGGGGGAGTTCTTAGAGGGGTCACATGAGACAACTTGCTTCCAGTCAGGTGGCACCTTGACCCTGGAAGTAATACCCCAATGGGGTGGGACTCCCGGTGACAGGTGGGAGGGACCAATGGGGTCACGGGGCGGGGCTTAAGAGGTCAAGGGGCGGGGTTAGGGTTTGATTGACGGTAGGGCCCTTATACTACTGTCATGGTAACAAACTGACAAATATGATAATAAGTTAAAATCATTAATTTACAAACCTTTAGGAAAAAGACACCCCAACATTAGTAAAGATGAGGAAATACAAATAGAGAAAAATGCATCAAACATAATCAAATCAGCATAACCTATTTTAAAAGAGGGATTACAGCCTAGGGCCTGTAGGAGAAGGAGATGTCCTTAGGAGGTGTCAGAATGATGGCCACTGGCGATGATGGGTAAGGTGATGGTAATGCGGAAGATGATGGCCAACATTTCAGGTTGTTCTACAGCAGAAGATGTGAGTATATGGATGTGCAGCTGTACATTCTGTAGTATCTCTATCTACCTTACTGAGTTTGGATGTTTGTGACTGTGTTAAACATATTGATATAGTATATTTGTAAAAATTAAAGAATTCCTATAGTGTGAGTGTTGAAAATGCACAAATCGGGGTTCTCAACCATATAAAAACTTGAATAATATTGGGCCTGATTTTGGGGTAAGAATCTGTCAACCTTCACAGTGATATCTGGGGAGTCTTAAATAATCAATATTATTAATACGTAATCCAGAGATTGGGCAACAAGATGTATCTGCCCCCTGCTATAACCAACTTGTCCCCACTCCCCTCCAAGAGCTGAGATAGAACCCAGGAGTCCTGATGGGTTTGCTATCTCTGCAAAGTAACTAACAGAATAAAAATATACATTAACATTTTAAACCTAACTAGTGTCCCTTAAATGATTTGCAACAGGATGTAAGAATTTAGAGCTGAGTGAGTGTAATATTTATTTAATTATATTTCTTTGATACAGGAATTAGACACTTTGCTCCTGTCAGCAAATTGCTAAGTTATCTGCCAAAAAACTTATTAGCCCCTGGAATCACGGTTAGAGTTGCCACCTTTACCAAAATCTAATATGGCTCCCTTGTAGCTGGGATGGGTGGAGGGAGGTGGAAATGATCCAGTGAGTGATGGGGGAGGGGAATAGAGAAGCAAGTGACAAGCGTGGGGCTTTCGGGTGAAGAGGCAGAGCAGGGGGAGAGCCTTGGGAGAATAGATCACAGAATCATAGAATATCAGGGTTGGAAGGGACTTCCGGAGGTCATCTAGATCAACCCCCTGCTCAAAACAGGACCAACACCCAACTGATGGGACAAGGGGTGGAGTTTCAGGAGTCCAGTTACCAGGAATTAGAAAGGAGGCAACCCAGTGAAATGGTCATGGACTCATGCCCGATTTTGTCATGCTGACACAGCACAGTAATATCAGGAAAGGGTTTCATGTCTCTCTGACTATCAAGCAAGTGATTCAGGATGAAGGCCAAGTACCATGTCCCCGGTGATCTCTGCACAGAGCTCAGTCTGAGAGCCAAAGCAACAGGAGAAAGGTTTAGGTCCCATTATGATTAAAGAGCTGGAGAAGCCTGACCCGGATCTGTTTGGTGCTCACACCATAGATGATGGGGTGTAGCATGGGGGGCAGCAGAAGGTACACGTTGGCAATAAGAATGTGGAAATGCAGGGGCACATTGTGGCCAAATCGGTGTGTGAGAAAGGAGAAGAGAGGTGGGATGTAAGAGACCAAAATGACACAGAGGTGCGAGCTGCAGGTCCGAAAAGTCTTCAGCCGGGCGTCCTTTGTAGGAAGGCTGAAGATGGCCCTGAGGATCTGGATATAGGACACAGTGATAAAAAACACATCCAGACCCGTCAATAAGAATGCCACAGAGAGTTCGTAGTAACTACTGGCGCTGATGTCTGCGCAGGCCAGCTTCACCATGGCTATGTGCTCACAGTATGAGTGGGGGATGATGTTGGTTCTACAATATGGCCACCTTCTCGCGAGGAGGGGATGGGGCAGTACAACTATGACACCACGCAGCACCACGGCCAGACCGATCTTGGCCACCACGGGGTTCGTCAGGATGGTGGAATGTCTCAGGGGATCACAGATGGCCACGTAGCGATCAAAAGCCATGGCTACGAAGATCCCAGACCCCATCACTGAGAAGCAGTGAATGAAGTACATCTGGGTGAGGCAGGCACTGAATTCAATCTCCCTGGAATTGAACCAGAAGATACTCAGCGTTTTGGGCACGATGGACGTAGACAGGACCAGGTCGATGATGGCCAGCATGCAGAGGAAATAGTACATGGACCCATGGAGGCTCGGCTCCATCTTCACAATGAACAGGATGGTGATGTTCCCCAAGATGGCTATCATGTACATGGTGCAGAAGGGGATGGAGATCCAGACATGGGCTGCCTCAAGGCCAGGAATGCCCAGCAGGATGAAGGTGGAGAGGTTGGTGAAGTCGGTTGTGTTGGAATCTGACATGGAGAAGGAGAGAAGGTGTCCAACTCTGAGGCAGAACGGTGTCTCCTGCATGTACCCTATGTTCCTCTTATTTCTTGTATGTGCCCAGGCTCTAGGGTGTTGGTTGCAGTACAATTACCTGGATGGAGAGACAATGTGAATATGAGACACTACATGCACTACTGGAGGCTGTTCTCATGGGTAAAGCAGTTTGGTCACCGTTCACACACTGAAAAATGACACTTTCATTATTCAGAGAAATGAAATATGAAAAATTGACCCTACTAATGCCAATTCCATATTTTATGGTGCTCCATGCATCAATAATTCCTGCACATCTGGGACTGTTTAGTTTAGAGAAGAGAGAAAGAAGGGGGCATATGATACAGGAGAACAAATTAAAAGAATGGAACTGATTACATTCAAATGGAGAAACAGAAAACAGTTCCCAACCAGTACTATCTATATTTCCTTACTGCTTCAAAATGGCTAACTCCCCAAAGCTGAGGCAAACTATCAGCAAAACTGACTGGGAGGAATATATTAGACAGAAAAATGGGAATAAAAATTGGGAATTTTTCAAGAAGAGTTTGTTAGATATCTAAAAAGCCACAATTCCACCATCAAGAAAGTGGATAACTTTACCAAAACAAGACAGTTCTGTTTCAAAGGGAAAGCAACAGTTAGGGGGGAAAAGCGGTATATAAAAATGGGGGACAGGGAATATAGATAGCAAGCAATACAAATTGGAAGTTATGAAAATTGATAAGGGATGTTAAAGTCATCAGGGAAAATATACGCCTTGAAAGGCTAAGCGTCACAAAAAGGAAGTTATTGAAGTATGTTAAGAACAAAAGAAATCCTAGAAAACGTTTAGACCAGTTCCCAGAAAGTGAAAGTAAACTTTTTAATGTACCTGAATAGTTCGATGTGTTCATGAAATAGATTTGTTCCGCATTCGGAAAGCAGTATGATGTACTCATATCACATGAGGTGATGAAATACTTTCCAGTCCATCAGCTGTCAGGGAGGATGTTAAACAGCATCTACAGTAGGACCTTAGAGTGATGAACACCAGAGTTACGCACTGACCGAACAACCACACATCTCACTCAGAACCAGAGGTATGCGATCAGGCAGCAGCAGAGCCAAAAAATAAAATAAAATAAAGGAAATCTTTATTTCTGTGTTAAATTTAAAGTATTAAAAAAATTAAGGGCAAGTTTAGTAAACAATGGAAAAGCTTTTAGGGGATTTGTTAAAAAAAGTCTAGGAATATGATTAACGCCAGTCAACAACATGGTTTATGAAAAACATGTCTTGTCAAATAAACCTGATTTTGTCCTTTAATGAGAGTGTATGTTTGGTAGAGCAAGGGAGCCATGTAGATGCAAGAAACTTCAATTTCTCTCATGCACTTGATTTAGTAGTGGAAAATATTTAGAGAAAAACTGAACACTGCACAATATCAGTAGGGCGTACATAAAATGGACTAAAAGCTGGCTAACTGACAAATCTCAGGAAGCCATTGTCAATGGGCCATTGTCAGTGAATGTGGCTGTTTCTATTGGAGATCTACAAGGGTCAGTTCTAGGCCTGATGCTATTCAATATGTTCATGAATTATATGGAAAGCAAATATAAAATCACTGCAGCTAAAATTTGTGGACGACTCAAAGATTGGCAGTGTGATTTCAATGAGGAGGCCAGGGCAGTCATAGAGATTTATCAGGAGCATTTGGTAAGCGTGGCCTATGCAAACAAAATGTTTTAATACAGTCACATGAAAAGTGATCCTCTTTAAACAGGGAATGCAGGCTCGACCCACAGAATAGATCACTGTATTATGGAACGCACGGACCCTGAAAAGGATTTAGAGGTCATTGTGGACAATCAACTCATTGTGAACTACCTGTATGATGCTGTGGCCAAAAGGGCTAATGCTAGCCTTGGATGCATGAACAGGGGAGTGTTGAGTTGGAGCAGGGGAAGTATTTCACCTCTGCACATAGCCTTGGTGAAACCGATTGCATCCAATTCTGGGGTCTACATTTCAAAATGTATGTTGAAAAATTGGAGAGTGCAGAAAAGAGCCCCCAAAATGAGTGGATGCTGGAGAAAATGCCGGACAGTAAGAGATTTAAAGAGCTTCATATGTTTATCTTATAAAAAAAAAAAAAAACAATCAAGCAAGATGTTCCTGGTCAGAAAAAGTGGGTAATAATGAGCTCTTTAACCTAGCGGAGAAAGGGCAGAGCAAGATCCAGGTGGAAATGATGGCCAGATCTTTAGCACGGAAGGAGATTAACAGTTGGAACAAACTGCAAAGTGATGTGGTGGATTCTCCAGCTCCTCATATCTGGAGATACAGAATGGATGCTTTTTTGGAACATCTGCTTGAGAGCTTGTCTACACTTAAAATGCTACATAGTGCTTCAGTGTAGTAACCACTTACAGAGACAGCAGGGGCTATCCCGTCAGCATAGGTAATATACCTTCCCGAGAGGGGGTAACTAGGTCGATGAAAGAATTATTTTGTTGACATCACGGTGTCTACACTGGGGTTAGGTTGAAATGGCTTCAACTCTGAGGAGTGTGGATTATTTTACTGTTGCAAAAAAAGAAATGCAGTTGTGGGTTGCATTAACAGAGGCATAGAATGTAAGTCATGGGAGGTGATAGTATTCCTCTACTCAGTGCTCGTTAGGCCTCAGCTGGAGCATTGTGTCCAGTTTGGGTCACCAGTGCATAGGAAGGATATAGAGAAACTGGAAAGGTTCCAGAGGCGACAGACAAATATGGTCCAAGGGATGGAACACAAACCATACTAGCAAAGGCTAAAGGAACTGGGTATGTTTAATTTGGACAAGAGGAGATTGAGTGGGTACATGACAACGGTCTTCAGCTACTTGAAAGGCTGACATAAAAAAGATGGAGAAAAGTTGTTCTGTCTCAACACTTTGGGTGGGACAAGAGTCAATGGGTTCAAACTACAGTACAGCAGATTTAGATGAAATCTGAGGAAAAAACTTCCTAACTTGAAGAACAGGAGTACAGTGGTACAGATACCCCGGGAGGCCATGGAAGCACCTTCACTGGAGGTTTTCCAAAGGAGTGTGGATAGCCATTAGTCTTGGATGACTAAGACACAACAAATCCTGCATCTTGGCATGAGGTTGAGTAACTGACCCTTCCCGTCCCTTCTCGTTGCATTCAATATTCCTCTACTCAGTGCTTATTAGGCCTCCATGCTTTCCATCAGATAAAAGTCAGGTAACAGCCCCCACTTTAACAGCCAGAACCTTGAAATGAAAGAGTAGGAGGTGATAGTGTTTGTGCATTAAAACAGAGCTGGATTATGTAATCTTTACTCAATTCCTACTCCAAGGGGAGATTTACCACAGTGGAGTCTGAGCAAAGTACGGGCTACGGCCTCAGAATTTAGTCTTGTGTCAGTGAAATGCAGCCACCTTGGGCTGGAGGCCATCAGACAGGGAGGAATAAGAAAGAGGGACATATTTCCTCATGATACTGAAGCAAACTCATCACCCGTGGTAAGGGAACTGGGATGTTTAATGACTGTGCAGAGCAGAAAGAACTACAGACCTATTCTCTATCCCATCACACCCACATTGCAGTGGGGTTTTACAGCAAGTGAGCTCCTCAGCAAGAGATGGGTACCTGTGAATCCTGCGACAGAAGTGTCTTCTCTGCAAATCTCCCTCAGGTAGCCGTGTCCTACACCTCTCTCGCCAGCACATCTGCAGCCTCATCCCACGGCCAGAGCCGACAAAGGGGTTTGCACCATTTATTATATAGCTCTGTGCAATCCCAGTGGGATTTGCTCAACCTCTGGGGGAGCATCTGAATGTAAACAGGATGGAGAGAAACCTGTCTGGGCTGCTGCATTCTGAATCCATCTTTAGGAGTAAACAGTAATTAAGGGACCTTCCCAAAGGGAGATGAGAACTCTTGGGCTCTGTGCTGAGTCAAAAAGGAATTGGCTGCTCTGTGTATCTGTGTATATTTAAAAAATAGGATTGATTAGTAAGAAAACTACAGATAATGCCTAGATCTCCATAGGGTCTTTATCCTGTAAATACCCAGATGGCTCGGATGATAGTAGACTGACAGATCTGGATACAGATGACTGAGGGGAGATACAAACACTTTCTGCAGCCATACAGGGCTGTTCATCATGTATCACAGTTTAATTATTCTCAGCAGTAACTATCATCATACTGTGCAGCACCTTCCATTGAAGGGTCTTCCAAACTCTTAATAAAGGAAACTCCCTATGAACATATCCCCATTATACGGATAGGTAAACTGAGGTACAGGGAGACATGAATGGGCCACGATCACACAGAGATTGAGTGGCAGGATGTAAGACAGAACCCAGGAGTCCTCCTTCCCCCATTGGATCCCTCCCCAAATCCCCGCCCTGGCCCCACCTCTTCCCCAAGCACGCCGCTTTCCTCCTCCTCCCCCCTCCCTCCCAGGTTTGCGCTAATCAACTGTATGGCGGCGCAAGTGCTGGAGGGAGTGGGGAGAAGCAGGACGCGGCAGGAAGCGGAGCAGAGGCGAGCTGGTGTGGGGGGGGCAGGGCGTGGAGATTTAGTGGCAGGATGCACGACAGAACCCAGGAGTCCTAACTTCCCTGCCATAACCATGGTCTCTCCATCACACCAAGAGGAAAAGTGACTCCTGCTCTGGCTTGGACTGTTCATTGGTTGGGATCAGGGCCGGCTCCAGGCACCAGCCAAGCAAGCTCATGCTTGGGGTGGCAGATTCTACGGGGGCGGCATTCCGCTCAATCCTAGGGTGGCACGTCTGCTATTTTTTTTTTGGTTTGCCGATCCGGCCGCTCTGTAGGGGACAGCGGCATGGAGGAGAGGAGCGCCCTGCCGGGAGCGGGCTGCGCACTCCGTCTGCCCCAGCCGGTGCCAGGGCAGCCCGCGTCCTTCCCTGCCCGCTGACCAGAGCGCCCCCCTGCCCGCTGAAGCCCTGGCCGCCCCCCTTCTCCCATCACTCCCTTCCCCTCCTCCTCTCCCTCCCTCCCGCTAGCCGAGGCACGTCTGGCAGTCCCCCTGCCCCCTGGCTCCACCCCGCAGGTTTTTTCCCCCCTGCTTTACTGCTCCAGCTGCACCGCAGGGTTTTTTTGCTTTACTGTTCTGGCCACCCCAATTTTTTGCTTGGGGCTGCAAAAAAGCCAGAGCCAGCCCTGGGTGGGATGCAGAGGAAAGGCTGGAAAAGGGATCCTGAGCCTTTGCCATCTTCTCAAGGTGAATCTGAGGTTTTCAGAACTAGCTGGAGGTTGTGAGCTCCCCGCTTCTGTGAGATGTGACTTCCAGGACTCCACTCCCACTGCCACTCAGAAACCTGCGAACACCTCACAGTCAGTGGGGTCTCTTTGGGGGAACAGACTCAGTAAAAGCAACACCAGCAGAATGTTCCTGTGGATAGAGGGCAGCCAGGGACCTGCCCTGGGGACAGAGGCCATGCCCTCCACCCAAAGCTGCTCCATAAAAAGGGGGGCTCTTTAGGCATGCTAGAGACTGGATTCTTGTTTGCATTGGATTTCTTCTCTCCCTCTCAGTTCATTTCCTCCCAGTCTCTCCCAGGTGGAATTGAAATAGAATGTTCCAGGCTGAGGCAGACTTGCCAGCACTGCCCTGACTGGAGGACACTTGGATTCCCACAACTGAACTCTGCCTGCTCCTCTGGCTAATTGGGGGTATTCCTACCACTTTTGGATAGCATTCACTTTGGCCTGTAGGGGGTTGAGACAGAGCAGTGCTGAGGGAAGTGAGGGGGAGCTGGGGCCTGGTTAAAGGCCAAAACAGGTACTGGGGTTGCAAAGGTGCAGCCCGGGGTTAGGCAAAGGCAGCAGGTCCAACCCCCCCTTGCCAGTGATGAGTGGTTTACAGACTCCAGTCTGCCCCAGTAAGCGGGGGCTAGGTGCTGACTGGCAGTAGCCACTGAGGCAAGGTGTTACTGCTGGGGGCAGAACCCTGAGATAAAGGGGCACCAGGGTCCGGGAAGGACACAGGGCAAGAGGCAGGTGAGACACCGGCCAGGATAACTCCCAGAATAATCAGCAGGAGGCGCCGCTCTGTTGAGTCTCAACTTTGCTACATTGGCCACATCATCAAGATATCAAGTATCAGGGGGTAGCCGTGTTAGTCTGTATCTACAAAAACAACAAGGAGTCTGGTGGCACCTTAAAGACTAATAGATTTATTTGGGCATAAGCTTTCATGGGTAAAAACCTCACTTCTTCAGATGCATACAGTGAAAGTTACAGATGCAGGCATTATATACTGACACATGGAGAACAGGGAGTTACTTCGCAAGTGGAGAACCAGTGTTGACAGGGCCAATTCAATCAGGGTGGATGTAGTCCACTCCCATTTTTATATAATCTGTAACTTTCACTCTATGCATCTGAAGAAGTGAGGTTTTTACCCACGAAAGCTTATGCCCAAATAAATCTGTTAGTCTTTAAGGTGTCACCAGACTCCTTGTTGTTTTGTTAATGCCTGGCACACACTTTTAGCCCTGGTGTTGCTTAGAGTTACTGCTTCTGGCCATCAGGTGGCAAAATCCATGAAAGTTAGTATGTACTGATTTCCTCTGGGTGTCATCTGCTTCCTGCTCGGCCTGGATCTGTTCCCTTGAGCCTGGAGACATCAATTCCTCACTGGCTGGTGGACTTGGGCTTGGTCCCTCTGGAATCGATTTAGGTTTCCGTTGACTGTGAACTGCCTTCTGCTGGTGCACTATGTTGTATTTCAGGGTCCAGCTGAGCCGCTTGCGTAGGTTTATCTGCTGCTGCCAGAGCAGGTTCGGTGGTACCCTCTGGCATTGGAGTTGTAGACAGGATTGCAAGTGCTGGATTCAGTGCTGGCAATGGTTTTGGTGTTGGTTGCTCTGCTAGTTCTGGATCCAGGACTTATTCTGCCTGGGTCTCTGCGACTGGATCCACTACTGCTGTCACAGACATTGGCATGGGGTCTGGTTCCACCACCTCAGTCTGAGTCTCTGGTAACACAGATAGGGCCCTTGTTGAAAGTTCAGGAACAGGGATAGGTGCAGCGGCTTGCTTAGCCTGGCTTCAGGTGACCATTCCCACCCTCTTGGCTAGCTTCACATGGTTGGCCAAGTCTTCCCCCAGCAGCATGGGAAAGGAATAATCATCATAGACTGCAAAAGTCCACATTCCTGACCAGCCCTTGTGCTGGACAGACAACTTGGCTGAAGGCAAGTCAAAAGAGTTTTACTGGAAGGGTTGAATCATCACTTTGGCTTCTGGGTTCATGTATTTTGGGTCCATTAAGAATTAATGGACACTGTGCTCCAGTTTCCCTCCATGCGATCACCTTCTTCCTGTACACACTCACACTTTCACTTCGCTCTGAGGGGATCTGAGAGGCATCTGGGCCTGAGGACCTTTGGTGTGACCCCAGTGCAGTGAACTTTAATGTGTTGGGGTTCTTGGGGCAGTTGGCCTTTACATGACCCAGCTCGTTACATTTATAACATCGCCCAGCTGACTTGTCACTGGGGCAAGGTGGGTTGCTGGAGAATGGTGTGGTGGGACAATAAGGTGTCTGGGGTTTTCCTTGGTGTGTAGGTGGAGCCTTAGGCTGATCCCAGTGGTATGGTCTCGGGGTGTCCCTTCTGGTATCCTCCCAAACTGCAACCTGGTTTGTTCCTTTCTGCTACCTCCACCCATTTTGTTCCGATTTGCCCCGCCTCTCTGGCATCTGGGACTGGTCATATTGATCAGCATAAGAAGCAAGACTTTCTGCTGAGTCCATTTTCTCATCCCATAAACACTGTTTTACATCATCATTGGTGATAGACAGGAACTGCTCCTGCACAAGCAAATCACACATTCCTTCAAAACTAGTTACACCTCTTCCTTTGAACCATTTATCTAACAGATCCTTCATCTGGTTTACATAAACCAAATTACTTAATCCAGCCCATCTTTTAAGGGCTCTAAATTTTACTTTGTAAGTTTCAGGTGTAATTTGAATTTTTTTCAAAACCAAATCCTTAAATTTACCATAGTCAGAAGCATCCTCAATAGGCATCTTGTTGAATATATCCAGAGCTCTTCCAGTCAATTTTGCTACCAATGTGGTCATCTTGTGATCTTCAGGAATTGCATGGAGGGTGCACAGTCTCTCAAAGGTGATGAAATATTCAGCAGTATCACTGGATTCATCATACTGTGGACATAGTTGCTCCCATTTGTCGATTTTTGGAGAAGTGGAGCCAGCTGACGAAGGGTTCCATTTTTTCAACTCCATAACAGCCAGATCATGCTTCTGGGCTGAAATCTGGGCCTCAATCTGGGCCTTTCTTGCTCTGTCTTTTAACTCCAGGGCTCTTGTATGGGCAGCCTCCTCTGTGGCTGCTCTGCCTCCAAGTGTTTTGCCTCCTTCCTCTCCTCTCCACCCAACTTCAAGCGCTTTAAGGCCATTTGTCTTTCATGTTCTTTCTGTCTCTCTTCATCTTCCAATCTGGCTAATTCTAGTTTTTTTTTTGGGGGGGGGGGGTTGACCTCACTTCCCATCATCCTAGCCTTCCTGCACTTTGCCTAGCCTAACCTGAGAGCTAGAAAAAAATAACAGCTTGTGAATTCCCTTGCAGGAACTTAACTACTCTGCCCTCAGGCAGAGAAAAAAACCTCCAGCTGCTCTCAGTTAAAAAAAAAAAGTGTCCTTTAAAAAAAAACATCCCTGTATCTCAAGCAACCCAAAGAAAAAAATGTGTCCTTTTAAAATCCTGCAGTCTGTTCTTCTGGTTCAAAATGATCCCACCACACCACCATGTCAGGGTTCCCTGCCACCCTGTCAGGATTACCTCCCCACTCTGAACTCTGGGGAACAGATGTGGGGACAAGCATGAAAGATCTCCTAAGATTTTATTCCATCAGTTTAGGTTAAAAACTTCCCCAAGGCACAAATTCCTTTCCTTGTCCTTGGATGGTATTGCTGCCACCACCAAGTGATTTAAACAAACATTCAGGGAGGGGCCATTTGCACCTCTATCCCATCCAAAATATCCCCCCTAACCCCTTCTCCCCATTTCCTGGGGAGGCTTGGGAATCATATACCAACCAATAGGTTAACAAAGTGAGCACAGACCAAACCCCTGGTTTTTAGGACACTGAAAATCAATCAGGTTCTTAAAAGAAGTATTTTATTTTTTTTTAAAGTAAAAGAATCACACCTGCAAAATCAGGATGGAAGATAACTTCACAGGGAAAATAAAAAGATTTAAAACAGAGAGGATTCCCCTCTGACTCTGCTTCCCAGTCTCAAAACAGGAATAAAATTACCTCTTAGCATAGGGAAAATTTACAAGCTAAAACAAAAGATAATCTAATGCATTTCCTAGCTTTACTTATAATTCATGTAATCTTAGATCCTTATTTCAGGTATGTTTTTAGGAGACTTTTTTTTCTGCCCTGTTCCCTCTCTCTGTCTGAGAGGGAACAAACAAAGAAAGCACAAACAAAACCTTCCCGCCCCCCCCCCCACCCACCATGATTTAAAAGTATCTT
This sequence comes from Chrysemys picta bellii, assembly GCF_011386835.1. Lineage (NCBI taxonomy): Eukaryota > Metazoa > Chordata > Testudines > Emydidae > Chrysemys > Chrysemys picta. The sequence goes on from NC_088791.1 coordinate 356,820,395, forward strand.
CTTTTCCCATTGGTCTTTCTGGTCAGGTGCCAACTAGATTAATTGAACTGATTGACCCCTTACAGGTAAGGGGATTCTATACCTCTGGCAAGGAGGGATTTTATGTTACTGCACACATAAGTGTTGTTACCCTTCCCTTTATATTTCTGATAGCATATCTGGTCGCCCCATTTAAAAAAAAATATATTGAATTTGGAAAAGGTACAGAAAAAGGCAACAGAAATTATTAGGGATCTGGAATACCTTCCATGTGAGGAGTGATTGAAAATACCACTACTATGCAGTTTGGAAAAGGTATAACTAAGGGGGCGGGGATAGTATAGAAATTATATAAAATCATGAATGTTGTGTAAAATTAAATAAGGAAAAATATTTACTCCTTCACATAACACAAAAACTAGGGGTCACCCAATGAAATTAATAGGCAGCCAATTTAGAATACACAAAATAAAGTATTTCTTCATAGTCATCCTGTGGAATTCTTTGCGAGGTGATGTTGAAAAGGCCAAAACTATAAAAGGGGTCCAATAATAACTATATAAGTTGATGGACAATAGGTTCATTAATAGCTGTTAGCCATGATGGACAGGGATCCAACACCATGTTCTGAGTGTCCCTGGCCTCTGTTTGCCAGAAGCTGGGAGTGGGTGACAGGGGATGAATCACTTGATGATTGCCTGTTCTATTCATTCCCTCTGAAACACCTACTGTTGGCAACTGTCGGAAGATAGCATCCTGGGCTAGATGAACCAATGGTCTTACCCAGTATGGACATTCTGATGGTCTTATATAGACCCCACATTGCAGCCCAGTGGGCTAGCGTGTATTTATTATATTCACTGCTTTGCATTATATTCAGCAGTTGTGATAAATGAAGAGGGGTGGGGATATCTCCCTTTTATGGACCCAGCCAGCCAGTAAGCTATGAAATCCCTCTTACTAGCTGTTCTCTACTTGCTTTTCCTGTAAAGAATAAAAAGTCTCACTGCTATGCATAGGTAAAAGGAAGTGAGTGGGCACCTGGCCAAAAGAGCCAGTGGGAAGGCTAGAACTTTTTAAAATTGAAACAAGACTCCCTGTTTGTCAGTCTTTTGTTTTTCTGAGAGAGAGGCAGACAAGGCTGCAGTTATGCTGTAAGAAGCTTTGGGACAGGTATAAAACATCATCGGTATCATATTTGGAAACTACTCATTTGAAACCCCAGATATGTAAGTAGATCAGGAAATGTCTAGGAAAACGCGCTCAGGTTTATCTTCTTTTATTTCTTTATGGCTTGTGGACTCCTCTGTGCTAACCCCAAATGCTTTTGTTTTGCTTGTATGGTTTAAGCTGGATCTCAAGAATGTTATTCTTAATGCTTAGTCCTTGTAAGTGTTTTTTTTAATCTAGCAATAACCTGAGTTTTCAGATGTTTTTTCTTTTTGTTTTTAATAAATTTTACATTTTTAATAAACGAATTGGATGTTTGTGTCCTAAGAGGTTTATGCACATGTTGTTTAATTAGCTGGTGGCAACAGCTGATATCCTTTGTTTTCCCTTCTCAGCATTTCCCCGGGGGTGTGTGTGTGTGTGTGAAAGGGCTTCAAGGTACCCAACAGGAAGGAATTCCCAAGTGTGCCTTCCTGGTTTCTCAGATGGGTTTTGCACTTGGGTGGTGGCAGGATCTACCAATCCAAGGTCAGGAAAAGCTGTAGCCTTGTGAGTTTAATACAAGCCTGGGGTGGCAAGTGTTAATTTTTAGAGTCCTCTTGGGCCCCCTTCTTCTGCACTCGAAGTACTAGAGTGGGGAATCAGCCTTGACAGCAGTAATGCAAGAAACAGACAAACCCGTATCCTGTAAGATATTAGCTTCAGCAAATTAGCATACAGCTTAAAGCCTACAAACCTTAAACTGATAAACTTTGCAAAGATATATGATCCTGCAGAAAACCTCAACTATCTGGGGAGCTGAATATAGAGTTTAAGGTGAAGTTCAGACCATGGGTAAATGATTCATCCACAGAAGTGTCCTGGAAATGAACTTACATATATAACAGGTATACGAGATACATCTCAGGCTAGCCTGCTTGCTTGCCTATATATGTCTTTTCTAATAAGTTTCTTATGGGTTTGTTTCATTATAATAGGTTTATAGGTCTATATTATAGTATATTTTGGTTGTAACACAAGGAACCTGCAGGCCACATCCCGTGTGGAGAGTTAAGGCAAAGTTAGCATACGTATGTTTCGGACCTTTCACCTAGATAGATGGTGACGAACTAAAGCATACGGTACATATATGGCTGTGAACTTTAACATAGAGGATGCATTGAAGTAGGTTGGTATATGGGCTTTCCTAAATTCATGCCCTTTTAAACTTAACAGGTACACCACAACTTGGAACTTGGAAAGAACTGAAAGAACTGCTTATGACAAAAATAACAAATGTAATACCTAACCATAAAAATGGTATGGTAACAAACTGACATATATGATAATAAGTTAAAATCATTAATATACTAACCTTTAGGAAAAAGACACCCCAACATTAGTAAAGATGAGGAAATACAAACATGGAAAAAGGAAAAAATCCCATACTGAATATGCATCAAACATAATGACATCAGTGTAAAATATTATAAAAGTAGCATTACAGCCTAGGGCTGGTAGGTGAAGGTGATGTCGTCCTTAGGGGGTGTCAGAATGATGGCCACTGGCTATGATGGGGAAGGTGATGGTAATGAGGAAGGTGATGGTCAACATTTGAGGTTGTTCTACAGGAGAAGTCGTGAGTATATGGATGTGCAGATGTACATTCTGTTGTATCTCTATCTTCCTTACTGAGGTGGGGTGTTTGTGACTGTGCTAAACATACTAATAAAGTACATTTGTAAAAATTAGAGAATCCCTATAGTGTGAGTGTTGCAACTGTGTCCATCGGGGTTCTCGACAATATCATAACTTGAATAATATTGGGCCTGATCTTGGGGCAAGAATCTGTCAACCTTCAAAGTGATATCTGGGGATTCTTAAATAATCAATATTATTAATACATAATCCAGAGATCGGACAACAAGATGTATCTGCCCCCTGATGTAATCAACTAGTCCCCACTCCCCTCCCAGAGCTGAGATAGAACCCAGGAGTCCTGTTGGGTTTGCTATCTCTGCAAAGTAACTAACAAAGTAAGAATATACATTAACATTTTAAACCTAACCAGTGTCCCTTAAGTGATTTGCCACAGGATGTCAGAACAAGTTAGTATTCGAGCTGAGGGAGTGTAATAAATATTTATAAAAAAGAAAAGGAGTTCTTGTGGTACCTTAGAGACTAACAAATTTATTTCAGCATAAGGTGGAAGAAAAAAAATTAGATAGCTAAAAAGTGATCTCATCGTTTCAAAGGGGTTTTTTTTCTTCTGCTGCTGATAGCTCATCTCAATTGATTGGCCTCTTACTGTTGGTATGCGTACTTCCACCTTTTCATGTTCTCTGTATGTATAAATATCTTCTGGCTGTGTGTTCCAGTCTATGCATCCAAGGAAGTGAGTTGTAGCCCACAAAAGCTTATGATCAAATAAAAGTGTTAGTCTCTAAGGTGCCACAAGTACGCCTGTTCTTTTTGCGGATACAGACTAACACGGCTGCTACTTTGAAACCTGTAATATTTATTTGATTTTATTTCTTTGATACAGGAATTAGAAATAGTGCTCCTGTCAGCTGATTGCTAAGCTATTTGCCAAAAAACTGCTATCTGCCAAAAGTTTTCAAGGGTCTAAGTAGCCCCTGGAATCATGGTTAAAGTTGCCACACTTACCAAAATCTGAAATGGCTCCTTTGTAGCTGAGGTGTGGGAGTGAGGTGGAAATGATCCAGCAAGAGACAAGGGGAGGGAAATAAAGGAGCAAGTGATAAGCGTGGGGCCTTGGGGCAAAGAGGCAGAGCGGGAGCAGAGTCTTGGGAGAAGAGGTGGGACAAGGGCGGAGTTTCAGGGGTCCAGTTACCAGCAATTAGAAAGGAGGCAACCTAGTGAATGTACATTGACCGATTCCCCAGTTTGTCATGCTGACACAGCACAGTAATATCAGGAAAGGGTTTACTGTTTCTCTGACTATTCAACAAGTGATTTAGGAAGAGGGCCCAGCACCATGCTACCAGCCACCTCGGTCAGAGAGTCATGTACCTGGAGAGCTCTGAACAGAGGTCAATATGAGAGCCAGAGCACCAGGAGAAAGGTTTAGGTCCCTTTATGAGTAAAGAGCTGGCGAAGCCTGTCCCGGATCTGTTTGGTGCTCACACCGTATATCATGGGGTTTAGCATGGGGGGCAGCAGAAGGTACACATTGGCAATAAGAATGTGGAAATGCAGGGGCACATTGTGGCCAAATCGGTGTGTGAGAAAGGAGAAGAGAGGTGGGATGTAAGAGGCTAAAGTGACACAGAGGTGTGAGCTGCAGGTCCGAAAAGTCTTGTGCCGAGCGTCCTTTGTGGGAAGGCTGAAGATGGTCCTGAGGATATGGATATAGGACACAGTGATAAAAAACACATCCAGACCCATCACCAAGAATGCCACAGAGAGGCCATAGTAACTACTGATGCTGATGTCAGCACAGGCCAGCTTCACCACGGCAATGTGCTCACAGTATGAGTGGGGGATGATGTTGGTTCTACAATATGGCCACGTCCTCGCGAGGAGGGGATGCGGCAGTACAACTATGCAACCACGCAGCACCACGGACAGACCAATCTTGGCCACCACGGGGTTTGTCAGGATGGTGGAATGTCTCAGGGGATCACAGATGGCCACGTAGCGATCAAAAGCCATGGCTACGAAGATCCCAGACCCCATCACTGAGAAGCAGTGAATGAAGTACATCTGGGTGAGGCAGGCACTGAAATCAATCTCCATGGAATTGAACCAGAAGATGCTCAGCGTTTTGGGGATGATGGATGTAGAAAGGACCAGGTCCGTGACAGCCAGCATGCAGAGGAAATAGTACATTGGCACATGGAGGCTCAGCTCCATCTTCACAATGAACAGGATGGTGATGTTCCCCAAGAAGGTTATGGCATACATGGTGCAGAAGGGGATGGAGATCCAGACATGGGCTGACTTCAGGCCAGGAATGCCCAGAAGGATGAAGGTGGAGGGGTTCTTGAAATCAGTCATGTTGGAATCTGACATGGAGTAGCGGAGAAGGTGTCCAACTCTGAGGCAGAACAGTGTCTCCTTCATGCACCGTACATTCCCCTAATTTCCTGTATGTGCCCAGGCTCTAGGGTGATGGTTGCAGTACAAATATCTGGATGGAGAAACAATGTTAATATGAGACACTACATGCACTACTGGAGGCTGTTCTCATGGGTAAAGCAGTTTGGTCATCGTTCACACACTGAAAAATGACACTTTCATTATTCAGAGAAATGAAATATGAAAAATTGACCCTACTAATGCCAATTCCATATTTTATGGTGCTCCATGCATCAATAATTCCTATACATCTGGGACTGTTTAGTTTAGAGAAGAGAGAAAGAAGGGGGCTTATGATAGAGGAGAACAAAGTAAAAGAATGGAACTGATTACATTCAAATGGAGAAACAGAAAACAGTTCCCAACCATAATATCTATAGACCCTTACTGCTTCAAAAGGGCTAACTCCCCAAAGCTGAGGGAAATTATCAGCAAAACTGACTGGGAGGAATATATTAGACAGAAAAACAGGAATGAAAATTGGGAGTTTTTCAAGAAGAGTTTATTAGATACCTAAAAAGCCACAATTCTGCCATCAAGAAAGTGGACAACTTTACCTAAAAACCAAGTTCTGTCTCAAAGGGAAAGCAACAGTTAGGGGGGGGAAAGCAGTACAGGTCTGTCTCATCTTACATGGGGGTTCCTTTCCGCGGTTAGCGCGTAAAGCGAAAACTGCATATAGTCAAAATTTCATTGAGTTCAATGGTGGGCAGAATCGCCCACACTACAGGTACAGTATTAAAATTGTTATTTTTCTCTTTTTTGTTTTTGTTTTTGCAGACCGCGTAAAGTTGAAATCACGCATGTTAAATGTGTGTAAGATGCGACAGACCTGTATATAAAAATGGGGGAAAGGGAATATAGATAGCAAGCAATACAAATTGGAAGTTATGAAAATCGATAAGGGATGTTAAAGACATCAGGGAAAATATACGCCTGGCAAGGCTAAGGGTCACAAAAAGGGAGTTATTGAAGTACATTAAGAACAAAAGAAATCCTAGAAAACATTTAGACCAGTTCCTAGAGGGTGAAAGGAAACTTTTTAATGTACTTGAATAGTTCGATGTGTTCATGAAATAGATTTGTTCCGCATTTGGAAAGAAGCAGTATGATGTACTCATATCACATGAGGTGATGAAATACTTTCCAGTCCATCAGCTGTCAGGGAGGATGTTAATCAGCATCTACAGTAGGACCTTAGAGTGATGAACACCAGAGTTACGCACTGACCGAACAACCACACATCTCACTCAGAAGCAGAGGTATGCGATCAGGCAGCAGCAGAGCCAAAAAACAAAGAAAAAAGGCAAACTCAGGACAGTTCGGTGTTAAATTTAAAGTATTAAAAAAATTAAGGGCAAGTTTAAAAATAATTGAGAAACTTAGTAAACAACAGAAAAGCTGGCAGGGGATTTGTTAAAAAAATGCCTAGGAATGTCATTAACGCAAGTCAACAACATGGTTTATTAAAAAATTGTCTTGTTAAATAAACCCAATTTTGTCCTTTAATGAGGGTGTATCTTTGGTAGATCAAGGAGACCATGTAGATGCAAAAAACCTCAATTTCTGTCATGCATTTGATTTAGTAGTGGAAAATATTTAGATTAAAAACTGAACACTGCACAATATCAGTAGGATATACGTAAAATGGACGAAAGACTGGCTAACTGACAGATCTCAGGAAGCCATTGTCAATGGGCCATTGTTAGTGAATGTGGCTGTTTCTAGTGGTGTTCTGCAGGGGTAAGTTCTAGGCCTGATGCTATTCAATATGTTCATGAGCAATCTGGAGGCAAATAGAAAATCACTGCAGCTAAAATTTGTGGACGACTCAAAGATTGGCAGTGTGATTTCAATGAGGAGGCCAGGGCAGTCATAGAGATTTATCAGGAGCATTTGGTAAGCTTGGCCCATGCAAACAAAATGTTTTAATACAGTCACATGCAAAGTGATCCTCTCGGAACAGGGAATGCAAGCCAGACCCACAGACTAGGGCACTGTATTATGGAATGCAGGGACCCTGAAAAGGATTTAGTGATCACAGTGCACAGTCAACTCATCGTGAGCTACTTGTATGATGTTGTGGCCAAAAGGGCTAATGCAATCCTTGGATGCATAAACAGGGGAGTGTTGAGTTGGAGCAGGGAAAGTATTTTACCTCTGCACATAGCCTTGGTGAAACCGACTGCATCAAGTTCTGGGGTCTGCATTTCAAATGGATGTTGAAAAATTGGAGAGTGCAGAAAAGAGCCCTGAAAATGAGTGGAGGCTGGAGAAAATGCCGGACTGTAAGAGACTTAAAGAGCTTAATCTATTTATCTTATAAAAAACCCCAATCAAGCGAGATGTTCCTGGTCAGAAAAAAGTGGATAATAATGGGTTCTTTAATCTAGCGGAGAAAGGCAGAGCAAGATCCAGGTGGAATGATGACCAGATTTTTTGCACGGAGGGAGATTAACCATTGGAACAACCTGCAAAGTGAAGTGGTGAATTCTCCAACTCCTCATAACTGGAGATCCAGACTGGATGGTTTTCTGGAAGAGCTGCTTGAGGGCTTCTCTACACCTAAAATGTTACATAGTGCTTCTGTGTAGTAACCACTTACACAGACAGCAGGGGCTATCCCGTAGCACAGGTAATACACCTCCCTGAGAGGGGGTAACTAGGTCGATGAAATAATTATTTTGTTGACCTCACGGTGTCTACACTGGGGTTAGGTTGATATGGCTTCAACTCTGAGGGGTGTGGATTATTTTGCTGTTGCAAAAAAAAGAAAATGCAGTTGTGGGTTGCATTAACAGAGGCATAGAATGTAAATCATGGGAGGTGGTAGTATTCCTCTACTCACTGCTCGTTAGGCCTCAGTTGGAGTATTGTGTCCAGTTTGGGTCACCAGTGCATAGGAAGGATGTAGAGAAACTGGAAAGGTTCCAGAGGCGACAGACAAATATGGTCAAAGGGATGGAACACAAACCATACTAGCAAAGGCTGAAGGAACTGGGTATGTTTAATTTGGACAATAGGAGATTGAGTGGGTACATGACAACGGTCTTCAGCTACTTGAAAGGCTGACATAAAAAAGATGGAGAAAAGTTGTTCTGTCTCACCACAGTGGCAAGGACAAGAGTCAATAGGTTCAAATGATAGTATAGCAGATTTAGACAATATCTGACGAAAAATTTCCTAACTTGAAGAACAGGAGTACAATGGTACAAATACCCCGGGATGCTGTGGAAGCATCTTCACTGCATCTTGGCATGGGGTTGAGTAACTGACCCTTCCCGTCCCTTCTCTTTGTGTTCAATATTCCTCTACTCAGTGCTTATTAGGCCTCCATGCTTTCCATCAGATCAAAGTCAGGTAACAGCCCCCTTTTTAACACCCAGAACCCTGAAATGAAAGAGTAGGAGGTGATAGTGTTTGTGCATTAAAACACAGCTGGCTTCTGGGATCTTTACTCAATTCGTACTCCAAGGGGATATTTACCTCAGAGGGGTCTGAGCAAAGTACGGGCTATGGCGTCAGAATTTAGTCTGGTGTAGGTGAAATGCAGCCACCTTGGGCTGGAGGCCATCAGCCGGGGAGGAACAAGAAAGAGGGACATATTTCCTCATTTCAGAGTAGCAGCCGTGTTAGTCTGTATCCGCAAAAAGAACAGGAGTACTTGTGGGACCTTAGAGACTAACAAATTTATTAGAGCATAAGCTTTCGTGGACTACGGCCCACCCCTAGAAGTGGGCTGTAGTCCACGAAAGCTTATGCTCTAATAAATTTGTTAGTCTTTAAGGTGCCACAAATATTTCCTCATGATACTGAAGCAAACTCATCACCCATGGCAAGGGAACTGGGACGTTTAATGTCTGTGCAGATCAGAAAGAACCACAGACCTATTCTCTATCCCATCACACCCACATTGCAGTGGGGTTTTACAGCAAGTGAGCTCCTCAGAAAGAGATGGGTACCTGTGAATCCTGCGACAGAAGTGTCTTCCCTGCAAATCCCCCTCAGGTAGCCGTGTCCTACACCTCTCTCGCCAGCACATCTGCAGCCACATCCCATGCCCAGAGCCGACACAGGGGTGTGCACCATTTATAATATCGCTCTGTGCAATCCCAGTGGGATTCACTCAACCTCTGGGGGAGCATCTGAATGTAAACAGGCTGGAGACAAACCTGTCTGTGCTGCTGCATTCTGAATCCATCTTTAGGAGTAAACAGTAATTAAGGGACCTTCCCAAAGGGAGATGAGAACTCTTGGGCTCTGTGCTGAGTCAAAAAGGAATTGGCTGCTCTGTGTATCTGTGCATATTTAAAAAATAGGATTGATTAGTAAGTAAACTATAGATAATACCTAGATCTCCATAGGGTCTGAATCCTGTAAATACCCAGGATGGCTCGGATGATAGTAGACAGACAGATCTGGAGACACATGACTGAGGGGAGATAACATAAGAACATAAGAAGGGCCGTACCGGGTCAGACCAAAGGTCCATCTAGCCCAGTATCCTGTCTACCGACAGTGGCCAATACCAGGTGCCCCAGAGGGAGCGAACCTAAGAGGCAATGATCAAGTGATCTCTCTCCTGCCATCCATCTCCACCCTCTGACAGACAGAGGCTAGGGACACCATTCCTTACCCGTCCTGGCTAATAGCCATTAATGGACTTAACCACCATGAATTTATCCAGTTCTCTTTTAAACTCTGTTATAGTCCTAGCCTTCACAACCTTCTCACGTAAGGTGTTCCACAAGTTGACTGTGCGCTGCATGAAGAAGAACTGTCTTTTATTTGTTTTAAACCTGCTGCCTATTAATTTCATTTGATGACCCCTAGTTCTTGTATTATGGGAATAAGTAAATAACTTTCCCTTATCCACTTTCTCCACATCACTCATAATTTTATATACCTCTATCATATCCCCCCTTAGTCTCCTCTTTTCCAAGCTGAAGAGTCCTAGCCTCTTTAATCTCCTCTCATATGGGACCCGTTCCAAACCCTTAATCATTTTAGTTGCCTTTTTCTGAACCTTTTCTAGTGCCAGTATATCTTTTTTGAGATGAGGAGACCACATCTGTACGCAGTATTCGAGATGTGGGCGTACCATCGATTTATATAAGGGCAATAATATATTCTCAGTCTTATTCTCTATCCCCTTTTTAATGATTCCCAACATCCTGTTTGCTTTTTTGACCACCTCTGCACACTGCGTGGACATTTTCAGAGAACTATCCACGATGACTCCAAGATCTTTTTCCCGACTTCTTGTATCTAAATTAGCCCCCATCATATTGTATGTATAGTTGGGGTTATTTTTTCCAATGTGAATTACTTTAGATTTATCCCCATTAAATTTCATTTGACATTTTGTTGCCCAATCACTTAGTTTTGTGAGATCTTTTTGAAGTTCTTCACAGTCTGCTTTGGACTTAACTATCTTGAGCAGTTTAGTATCATCTGCAAACTTAGCCACCTCACTGTTTACCCCTTTCTCCAGATCATTTATGAATAAGTTGAATAGGATCGGTCCGAGGACTGACCCTTGGGGAACACCACTAGTTACCCCTCTCCATTCTGAGAATTTACCATTTATTCCTACCCTTTGTTCCCTGTCTTTTAACCAGTTCTCAATCCATGAAAGGACCTTCCCTTTTATCCCATGGCAGCTTAATTTACATAAGAGCCTTTGGTGAGGGACCTTGTCAAAGGCTTTCTAGAAATCTAAGTACACTATGTCCACTGGATCCCCCTTGTCCACATGTTTGTTGACCCCTTCAAAGAATTCTAATAGATTAGTAAGACATGATTTCCCTTTAGAGAAACCATGTTGACTATTGCTCAACAGTTTATGTTTTTCTATGTGTCGGACAATTTTATTCTTAACTATTGTTTCGACTAATTTGCCCGGTACAGATGTTAGAGTTACCGGTCTGTAATTGCCGGGATCACCTCTAGAGCCCTTTTTAAATATTATCATTACATTAGCTATCTTCCAGTCATTGGGTACAGAAGCCAATTTAAAGGACAGGTTACAAACCCTAGTTAATAGTTCCGCAACTTCACATTTGAGATCTTTCAGAACTCTGGGGTGAATGCCATCTGGTCTCAGTGACTTGTTAATGTTAAGTTTATCAATTAATTCCAAAACCTCCCCTCGTGACACTTCAATCTGTGACAGTTCCTCAGATTTGTCACCTACAAAAGCCAGCTCAGGTTTGGGAATCTCCCTAACATCCTCAGCCATGAAGACTGAAGCAAAGAATCCATTTAGTTTCTCCGCAATGACTTTATCGTCTTTATATGCTCCTTTTGTATTTTGATCATCAACGGGCCCCACTGGTTGTTTTGCAGGCTTCCTACTTCTGATGTACTTAAAAAACATTTTGTTATTACCTTTGGAGTTTTTGGCTAGCCGTTCTTCAAACTCCTCTTTGGCTTTTCTTATTACATTCTTGCACTTAATTTGGCAGTGTTTCTGCTCCTTTCTATTTGCTTCACTAGGGTTTGACTTTCACTTTTTAAAGGAAGTCTTTTTATCTCTCACTGCTTCTTTTACATGGTTGTTAAGCCACGGTGGCTCTTTTTTAGTTCTTTTACTGTGTTTCTTAATTTGGGGTATACATTGAAGTTGGGCCTCTATTATGGTGTCTTTAAAAAGCGCCCAGGCAGCTTGCAGGGATTTCACATTAGTCACTGTACCTTTTAACTTCTGTTTAACTAACCCCCTCATTTTTGCATAGTTCCCCCTTTTGAAATTAAATGCCACAGTGTTGGGCTGTTGAGATGTTCTTCCCACCACAGGGATCTTGAATGCTATTGTATTATGGTCACTATTTCCAAGCGGTCCTGTTATAGTTACCTCTTGGACCAGCTCCTGTGCTCCACTCAGGAGTAAATCTAGAGTTGCCTCTCCCCTCTTGGGTTCCCGTACCAGCTGCTCCATGAAGCAGTCATTTAAAGTATCGAGAAATTTTATCTCTGTATTTCGTCCTGAAGTGAAATGTTTCCAGTCAATATGGGGATAATTGAAATCCCCCACTATTATTGGGTTCTTAATTTTGATAGCCTCTCTAATTTCCCTTAGCATTTCATCATCACTGTCACCGTCCTGGTCAGGTGGTCGATAATAGATCCCTAATGTTATATTCTTATTAGAGCATGACATTTCTATCCATAGAGATTCTATGGAACATGCGGATTTGCTTAAGATTTTTAATTCATTTGATTGTACATTTTCTTTCACATATAGTGCCACTCCCACGCCTGCACAACCTGTTCTGTGCTTCCGATATATTTTGTACCCCGGAATGATTGTGTCCCATTGATTGTCCTCAGTCCACCAGGTTTCTGTGATGCCTATTATATCAATATCTTCCTTTATCACAAGGCACTCTAGTTCACCCATCTTATTATTGAGACTTCTAGCATTTGTGTAAAAGCACTTTAAAAACTTCATAGAATCATAGAATATCAGAGTTGGAAGGGACCTCAAGAGGTCATCTAGTCCAACCCCCTGCTCAAAGCAGGACCAATTCCCAGCTAAATCATCCCAGCCAGGGCTTTGTCAAGCCGGGCCTTAAAAACCTCCAAGGAAGGAGACTCCACCACCTCCCTAGGTAACGCATTCCAGTGTTTCACCACCCTCCTAGTGAAATAGTTTTTCCTGATATCCAACCTGGACCTCCCCCACTGCAACTTGAGACCATTGCTCCTTGTTCTGTCGTCTGCCACCACTGAGAACAGCCGAGCTCCATCCTCTTTGGAACCCCCCTTCAGGTAGTTGAAGGCTGCTATCAAATCCCCCGTCATTCTTCTCTTCTGGAGACAAAACAATCCCAGTTCCCTCAGCCTCTCCTCATAAGTCATGTGCTCCAGACCCCTAATCATTTTTGTTGCCCTCCGCTGGACTCTTTCCAATTTTTCCACATCCTTCTTGTAGTGTGGGGCCCAAAACTGGACACAGTATTCCAGATGAGGCCTCACCAATGTCGAATAAAGGGGAACGATCACGTCCCTCGATCTGCTGGCAATGCCCCTACTTATACAGCCCAAAATGCTGTTAGCCTTCTTGGCAACAAGAGCACACTGTTGACTCATATCCAGCTTCTCGTCCACTGTGACCCCTAGGTCCTTTTCTGCAGAACTGCTACCTAGCCATTCGGTCCCTAGTCTGTAGCAGTGCATGGGATTCTTCCGTCCTAAGTGCAGGACTCTGCACTTGTCCTTGTTGAACCTCATCAGGTTTTTTTTGGCCCAATCTTCTAATTTGTCTAGGTCCCTCTGTATGCGATCTCTACCCTCTAGTGTATCTACCACGCCTCCTAGTTTAGTGTCATCTGCAAACTTGCTGAGAGTGCAGTCCACACCATCCTCCAGATCATTAATAAAGATATTAAACAAAACCGGCCCCAGGACCGACCCTTGGGGCACTCCGCTTGAAACCGGCTGCCAACTAGACATGGAGCCATTGATCACTACCCGTTGAGCCCAACGATCTAGCCAGCTTTCTATCCACCTTACAGTCCATTCATCCAGCCCATACTTCTTTAACTTGGCGGCAAGAATACTGTGGGAGACCGTATCAAAAGCTTTGCTAAAGTCAAGGAATAACACATCCACTGCTTTTCCCTCATCCACAGAGCCAGTTATCTCATCATAGAAGGCAATTAGGTTAGTCAGGCACGACTTCCCCTTCATGAATCCATGCTGACTGTTCCTGATCACTTTCCTCTCCTCTAAATGTTTCATAATTGATTCCTTGAGGACCTGCTCCATGATTTTTCCAGGGACTGAGGTGAGGCTGACTGGCCTGTAGTTCCCCGGATCCTCCTTCTTCCCTTTTTTAAAGATGGGCACTACATTAGCCTTTTTCCAGTCATCTGGGACCTCCCCCGATCACCATGAGTTTTCAAAAATAATGGCTAATGGCTCTGCAATCTCACCCGCCAACTCCTTTAGCACCCTCGGATGCAGCACATCCGGCCCCATGGACTTGTGCACGTCCAGTTTTTCTAAATAGTCCCGAACCACTTCTTTCTCCACAGAGGGTTGGTCACCTTCTCCCCATGCTGTACTGGCCAGTGCAGCAGTCTGGGAGCTGACCTTGTTCGTGAAGACAGAGGCAAAAAAATCATTGAGTACATTAGCTTTTTCCACATCCTTGGTCACTAGGTTGCCTCCCTCATTCAGTAAGGGGCCCACACTTTCCTTGATTTTCTTCTTGTTGCTAACATACCTGAAGAAACCCTTCTTGTTACTCTTAACATCTCTTGCTAACTGCAACTCCAAGTGTGATTTGGCCTTCCTGATTTCACTCCTGCACGCCTGAGCAATATTTTTATACTCCTCCCTGGTCATTTGTCCAATCTTCCACTTCTTGTAAGCTTCTTTTTTGCGTTTAAGATCAGCAAGGATTTCACTGTTTAGCCAAGCTGGTCGCCTGCCATATTTACTATTCTTTCTACACATCGGGATGGTTTGTTCCTGCAACCTCAATAAGGATTCTTTAAAATACAGCCAGCTCTCCTGAACCCCTTTGCCCTTCATGTTATTCTCCCAGGGGATCCTGCCCATCTGTTCCCTGAGGGAGTCAAAGTCTGCTTTTCTGAAGTCCAGGGTCCGTATTCTGCTGCTCTCCTTTCTTCCTTGTGTCAGGATCCTGAACTCGACCATCTCATGGTCACTGCCTCCCAGGTTCCCATCCACTTTTGCTTCCCCTACTAGTTCTTCTCTGTTTGTGAGTAGCAGGTCAAGAAAAGCTTTGCCCCTAGTTGGTTCCTCCAGCACTTGCACCAGGAAATTGTCCCCTACACTATCCAAAAATTTCCTGGATTGCCTGTGCACCGCTGTATTGCTCTCCCAGCAGATATCGGGGTGATTAAAGTCTCCCATGAGAACCAGGGCCTGCGATCTAGCAACTTCTGCTAGTTGCCAGAAGAAAGCCTCGTCCACCTCATCCCCCTGGTCTGGTGGTCTATAGCAGACTCCAACCACGACATCACCCTTGTTGCTCACACTTCTCAACTTTATCCAGAGACTCTCAGGTTTTTCTGCAGTTTCATACCGGAGCTCTGAGCAGTCATACTCCTCTCTTACATACAACGCAACTCCCCCACCTTTTCTGCCCTGCCTGTCCTTCCTGAACAGTTTATATCCATCCATGACAGTACTCCAGTCATGTGAGTTATCCCACCAAGTCTCTGTTATTCCAATCACATCATAGTTCCCTGACTGTGCCAGGACTTCCAGTTCTCCCTGCTTGTTTCCCAGGCTTCTTGCATTTGTGTATAGGCACTTAAGATAACTCATCGATCGTCCCTCTTTCTCAGCATGAGACAGGAGTTCTCCCCTCTTGCGCTCTCCTGCTTGTGCTTCCTCCCAGGATCCCATTTCCCCACTTACCTCAGGGCTTTGGTCTCCTTCCCCCGGTGAACCTAGTTTAAAGCCCTCCTCACTAGGTTAGCCAGCCTGCTGGCGAAGATGCTCTTCCCTCTCTTCGTTAGGTGGAGCCCGTCTCTGCCTAGCACTCCTTCTTCTTGGAACACCATCCCATGGTCGAAGAATCCAAAGCCTTCTCTCCGACACCACCTGCGTAGCCATTCGTTGACTTCCATGATTCGACGACGGTCTCTACCCCGGCCTTTTCCTTGCACAGGGAGGATGGACGAGAACACCACTTGCGCCTCAAACTCCTTTATCCTTCTTCCCAGAGCCACGTAGTCTGCAGTGATCCGCTCAAGGTCATTCTTGGCAGTATCATTGGTGCCCACGTGGAGAAGCAGGAAGGGGTAGCGATCCGAGGGCTTGATGAGTCTCAGCAGTCTCTCCGTCACATCGTGTATCCTAGCTCCCGGCAAGCAGCAGACCTCTCAGTTTTCCCGGTCGGGGCGGCAGATAGATGACTCAGTCCCCCTGAGGAGGGAGTCCCCGACCACCACCACCCTCCTCCTCCTCTTGGGAGTGGTGGTCGTGGAACCCCCATCCCTAGGACAGTGCATCTTTTGCCTTCCAATCGGTGGAGTCTCCTTCTGCTCCCTTCCCTCAGATGGGTCATCTAGTCCACTCTCCGCATTAGTACCTGTAGAGAGAACATGGAAACGATTGCTCACCTGTATTTCCATTGCTGGTGCATGGACGCTCCTCTTTCTCCTTCTGGAGGTCACATGCTGCCAAACCTCCTCACAATCCTTCTGTCCCTGCTGCGCCTGCTCTGAATCTTCAGAACATTGCGGCCGTAGAAGCATCTCCTGACGTCTGTCCAGGAAATCTTCATTTTCCCTTATGCAACTCAGAGTCGATACTTGTTTCTCCAGCCCTCGAACCTTCTCTTCCAATATGGAGACCAGGTTGCACTTTGTACAGACAAAGTCGCTTCTGTCCTGTGGAAGAAAGACAAACATGGCACAACCTGTGCAGGTTACAACAGCTGATCGCTCACCTTCCATATCACCGTCCTCTTAAGAGCTTCCTCAACTGTTGCAGGAACTACTCAGAGAAACCTGCAGATGAAAGCCTCGGTGCGCTCTTGTCACTGTTTATTTGTCTGCCCTTTTCTGATGTATCAGATTCTTTTTTATGTGAATGTTTATCATCTGATCTGGCCCCTACTTTATCCTCTTCCATCCTCTGCTCCTGACTATAACCTGGAGATTCTCTATCATTAGACTCTCCCCTAAGAGAAGTCTCTGTCCGAGCCACATGCTCCTCTGCAGCAGTCGGCTTTCCCCCAGCCCCTAGTTTAAAAACTGCTCTACAACCTTTTTAATGTTCAGTGCCAGCAGTCTGGTTCCACTTTGGTTTAGGTGGAGCCCATCTCTCCTGTATAGGCTCCTCCATCCCAAAAGTTTCTCCAGTTCCTAATGAATCTAAACCCCTCCTCTCTACCCCATCGTCTCATCCCTGCATTGAGACTCTGAAGCTCTGCCTGCCTACCTGGCCCTGCGCGCGGAATTGGGAGCATTTCGGAGAATGCCACCATAGAGGTCCTGGATTTCAGTCTCTTCCCTAGCAGCCTAAATTTGGCCTCCAGGACATCTCTCCTACCCTTCCCTATGTCATTGGTACCTACATGTACCACGACCACCGGCTCCTCCCCAGCACTACACATAAGTCTGTCTAGATCCCTCGAGAGATCCGCAACCTTCGCACCAGGCAGGCAAGTCACCATACGGTTCTCCCGGTCATCACAAACCCAGCTGTTTACTTCTCTAATGATCGAATCTCCCAATACTAATACCTGCCTTTTCCTAGCAACTGGAGTTCTCTCCCCCGGAGAGGTAACCTCAGTGCAAGAGGCAACCCCAGCACTGTCTGGAAGGAGGGTACCAACTATGGGAAGGTTTCCCTCTGCTCCCATTGACTGCTCTGCTTCCCTGGGCCTTTCATCCTCCTCAACAGCACAGGGGCTGTCTGACCGGAGGTGGGACAATTCTACAGATATGAACACTTTCTGCAGCCACACAGGGCTGTCGATCAGGAATCACAGATTAATTATTCTCAGCAGTAAGTATCATCATACTGTGCAGCACCTTCCATTGAAGGGTCTTCCAAACTCTTAATAAAGGAAACTCCCTATGAACATATCCCCATTATACAGATCGGTAAACTGAGGTACAGGGAGACATGAATGGGCCACAGTCACACAGAGAATGAGTGGCAGGATGCAAGACAGAACTCAGGAGTCCTCCCTTCCCCATTGGATCCCTCCCCAAATCCCCGCCCTGGCCCCACCTCTTCCCCACGCACGCCGCTTTCCTCCTCCTCCCCCCTCCCTCCCAGACTTGCGCTAATCAGCTGTTTGGCGGCACAAATGCTGGAGGGAGTGGGGAGAAGCAGTACGCGGCAGGAGGTGGAACGGAGGCAAGCTGGTGCGGAGGGGTGGGGCGGGGCGGGGTGTGGAGCTGCATTTCCTAGCTTTACTTACAAATTTTGTAATCTTGGATGCTTATTTCAGGTATGTTTTTAGGAGATTTGTTTTCCTGATCTGGTCCCTCTCTGTCCAAGAGGGAACAAACAAAGAGAGCACAAACAAAACCTCCTCCACCCCCCAGATTTAAAAGTATCTTCTTTTCCAATTGGTCTTTCTGGTTAGGTGCCAGCTAGGTTAATTAAACTGTAAACCAATTACAGGTAAGGGGCTTCTTTATATTTGGCCATGAGGGATTTTATGTTACTCCATACATAAAGGTCGTTACCCTTCTGTTTATATTTCTGACAGCATATCTGATCGCCAAATTTCAAAAAATATATATTGGATTAGGAAAAGGAATAGAGAAGGGCAATAGAAATTATTAGGGGTATGGAACACCTTCCATGTGAGGAAAGATTGAAAACACTGGTACTTTGAAGTTTAGAAAAGGTATGATGGGGGGTGGGGAATTATAGAAATTCTATAAAACCATGAATTGTGTGGAAAAATTAAATAAGGAAAAGTTATTTACTCCTTCACTTAACACAAAAACTAGGGGACACCCAATGAAATTAATACGCAGCAGATTTAGAACAAACAAAATAAAGTATTTCTTCACAATCAACCTGTGGAATTCTTTGCCAGGTGATGATGAAAACTTGTGGATCTAAATGCGGAGGAGGCCTGGAATTACTTCAAGTCAAAGTTGCAGGAACTATCAGAAGCCTGCATCCCTAGAAAGGGGAAAAAATTCATAGGCAGGAATTGTAGACACATACTACAGATGTCAAACTAACAGTCCTAAAGTTACTCCAATCACTTTTTTTTCTCTTTCTTAAAAATAGGAACTATTTTAGCAATTCTCCAGTTGTACGGTACAACCCCTGAGTTTACTGATTCATTAAAAATTCTTGCTAATGGGTTTGCAATTTCATGTGCCAATTCCTTTAATATTCTTGGATGAAGATTATCTGGGCCCCCCAATTTAGTCCCATTAAGCTGTTCGAGTTTGGCTTCTACCTCGGATGTGGTAATATCTTCCTCCATATCCTCATTCCCATTTGTCATCCTACCATTATCCCTAAGCTCCTCATTAGCCTAATTAAAGACTGAGGCAAAGTATTTGTTTAGATATTGGGCCATGCCTAGATTATCCTTAAACTCCACTCCATCCTCAGTGTTTAGCGGTCCCACTTCTTTCTTTGTTTTCTTCTTATTCATATGGCTATAGAACGTTTTACTATTGGTTTTAATTCCCTTTGCAAGGTCCAACTCTACATGACTTTTGGCCTTTCTCACTTTATCCCTACATGTTCTGACCTCAATAAGGTTGCTTTTCTTGCTAATCCCTCCCATCTTCCACTCCTTGTAGGCGTTCTCCTTTTTCTTAATCACATCTCTGAGATGCTTGCTCATCCAAGGAGAAAGTAGTTAAGGACACTGAGGTCAATGGTAATTGGGACAAAATACAACATGGTTTTACAAAAGGTAGATCGTGCCAAACCAACCTTTGAGAAGGTAACACATTTTTTAGACAGAGGAAACTCAGTGGATCTAATTGGAAAAGTTAGGGATTAATATGAAAATTGAAAGGTGGATAAGGAACTGGTTAAAGGAGAGACTACAATGGGTCATACTGAAAGGTGAACTGTCAGGCTGGAATGAGGTTACTAGTGGGAGTTCCTCAGGGATCGGTTTGGGGACCAATCTTATTTAATCTTTTTATCACTGACCTTGGCACAAAAAGTGGGAATGTACTAATAAAGTTTGCAGATGACACAAAGCTGGGAGGTATTGCTAATACAGAGAAGGACCGGGATATCATACAGGAAGATCTGGATGAACTTGTAAACTGGAGTAATAGTAATAGGATGAAATTTAATAGTGAAAAGTGCAAGGTCATGCATTTAGGGATTAATAACAAGAATTTTGGTTATAAATTGGGGACACATCAATTGGAAGTAACAGAGGGGGAGAAGGACCTCGGAGTATTGGTTGATCACAGGATGACTATAAGCCGCCAATGTGATATGGTCTTGAAAAAAGCTAATGCGGTCTTGGGATGCATCAGGTGAGGTATTTCCAGTAAAGATAAGGAGGTGTTAGTACCGTTATACAAGGCACTGGTGAGACCTCATCTGGCATATTGTGTGCAGTTCTGTTCTCCGATGTTTAAGAAGGATGAATTCAAACTGGAACAGGTACAGAGAAGGGCTACTAGGATGATCTGAGGAATGGAAAACCTGTCTTATGAAAGGAGACTCTAACAGCTTGGCTTGTTTAGCCTAACCAAAAGAAGGCTGAGGGGAGATATGATTGCTCTTTATAAATATATCAGAGGGATAAATATCAGGGAGGGAGAGGAAATGTTTAAGCTTAGTACCAATGTGGACACAAAAACAAATGGATATAAACTGGACATTAGGAAGTTTAGACTAGAAATTAGACAAAGGTTTCTAACCATTAGAGGAGTGAAGTTCTGGAACAGCCTTCCAAGGGGAGTAGTGGGGGCAAAAGACATATCTGGCTTCAAGACTAAGCTTGATAAGTTTATGGAGGGGATGGTATGATGGACTAGCCTAATTTTGGCAATTAATTGATCTTTGATTATTAGCAGGTAAATATGCCCAATGGTCTGTGATGGGATGTTAAATGGGATGGGATCTGAGTTACTACAGAGAATTCTTTCCTGGGTGCTGGCTGGTGAGTCTTGCCAACATAATCAGGGTTTAACTGATCACCATATTTGGGGTGGGGAAGGAATTTTCCTCCAGGGCAGATTGGCAGAGGCCCTGGGGGATTTTCGCCTTCCTCTGCAGCATGGGGCATGGGTCACTTGTTGGAGGATTCTCTGCACCTTGACAGGTTTCAGAGTAACAGCCATGTTAGTCTGTATCTGCAAAAAGAAGAACAGGAGTACTTGTGGCACCTTAGAGACTAACAAATTTATTAGAGCATAAGCTTTCGTGGACTACAGCCCACTTCTTCGGATGCATATAGAATGGAACATATATTGAGGAGATATATATACACACATACAGAGAGCATAAACAGGTGGGAGTTGTCTTACCAACTCTGAGAGGCCAATTAATTAAGAGAAAAAAAACTTTTGAAGTGATAATCAAGCTAGGCCAGTACAGACAGTTTGATAATAGGTGTGAGAGTACTTACACGGGGAGATAGAGTCAATGTTTGTAATGGCTCAGCCATTCCCAGTCCTTATTCAAACCGGAGTTGATTGTGTCTAGTTTGCATATCAATTCTAGCTCTGCAGTCTCTCTTTGGAGTCTGTTTTTGAAGTTTTTCTGTTGTAATATAGCCACCCGCAGGTCTGTCACTGAATGACCAGACAGGTTAAAGTGTTCTCCCACTGGTTTTTGAGTATTTTGATTCCTGATGTCAGATTTGTGTCCATTAATTCTTTTGTACATTGTACATTGGCCAAACCGGACAGTCTCTACGCAAAAGAATTAATGGACACAAATCTGACATCAGGAATCATAATACTCGAAAACCAGTGGGAGAACACTTTAACCTGTCTGGTCATTCAGTGACAGACCTGCGGGTGGCTATATTACAACAGAAAAACTTCAAAAACAGACTCCAAAGAGAGACTGCAGAGCTAGAATTGATATGCAAACTAGACACAATCAACTCCGGTTTGAATAAGGACTGGGAATGGCTGAGCCATTACAAACATTGACTCTATCTCCCCGTGTAAGTACTCTCACACCTATTATCAAACTGTCTGTACTGGCCTAGCTTGATTATCACTTCAAAAGTTTTTTTTCTCTTAATTAATTGGCCTCTCAGAGTTGGTAAGACAACTCCCACCTGTTTATGCTCTCTGTATGTGTGTATATATATCTCCTCAATATATGTTCCATTCTATATGCATCCGAAGAAGTGGGCTGTAGTCCACGAAAGCTTATGCTCTAATAAATTTTAGTCTCTAAGGTGCCACAAGTACTCCTGTTCTTCTCTCTGCACCTTGAGGTCTTTAAATCACAATTTTAGGACTTCAATAACTCAGTCATAGGTTAGGGGAGTGGTTGGGTGAGATTCTGTGGCCTGTGTTGTCCAGGAGGTCAGCCTAGATGATCATAATGATCCCTTCTGACCTTAAAGTCTATGAGTCTATGAAAAGGCCAAAACTATAACAGGGGTCCAATAATGACTAAATAACTTCATGGACAATTGGTCCATTAATGGCTATTAGCCATGATGGGAAGGGATCCAAGACCATCTTCTGAGTGTCCCTAGCTTCTCTTTTTTCCAAAAGCTGGGAGTGGGTGACAGGGGATGAATCACTTGATGATTGCCTGTTCTATTCATTCCCTCTGAAATACCTGCTGTTGCCCACTGTCGGAAGACAGCATCCTGGGCTAGGTGGACCAAGGATCCTACCCAGTATGGCCATTCTGATGTTCTTATATGGATCCAAGATTGTAGCCCAGTAGGCTAGCTTGCCTTTATTATATTCACTGCTTTGCATTATATTCATGAGTTTTGATAAATGAAGGGGGTGGGAGTAGGTCCCTTTTATAGACCCAGCCAGCCAGTTAGCTATAAAATCCCTCTTTGTAGCTGTTCGCTAAATTTCCTAAATTCATACCCTTTTAAACTTAACAGGTACACTACAAATTGGAACTTGGAAAGAACAAAAAGAACCGCTTAGGACAAAAATGACAAATGTAATACTTAACCACAAAAAGGCTATTTTAACAAACTGACACACATGATAATAAGTTAAAATCATTAATATACTAACCTTTAGGGAAAAGACACCCCAACATTGGTAAGATGAGCAAATACAAATACGAAAAGGGAAAAAAATCTTCTACTGAATATGCATTAAACATAATCACATCAGCCTAACATATTATAAAAGTAGCATTACAGCCTAGGGCCAGTTAGAGAAGACGATGTAGTCCTTAGGAGGAGTCAGAACGATGACCACTGGCGATGGTGGGGAACATGATGGTGTAAAGAAGCTGGTTCTGGCTGGACCCAACTGAGAGTGCCAATTCTGGACAAATTTCTTAAAACAGGGCAGTTACAGCCCAAGGCTGGGGTTTTTCCACCTCTAACGCAAACCAAACCAGCCAGACTAAGAGGACTTTGGTTTTACCCCACTGGCTAACCACAAATCACACAAGCAATTCCCTTAGACACTCCAGTTTCCCAGTATCACCACCAGTGCCACTCGTTATGGGGACAAATGGTTATGAAAACTAATACCCCAGTAAAAGAAAAAAGGTTTTCTCGATCCCAAAGGACTAAGCCCCAGAAACAGGTCAATATCCAAATCAGATCTTGACACAAATCACACTGTTGCCAATCCTTTAGAATCTAAAATCTAAAGGTTTATTCATGAAAGGAAAAAGATAGCGATGAGAGCTAGAATTGGTTAAATGAAATCAATTACATACAGTAATGGAAAAGTTCTTGGTTCAGGCTTGTAGCAGTGATGGAATAAACTGCAGGTTTAAATCAAGTCTCTGGAATACATCCCCCGCTGGGATGGGTCATCAGTCCCTTGTGTAGAGCTTCTGTTTGCAGCAAAGCCCCTCCAGAGGTAAGAAGCAGGATTGAAGACAAGATGGAGATGAAGCATCAGCCTTTTATAGTCTTTTCCATGTGTAAGAACACCTCTTTGTCCTTACTGTGGAAAATTACAGCACAATGGAGTCTGGAGTCACATGGGCCAGTCCCTGCATACTTTGCTGACTTACAAGGTGTATCTGCCTTCTCTCAATGGGTCAGTTGTGTTGCTGATGGTCATTAATGGGCCATCAAGCAGGCTAGGCAGAGCTGACACCAATTTGTCTGTGGTGTCAACAAGAAGCATAGCAGAAGTTTGAAATACAGACAGTAATTTCAACTACAAAAATGATACACATATAAAGATGGCATAACTAGAACCAGAAAACCATAACCTTATCTTAGACACCCTATTTGACCCCCTTTATAGAAGATTGGTGCCACTACAGGACTTTGGTTGCAAAAATTATCTATATGGTCCCAGATTATATTAATAACATCACAGATGTTAATGAGGAAGATGATGGCCAACTTTTCAGGTTGTTCTACAGGAGAAGGTGTGAATATATGGATGTGCAGATGTACATTCTGTAGTATCTCTATCTACCTTACTGAGCTGGGATGTTTGTGACTGTGCTAAATGTATTAATAAAGTATATTTGTAAAAATTAAAGAATCCCTATAGTGTGAGTGTTGCAACTGCGCACATCGGGGTTCTCGACAATATAATAATTTGAATAATACCGGGCCTGATCTTGGACAAGAATCTGTCAACCGTTAAAGTGATATCTGGGGATTGTTAAATAACACTGGTCTACAATTTTTGAGAAGTCGTCTGCTTCAGAGATAAAATGTGCTATTTATTATGTATTTTGATGTGCTGAATTCAAATATGACAATTAAAACAACTGATTGGCTACTGTTTCTAAGATATTTAAGTTTTTACATTTTATGTCTATGTATATTGCGTAGATAGTAGAGTTTTAATCATAAATTGTAAACCTAGGAATTTTAATGTGTTTATGATTGCTTTACATGATAATATTTCATCTGTCCTGTTTATGTAACACTTTAAAAATCAGCAAAAGGGTTATATAAATAAAATTTATTATGAAACAAAAGGCAAAAAACTATTATGTACATAGTTTAGTCCTATTCAGTGTCTACTCGGCGCTTTTTGGCTTGTCTCCTGTATTCATTAAATGGAGCATCTCTTGTCACTGTTGATGGTCTCATTTGCCCTGATAGCGTTTCTCCATTGTTGCAATGTCCTGGTGAAATCGCTCGCCGTGCTTGTCGCTCACTGCTCCGCAGTTTGGTGGAAAAAAATCTAGATGAGAGTGCAAAAAATGTATCTTTAGTGACATGTTGCAACCAAGGCTTTTGTATGCCTTGAGGAGGTTTTCCCCCAACAGCCTGTAGTTGTCTGCCTTGTTGTTTCGGAGAAAATTCATTGCTACTAACTGGAAAGCTTTCCATGCCGTCTTTTCCTTGCCACGCAGTGCATGGTCAAATGCATCATCTCGAAGAAGTTCACGAATCTGAGGACCAACAAAGACACCTTCCTTTATCTTAGCTTCAATTAATCTTGGAAATTTTCCACAGAGCTACTTGAAAGCTGCTTGTGTTTTGTCAATGGCCTTGACAAAGTTCTTCATCAGACCCAGCTTGATGTGTAAGGGTGGTAACAAAATCTTCCTTGATTCAACAAGTGGTGGACGCTGAACCCTTTTCCTCCCAGGCTCCAATGACTGTCGGAGTGGCCAATCTTTCTTGATGTAGTGGGAATCTCTTGTACGACTATCCCATTCGCAGCAAAAACAGCAGTACTTTGTGTATCCAGTCTGCAGACCAAGCAAGAGAGCAACAACCTTCAAATTGCCACAAAGCTGCCACTGATGTTGGTCATAGTTTATGCACCTCAAAAGTTGTTTCATGTTGTCATAGGTTTCCTTCATATGGACTGCATGACCAACTGGAATTGATGGCAAAACATTGCCATTAGGCAGTAAAACAGCTTTAAGAATCGTCTTTGATGAATCAATGAACAGTCTCCACTCATCTGGATCGTGAACGATGTTGAGGGCTGCCATCACACCATTGATGTTGTTGCAGGCTACAAGATCACCTTCCATGAAGAAGAATGGGACAAGATCCTTTTGACGGTCACGGAACGTGGAAACCCTAACATCACCTGCCGGAAGATTCCACTGCTGTAGTCTGGAGCCCAACAGCTCTGCCTTACTCTTGGGTAGTTCCAAATCCCTGACAAGGTCATTCAGTTCATCTTGTCTTATGAGGTGTGGTTCAGAGGAGGAGGATGGGAGAAAATGTGGGTCCTGTGACATTGATGGTTCAGGACCAGAAGTTTCATCCTCTTCCTTTTCCTCGTCTGACTCAAGTGAGAATGATTCTGGTGCATCAGGAACCGGCAGTTCTTCTCCGTGGGGTACTGGGCGTATAGCTGATGGAATGTTTGGATAATGCACAGTCCACTTTTTCTTCTTTGACACACCTTTCCCAAGTGGAGGCACCATGCAGAAGTAACAATTGCTGGTATGATCTGTTGGCTCTCTCCAAATCATTGGCACTGCAAAAGGCATAGATTTCCTTTTCCTGTTCAACCACTGGCGAAGATTTGTTGCACAAGTGTTGCAGCATATGTGTGGGGCCCACCTCTTGTCCTGATCTCCAATTTTGCAGCCAAAATAAAGGTGATAGGCTTTCTTAACCATAGTGGTTATACTGTGCTTTTGTGATGCAAAAGTCACTTCACCACAAACATAGCAGAAGTTATCTGCACTGTTCACACAAGTACAAGGCATCTCTGCTCACTTTGGCTAAACAGAAATGTGTCCCTTTGCAAAATCAAACACTGACAAATAAGAGAGCACGACACTGTATGATTTCTAGAGCTGATATAGGGCAATTTGTTCAGCAGAGTGATGTAAGCTTCACTATGATTGCATCATCCATGACTTCTAGGAATAACATGATGCAATTCATATCATGTATGACGCAACACCAGCTTCAGATTGCATCATTCATTATTTTGCCTAAAAAGCAAGTACTGTCCAAACCCAGTCATAGATTTATTCATAGATCCAGTCAAAGATGTATTTTAGTCATTTCTGGTTTAAATTGAGATCCCTTCCCTTTATAACTCACTTATCCTCCGCCATTCCCAAATCAAGGGTCGTATATACTGACCCAATAGCATATCTTGAAAACTAGAGCCAATCAACAATTTTAAGCATCATTTTCGTTCTCAGTGACCCAGAATTAGTAAAGTTTGACTACATTTATTTCAGAAGCATTTTGGCTGTAGAGCAGTGTAATCAATATTATTAATATATAATCCAGAGATTGTGCAACAAGATGTATCTGCCCCCTGCTGTAACCAACTTGTCCCCATTCCCCTCCCAGAGCTGAGATAGAACCCAGGAGTCCTGATGGGGTCACTATCTCCACAAAGTTAGAATATACATTAACATTTTAAACCAAACCGGTGTCCCTTACATGATTTGCCACAGGATGTAAGAACAAGTAAGTATTAGAGCTGAGTGAGTGTAATATTTATTGAATTATATTTCTTTGACACAGGAATTAGACACTTTGCTCCTGTCAGCTGACTGCTAAGTTATCTGCCAAAAAACTAGAGTTTTCAAACGACAAAGTAGCCCCTTGAATCATGGTTAATGTTTCCACCCCCACCAAAATCTGAAATGGCTCCCTTGTAGCTGGGGTGGGGGAGGGAGGTGGAAATGATCCAGTGAGTGACAGGGGGAGGGGGAGGGGAATAAAGGAGCAAATGACAAGCGTGTGGCCTTGGGGTGAAGAGGAAGAGCAGGGCAGAGCCTTGGGAGAAGAGGTGGGGCAAGGGGTGTGTTTTCAGAGGGTCCAGTTACCAGCAATTAGAAAAGAGGCAACCCAGTGAATGTACATTGACTGATTCCCCAGTCTATCATGCTGACACAGCACAGTAATATCACAACAAGGTTTAATGTCTCTCTGACTATTCAACAAGTGAGTCAGGAAGAGGGCCCAGCATCATGTCCCTTGTGAGCTCTGCACAGAGCTCAATCTGAGAGCCAGAGCATCAGGAGAAAGGTTTAGTTTCCTTTATGAGTAAAGAGCTGGAGCAGCCTGTCTCGGATCTGGTTGGTTCTCACCCCGTAGATGATGGGGTTTAGCATAGGCGGCACCAGAAGATACATGTTGGCAATGAGAATGTGGAAGTGCAGGGGCACATTGTGGCCAAACCGGTGTGTGAGGAAGGAGAAGAGACCTGGGATGTAAAAGGCTAAGATGACACAGAGGTGGGAGCTGCAGGTTCCAAAAGTCTTGAGCCGAGCGTCCTTTGTGGGGAGGCTGAAGATGGCTCTGAGGATCTGGGTGTAGGACAGAGCGATAAAAATCATATCCAGACCCCTCACCAAGAATGCCACAAAGAGGCCGTAGTAACTACTGAGGCTGATGTCAGCACAGGCCAGCTTCACCACGGCTATGTGCTCACAGTACGAGTGGGGGATGATGTTGGTTCTACAATATGGCCACCGTGTTCCCAGGAAGGGATAGGGCAGTATGAGCATGATTCCACGCAGCACCACAGCCAGACCAATCTTGGCCACCACGGGGTTTGTCAGGATGGTGGAATATCTCAGGGGATTGCAGATGGCCACGTAGCGATCCAAAGCCATGGCCACGAAGATCCCAGACTCTATCACTGCAAAGCAGTGAATGAAGTACATCTGGATGAAGCAGGCACTGAAATCAATCTCCCTGAAATTGAACCAGAAAATGCTCAGCGTTTTGGGCAGAATGGACGTGGATAGGACCAGGTCCGTGCCTGCTAGCATGCAGAGGAAATAGTACATGGACCCATGGAGGCTCGGCTCCATCTTCACAATGAACAGAATGGTGAGGTTCCCCAAGATGGCTATGGCATACATGGTGCAGAAGGGGATGGAGATCCAGACATGGGCTGCCTCCAGGCCAGGAATGCCCAGCAGGATGAAGGTGGAGGGGTTCTTGAAGTCAGTGGTGTTGGAATCTGACATGGAGTAGGGGAGAAGGTGTCCAACTCTGAGGCAGAACAGTGTCTCCTGCATGTACCCTACGTTCCCTTGATTTCCTGTATGTGCCCAGGCTCTAGGGTGATGGTCGCAGTACAAATGCCTGGATGGAGAGACAATGTTAATATGAGACACTACATGCACAACTGGAGGCTGTTCTCATGGATAAAGCAGTTTGGTCATCTTCACACACTGAAAAATTATACTTTCATTATTCAGAGAAATGAAATGTGAAAAATTGACTGTACTAATGCCATTTCCATATTTTATGGTGCTCCATGCACCAATAATTCTTACACATCTGGGACTGTTTAGTTTAGAGAAGAGAGAAAGAAGGGGGCATATGATAGAGGAGAACAAAGTAAAAGAATGGAACTGATTACATTCAAATGGAGAAACAGAAAACAGTTCCCAACCAGTACTATCTATAGACCCTTACTGCTTCAAAAGTGCTAACTCCACAAAGCTGAGGGAAATTATCAGCAAAACTGACTGGGAGGAAGATATTAGACAGAAAAATGGGAATGAAAATTGTGAATTTTTCAAGAAGAGTTTATTAGATAGCTAAAAAGCCACAATTCCACTGTCAAGAAATTGGAGAACTTTACCAAAAAGCCCAGTTTTGTGGCAAAGGGAAAGCAACAGTTGGGTGGGGGGAAGCAGTATATAAAAATGGGGGAAAGGGAATATAGATAGCAAGCAATACAAATTGGAAGTTATGAAAATTGATAAGGGATGTTAAATTCATCAGAGAAAATCTATGCCTGGCAAGGCTAAGGGCAGGGCTGGCTCGAGGCACCAGCCAAGGAAGCAGGTGCTTGGGGCGGCCAATGGAAAGGGCGGCACGTCCAGGTCTTTGGCTGCTATTCGGCAGCGGATCCCTCAGTCCCTCTCTTCATTCTTCAGCTGCCGCTTAAGTGCCACCGAGGAGGAAGAGAGGGAGCAAAGGCCCAATGCCGAATTGCCACCGAAGAATGAAGCAGCATGGTAGAGCTGCCACCAAAATACCGCCGATCGGCTTCATCTTTTTTTTTTTTCCAGCTTCACTGCTTGGGGTGGAAAAAAAGCTGGAGCCAGCGCTGGCTAAGGGTCACAAAAAGCAGGTTATTGAAATATGTTAAGAAGAAAAGAAATCCTAGAAAATGTTTAGACAAATTCCTAGAGCGTGAAATGTAATTTTTTAATGTACCTGAAAAGTTAGATGTGTTGAAGTAATAGATATGTTCTGCATTAGGGAAGAAGCAGTATGAGGCACTCCTATCACATGAGGTGATGAAATACTTTCCAGTCCATCAGCTGTCAGGAAGGGTGTTAAACAGCATCTACAGTAGGACCTTAGAGTGATGAACACCAGAGTTACGCACTGACCGAACAACCACACATCTCATTCAGAACTGGAAGTACGCGATCAGGCAGCAGCAGAGCCACACAAAAAAAAAGGCAAACAAAGGACAGTTCTGTGTTAAATTTAAAGTATTAAAAAAAATTAAGGGCAAGTTTAGTAAACAATGGAAAAGCTGGTAGGGGATTTGTTAAAAAAAGTCTAGGAATATGATTAACGCCAGTCAACAACATGGTTTATGAAAAACATGTCTTGTCAAATAAACCTGATTTTGTCCTTTAATGAGAGTATATGTTTAGTAGATCAAGGGAACCATGTAGATGCAAGAAACTTCAATTTCTCTCATGCACTTGATTTAGTAGTGGAAAATATTTAGATAAAAACTGAACACTGCACAATATCAGTAGGGCGTACATAAAATGAACTAAAAGCTGGCTAACTGACAAATCTCAGGAAGCCATTGTCAATGGGCCATTGTCAGTGAATGTGGCTGTTTCTATTGGAGATCTACAAGGGTCAGTTCTAGGCCTGATGCTATTCAATATGTTCATGAATTATATGGAAAGCAAATATAAAATCACTGCAGCTAAAATTTGTGGACAACTCAAAGACTGGCAGTGTGATTTCAATGAGGAGGCCAGGGCAGTCATACAGATTTATCAGGAGCATTTGGTAAGCGTGGCCTATGCAAACAAAATGTTTTAATACAGTCACATGAAAAGTGATCCTCTTTAAACAGGGAATGCAGGCGTCACCCGCAGACTAGGGCACTGTATTATGGAACGCAGGGACCCTGAAGAGGATTTGGGGTCATTGTGAACAATCAACTCATCATGACCTACCTGTATGATGCTGTGTCCAAAAGGGCTAATGCTAGCCTTGGATGCATAAACAGGGGAGTGTTGAGTTGGAGGAGGGAAAGTATTTTACCTCTGCACATGGCATTGGTGAAACTGACTGCATCCAGTTCTGGGGTCTACATTTCAAATTTGATGTTTAAAAATTGGAGAGAGTGCAGAAAAGAGCCCCCAAAATGAGTGGATGATGGAGAAAATGCCGGACAGTAAGAGATTTAAAGAGCTTCATATATTTATCTTATAAAAAAAAACAATCAAGCAAGATGTTCCTGGTCAGAAAAAAGTGGGTAATAATGAGCTCTTTAACCTAGCGGAGAAAGGGCAGAGCAAGATCCAGGTGGAAATGATGGCCAGATTTTTAGCACTGAGGGAGATTAACCATTGGAACAACCTGCAAAGTGAAGTGGTGTCAAACTCTTCATGTCTGGAGATGCAGACTGGATGGTTTTCTGGAAGATCTGCTTGAGGACTTGTCTACACTTAAAATGCTACATAGCGCTTAAGTGTAGACACCACTTACACAGATGACAGGGGTTATCCCATAGCACAGGTAATACACCTCTCCAAGAGGAGGTAACTAGTTTGATGAAAGAATTATTTCGTTGACCTCATAGTGCCTACACTGGGGTTAGGTTGAAATAAGTTCAACTCTAAGGGGTGTGCATTATTTTGCTGTTGCAAAAAAGAAAATGTAGTTTTGGATGGCATTAACAGAGGCATAGAATGTAAGTCACGGGAGGTGATAGTATTCCTCTACTCAGTGTTCATTAGGCCTCAGCTGGAGCATGGTGTCCAGTTTGGGTCACCAATGTATAGGAAGGATGTTGAGAAACTGGAAGGGATCCAGAGTTGAGAGACAGAGAGGATGGAATACAAACCATATGAGCAAAGGCTGAAGGAACTGGATATGTTTAATGCGTAAAAGGGGAGAATGAACGGGGATATGATAACGGTCTTCAGCTACTTGAAAGGCTGCCATAAAGAAGATGGAGAAAAGTTGTTCTGTTTCACCACAGTGGGCAGAACAAGAGTCAATGGGTTCAAACTACAGCACAGCAGATTTAGATGAAATCTGAGGAAAAAACTTCCTAACTTTCAGAACTGGAGTACAATGGTACAGATACCCCGGGAAGCAGTGGAAGCACCTTCACTGGAGGTTTTCCAAAGGGGTGTGGATAGCCATTACTCTTGAATGACTAAGACACAACAAATCCTGCATCTTGGCATGGGGTTAGAGTAACTGACCCTTGTCATCCCTTCTCTTTGGACTCAATATTTCTCTACTCAGCTACTGGATCTGTGGATGAGGGGAAAGCAGTGAACGTGTTAGTCCTTGATTTTAGCAAAGCTTTTTGTATGGTCACCCACAGTATTCTTGTCGGCAAGTTAAAGAAGTATGGGATGGATGAATGGACTATAAGGTGGATAGAAAGCTGGCTAGATGATTGGGCTCAATGGGTAGTGATCAATGGCTCCATGTCTTGTTGGTGGCAAGTATCAAGCAGAGTGCACCAAGGGTTGGTCCTGGGGCCAGTTTTGTTCAATATCTTCATTAATGATCCGTATGATGGCATGGATTGCACCCTCATCAAGTTTGCAGATGACACTGAACTGGGAGCAGTGGTAGATACACTGGAGGGTAGGGATAGGGTACAGAGGGAATTAGACAAGTTAGAGGATCGGGCCAAAATAAACCTGATGAGGTTCAACAAGCACAAGTGCAGAGTTCTGCACTTAGGATGGAAGAATCCTATGCACTGCTACAGACTAGAGACTGAATGGCTAGATAGCAGTTCTGCAGAAAAGGACCTAGGGGTTACAGTGGACAAGAAGTTTGATATGAGTCAACAGTGTGCCAAGAAGGCAAAGAGCATTTTGGGCTGTATAAGTAGGGGCATTGCCAGCAATTTGAGGGATGTGATTGTTCCCCTCCATTCGACATTGGTGAGGCCTCATCTGGAGTACTGTGTCGAGTTTTGGGTCCCACACTACAAGAAGAATACAGAAAAATTGGAAAGAGTCCGGCGGAGGGCAACGAAAATGATTAGGGGGCTGGAGCACATGACTTATAAGGAGAGGCTGAGGGAACTGGGATTGTTTAGTCTGCAGAAGAGACGAATGAGGGGGGATTTGATAGCTGCTTTCAACTACCTGAAAGGGGGTTCCAAAGAGGATGAATCTAGACTTTTCTCAGTGGTACCAGATGACAGTACAAGGAGTAATGGCCTCAAGTTGCAGTGGGGGAGGTTTAGGTTCGATAATAGGGAAAAAAATCACGATGAGGGTGGTGAGTCACTGGAATGGGTTACCTAGTGAGGTGGTGGAATCTCCTTCCTTAGAGGATTTTAAGGTCAGGCTTGACAAAGCCCTGGCTAGGATGATTTAGTTGGGAATTGGTCCTGCTTTGAGAAGGGGGTTGGACTAGATGACCTCCTGAGGTTCCTTCCAACCCTAATATTCTATGGTTTTTTGATTAGGCCTCCATACATTCCATCAGAGAAAAATCAGGTAACAGCCCCCATGTTAACAGCCATAGCCCTGAAATGCAAGAGTAGGAGGTAACAGTGTTTGTGCATTAAAACACAGCTGGCTTCTGTGATCTTTACTCAATTCCTACTTCAAGAGGAGATTTAACTCTGTGGGGCCTGAACAAATACAGGCTACGGCCTCTGAATTTGGTCCTGTGTCAGTGAAATGCAGCCACCTTGGGCTGGAGGCCATAAGCCAGGGAGGAACAGGAAAGAGGGACATATTTCCCCATGATAATGAAGCAAACTCATCACCCATGGTAAGGGAACTGGGATGTTTAATGTCTGTGCAGAGCAGAAAGAACCACAGACCTATTCTCTATCCCATCACACTCACATTGTAAGTGGGGTTTTACAGCAAGTGAGCTCCTCAGCTAGCGATGGGTACCTGTGAATCCTGCGACAGAAGTGTCTTCCCTGCAAATCTCCCTCAGGTAGCCGTGTCCTACACCGCTCTCGCCAGCACATCTGCAGCCACATCCCACGGCCAGAGCCGACACAGGGGTGTGCACCATTTACAATATAGCTCTGTGCAATCCCAGTGTGATTTGCTCAACCTCTAGGGACATCTGAATGTAAACAGGCTGGAGAGAAACCTGTCTGTGCTGCTGCATTCTGAATCCATCTTTAGGAGTAAACAGTAATTAAGGGACCTTTCCAAATGGAGATGAGAACTCTTGGGCTCTGTGCTGAGTCAAAAAGGAATTGGCTGCTCTGTGTATATTTAAAAAATAGGATTGATTAGTAAGAAAACTATAGATAATACCTAGATCTCCATAGGGTCTAAATCTTGTAAATACCCAAGATGGCTCAGATGATAGTAGGCAGACAGATCTGGAGACACATGACTGAGGGGAGATATGAACACTTTCTGCAGCCACACAGGGCTGTCGATCATGGATCACAGTTTAATTATTCTCAGCAGTAACTATCATCATACTGTGCAGCACCTTCCATTGAAGGATCTTCAAAACTCCTATCAAAGGAAAGTCCCTATGAACATATCCCCATTATATGGATAGGTAAACTGAGGTACAGGGAGACATGAATGGGCCATGATCACAAAGATATTGAGTGGCAGGCTGCAAGACAGAATCCAGGAGTCCTGACTTCCCTGCCCTAAGCACGGTCTCTCCATCACACCAAGAGGGAAATTGAGTCCTGCTCTGGCTTGGACTGTTCATTGGGTGGGATGCAGAGGAAAAGCTGGAAGAGGGAGCCTGAGCCTTCGCCATCCTCTAAAGGTGAATCAGAGGTTTTCAGAACTAGCTGGACTTTGTGAGCTCCCCGATCCTGTGAGCTGTGAACTCCAGGACTCCACTTCTGCTGCCACTCAGAAACCTGCCAACTCATCACAGTCACAGGGGTCACAAACTCAGTAAAAGCAACACCAACAGAATATTCCTGTGTATAGAGGGCAGCCAGGTGCCTGTCCTGGGGACAGAGGCCTCGCCCTCCACCCAAAGCTGCTTCATAAAAAGGAGGGCTCTTTAGGCAGGATAGAGACTGGATTAGTGTTTGCATTGGATTTCTTCTCTCCCTCTTGGTTCATTTCCCCTCAGTCTCTCCTAGGTGGAATTGAAATTGAATATTCCAGGCTGTCACACTTTCCAGGAGCACCCCGGCTGGAGGGTGCTTGTATTCCCGCAATTTAACTGTCTGTCTGCTCCTCTGGCTAATTGGGGGTATTCCTACCGTGCAAATCACCTGGGCTTTGAAGCCCTGAAAGGAGACTAAATGAATTCTCCTGTCTCAGCCAAACAGGGACACCTTGTCAACCTGTGTGTAACAAACCAGGAAGGAAGTAGGCAGGAGATGGAGTAGTAACAGCACTAAGAATGGGTGGTTCCATAGGCTGCTGGGTGGGTGTGAGAGAGGTAAAATGCACAGCCCTGCCCTGGCTCTGAGAAGTATGTCCTGGGCCTGTAAGAGCAGAGTGCATGTTCAGGGGGACTAGATTGGGGCTAGCAAGAATGGGCCATTGAGTGGTGGTTGCACCAGACAGACAGCTGGGAGCGCTTGGCTTTGCGTTAGCTTTTGGAACTCTGCTTTAGCCATCTTGGAGATCAAACAACTGAAAGCCCCCAAGAAGTTGAAACTCTCGGGTAATGCAGTAGACTCTGGGAAGAGATTCAGACAGAGTTTTGAGACATGTCTATGCAAGCAGCTGGGTTTGGTGAGACAGACCAGGAGAAAATAGCAATCTTCTCCAAAATTGCAGGACTTGAGGCAGTGGGCCTCTTTACTGTCATGCAACTCAGGTTTTGTTTGCACTGGCACTTTTGTCGGTAAAACTTTTGTAGATCAGGGGTGTGAGAAAACACCCCTTTGACTGGCAGAAGGGCCGGTGCAGACATCACTATGTCAGCAGGAGATACTCGATTGGGATGGTTTAACTATGCAGGCAGGAGAGATCTCTCACATCGGCAGAGAGTGGGTACAGCGGAGACCTTACAATGGAACAGCTGTACCGCTGCAGCTGTGCTGCACAAAGGTCTGTAGTGTAGCCATATCCTCAGTCAGGCAGAGAGCCGGTTATTCCATGTGTTGCAGAAATCTGAAGAGCCTTGTGTAGTGCAAAATAGCAAAACATTCCAAGGGTAAAAGTTACACCTTAGAAGAGAAAAGTAAGGCGAGTCTGTGATGTTCTGTACCTCGGGGGAATACCCAGCAAAACCATGCTCATCCTTTTAAAATGGTTGTGTGGTATGCAATTCAAAGTTTGTCATTTCGGGTGTCTTCGGAAGGCTTATGATGAACTGAGCATGGTTGTTATAGAATCATAGATTCATAGAAAATTAGGGTTGGAAGAGACCTCAGGAGGTCATCTAGTCCAACCCCTGCTCAAAGCAGGACCAACACCAACTAAATCATCCCAGCCAGGGCTTTGTCAAGCTGGGCCTTAAAAACCCTTTAAGGGTTCTAAAGAGGATGGATCTAGGCTGTTCTCAGTGATGGCAGATGACAGAAAAAGAAGCAATGGTCTCAAGTTGCATTGGGGGAGGACTAGGTTGGATATTAGGAAACACCTAGTCCACCCCCACTGCAACTTGAGACCATTTCTTCTTTTTCTGTCATCTGCCACCACTGAGAACAGCCTAGATCCATCCTCTTTAGAACCCCCCTTCAGGTAGTTGAAGGCTGCTATCAAATCCCCCTCACACATCTCCTCTGCAGACTAAGTAAGCCCTGTTCCTTCAGCCTCTTCTCATAAGTCATGTGCCCCAGCCCCCTAATCATTTTCATTACCCTGTGCTGGACTCTCTCCAGTTTGTCCACATCGTTCCTGTAATGGGGGGGAGGGGCAAAATTAGATGCAATACTCTAGATGTGAAGTGGCAATCAAAAAAGCGAACAGAATGCTTGGAATTAATTAAGAAAAGATAGCTAATAAGACAGAAAATATCATATTGCCTGTTTATAAATTCATAGTATGACAATATAGAATCACAGAATCATAGAAGATTAGTGTTGGAAGTCATGTGCCCTAGCCCCCTAATCATTTTTGTTGCCCTCTGCTAGACTCTTTCCGATTTGTTTGTCTTCTACTGATGTTATATTAATTGTTACAGTAATGTTATAATGATGTTATAGGTAATAATTTCATATATATTGTTATGATGCTGAAAATGTATCCTGATGGCTTAAATCAAGCGCAGGCAAAAAAACCTCTCCAGGAGCAGAGAGGCAGTTCACACCTCATCAGGGCATGTATGGGAAAAACCCATCTCAGTCTCACAGGAACAAAGGACACTGGCCTGGGCAACAACAAAAGGATCTGTTAGATTCTCAAGTTAGTCACCCCCTTCCTTTAGTCAGTTTGGGACTGCAGTGAGGTAATGCTCACCTGACTCTGAAGGGGAGGGGCGGGACAAAGCCAAGAGGGAAGGAAAAACATGATAAAAGGGAGAAACTTTGCCCTGCTCTTTCTCTCTCTTCCACCTACA
Organism: Chrysemys picta bellii; assembly: GCF_011386835.1. Taxonomy (NCBI): domain Eukaryota; kingdom Metazoa; phylum Chordata; order Testudines; family Emydidae; genus Chrysemys; species Chrysemys picta. The sequence continues at coordinate 356,857,821 of NC_088791.1, forward strand.
TCTACAGACACCAAACCAAGTGACTGAAGTGCTGATCAAAGGGGAGAGCCTGGCTGAAGAACCACCAGCCAGCCTGTGGTGAGAAGCATCTAAGTTTGCAAGGATATTGAAAGTGTTAAGATCAGTTTAGAAAAGCCTGCAGCTTTGGGGGACATGGCTCAGACCTGGGTCAGTGTTTGCAGGAGGCTAGCATGTCTGGCTCAAAAAGGCAGGGTTCTGAAGTCCCAAGCTGACATGGAAAACAGGCTCAGAGGTAGTCTCAGCACATCAGCTGGCAGTCTGAAGGGGGTCTCTGTGACCCAACCCATTACACTGGGGCTCTTGGATACTTTGCTATACTAATAGGGTTTTTTTCTTTCATGTGGAGGGATAGCTCAGTGGTTTGAGCATTGGCCTGAGCATTGGCCTGCTCAACCCAGAGTTGAGAGTTCAATCCTTGAGGGGGTCACTTAGGGATCTGGGGCAAAATCAGTACTTGTTCCTGCTAGTGAAGGCAGGGGGCTAGACTCAATGACCTTTCAGGGTTCCTTCCAGTTCTTTGAGATAGGTATATCCCCATATTATATTATTATCACCTCGTTCATCACTTTCAGCATCTCCTCCTCTTGGCCCACCAGTTTTTGGACAGCTTCATTTAAACTTTCCAATGTTAACGGTGTTTGAAGGAGGGTCTTTTCCACAGCAGTTGCATTCACTAGCCACACACACCCCCCCCCCCCCGTGTACGGGGATTGGGCTAGGCCATCTGTTCCACAGGGACTTCTGCTTCATCAGACCACATAATAGCAGCCTGCATAAGTTAAACCTCCATTTCATTTCACGATGGAGGGAATCATCCCTGAATGCCAGCACTGCTCTTTCAGAACCATATCAGGATCTGGAACTCATCGAGGGTCTCATCACCCTACTTTGCTCATTCTCTGCTGGAGGTCATGGGCGTATGCCCAGACAGTTTCACCAGGCTCCTGCTTTCTCTCAAAGAACTCCTTTAGTTGGGTTCCAATAGGTATCTTGTCTCCATACACTTCTAGGAAGAGTTAAAATATCTTTTCCACTTCTTTCTTGTCTGCCATTGCCATGAACTGTACGGTGGCCTTCTCGTCTAATTGTAAAGCCATTGAACTCTGTGACTTTCTGCTCCCATGGGACATTAATGGTAGTGGGTTTTCTTAGCTTCTGCCACCAATACTGCCTTAGCCAGTGACAAGGCTTATCTCTGTTCAGATCTAGCTTGTTGTAATGCTTCAGCTTCCTCTGATAATCTGCACTGAAGTTCAGCAAACTGGGTCTGTAGTTCTTCAATTCCAGCCATAGTAGGGTTCTTGACCAGGCCTGGACAGTGCTACCAGAATTCAACTAGTAAACCAGTGGGGTGGATCCTATGGATAGGATTCTCTTCATGATGCCAATTATGTAAGTGGCGGAAAGATCCCGCTATTGTGGGGAACTTCCCTGGCTTATACACTACCCTGGTGGAACTAGCAAGCGAAAGGCTCTGAGTCCTTGCTCCCACTCCCTTTACCCAGAGGCCTACCTGATATTGAGGGCTCCCCTTCCACTCTCCTGTGTGGCAGAGTGTTCATAACCCCAAGAAGGCTGGGCACAGGATTCCTGGGGGCTCGACCCTCAATCTTGTCATGGTCAGTGGG